>NC_046321.1:6728679-7091179 GCF_009819535.1 Lacerta agilis | reverse complement strand
TACTTTGTTCCCCCCATTAAGTCGGAGAGGAAATTAGCCATGCCTAATTGGGCAAATTGCAAACCTTGAATTATTTTATACGCCACTGACACCTCTGTGGTTATGCTCCCTGCCTCCCCCCCCCCCCGGGGAAAAAGCTATCTCCTTGTGTGTTCCGTCCACAGTCAAGAGACACTAAATGCTTCTGAATACCACCTGCTGGAAACCCCTGGAGGGGAGAGTGTTGGTGTGCTTGTGTGGATTTTGGCTTTTGATTTTGACCCATCTTAAGAGCATGAGAAGAGCCTGCCTGTACCAGCCAATAGCCCAGCATCCTGTTCTCACAAGGGTCAACCAGTGGGAAGCCTGTGACCTGGACAGGAGTGAAACAAACCTCTGCCCTTTGGTATCATCCGCGAACCTGGCCACCTTAAGTGCCCACCCCTAGCTCTAAAATGGTTTATGAACAAGTTTTAAAGCGCAGGTCCCAATACTGATCCTTGGAGGACTCCACTTTCTCTCAGAGTCGTGGGTTCGAGTCCCGCATTGGGGAAGAGATTGCTGCATTACACGGGGTTGGACTAGATAGACTACATTTCAGTAGCTCCCCTTTTCCTTAACTCAAAACACATTATGCAAAAGGAGAGGGTGGGGGAGCAAACAGTATAAGCAAATTGGATTTTATATTATTTTTTATTTTTTTGCAGAATCCTCCTTTTCTCGGCATCTGGGCTTGCCAACGTGCTGCAGAACGCCAATATTTTTAGCTCAGGGTACAACCATCCCTGCAAATATGCTCAGAACGCAACACGGCAGCTTCTAGGAACAGATGATTTTGCAAGCGGCGCTTTTTGACAGTTGAATCCCCCCTCCCCCCTTCTCCCATCTTTGCAGAAAACAAATCTCAATCTCTATTTGCAACTAAAGTGCTTCTCTAAGTGCTCCTCATTAAAATAAGCTTGTGGCTTTCCTTTTTTCGAAAACAACCACCGCTAGGATTTCGAAAGGATTTTTCTTTAAAAGAGAGAGAGAGAGAAAGAGAGTCATTGCTGTCAAACAGAAAGTTCCCGAGTTGAATACAGTGCCGTTTGCCGCCTGAACATCGTGTTAACAACAATGACTGGGGCTGTTTCGTATCAGCCCAGACTGCAAGCAGTGACTCATCAGCCTCTACCACAGATTCCCAAGCTGTGTGTACAAGCACGTCGGCGCTGGGTTGCAAAACTGGGCAACAGAGAGCCTGCCTGCTCTGTCTCTGAGTGAGTCCCTGCTCTGAGCTTGCCCTCTCTTCCCAAACCGAGAGACCTGCTTAAGAAGAGTCGTTCACACAGACTTTTTCCTGTAAGACCAGCTGCAGTCGTTAACAGTCGTCAACGGGTTTTCCACACCTATCAGCCAATCACCTGTTCCCACCACCCCTCTGAATAATACCCCTCCCCACCCTCTCCCTATATATAAGGGTCTGGTGACTTCTGTTTCAGTGTATCTGAAGAAGCGTGCATGCACACGAAAGCTCATACCAAGAACAAACTTAGTTGGTCTCTAAGGTGCTACTGGAAAGAATTTATTATTATTTTTTATTTTGTTTTGACTATGGCAGACCAACACGGCTACCTACCTGTAACAGGAGTTTGGATTTGATATCCCGCTTTATCACTACCCGAAGGAGTCTCAAAGCGGCTAACAATCTCCTTTCCCTTCCTACCCCACAACAAAGTGAGGTGAGTGAGGCTGAGAGACTTCAGAGAAGTGTGACTAGCCCAAGGTCACCCAGCAGCTGCATGGGGAGGAGCGGGGATGCGAACCCGGTTCCCCAGATTACGAGTCTACCGCTCTTAACCACTACACCAGACTGGAGGAGGGGGTTAGCTCACGGGGCTAAAGGTGTTTGGGAGGGGCAACCAGAATGATCAGTGCAAGGGAAGGCAAAAGCATTGGGCTTTTCGTTTTCGCTTTTACAGCAAAGGCTCAAAGCATCTGTTGTGCAGGCAGGCCAGACAATACTAGAGCAGTAGGTCTGGGTCAATATAAGGATGCTTCCTGTCTCTATTCCTCCTTTGCTGGTTGGGTGCAGAGGAATGGTGGGAGGTACCCGGTGGGAAACTCTTGGGAAGAAGCCTCAGATTCTGGGGACTGGCGGTGGGTCGACGATGAGTGGTCAGAGGGAGAAGACTGGGAGGAGGAGGTGTAGGAAGCTGAGGAGGCCACAGGATTTAGTGAGCAGGAAGAATCTGTGGTAGAGAGAAGTCCAGAATCAGAGGCAGAAGAGGAGGCTAGCAAGCGAGGGGGTGAGGCAGAGATGGGTCAAGCTGGTGAATAGTTATGGGTGTCTCCCCCTCCTGCTGCGATAAGCTCCCTTCCCCTCAATCTCCCAGAACCAGGAGAGGCATGTAGCGAGAGGAGCAAAGACGGGCACGCAAGCGCAGTCTCTGATTGCTCGGAAAAACCACTGGGGACTCAGGCAGCTGTGGGTAGGTGGGGACCTTTAGTCTCGGCAACTGATCCATTGGGGCAAGACCCGAGTTGCTGTGCTCATTAGGCCCGACACTCCTGTGCAGATCCTGCTTTGCTAATACAGAGTTAGCTCTAGTTTGCTCGGTGTGGTTTACTGTTGGCTCGCTCCTGTCATCTGCCAGCCTCCGTGAAGCTAGTATTTATTTATTTTAATGAACAGGTGTACATATTCCTGAAGCAAACCGTACTGCCACATTTTGGACTGCAGCTGAGCGTGGGAAGCATCTGCTTTCCATGCAAAAGGTCCTGGGTTCAGTTTCCGGCACCTCCAGGTGGGGCTGGGAAAGACTCGCTTCCTGAAACCCTGCAGAGCTGCTGCCAGGTCAGTGCGGACAATGCTAGGCTAGTTGGACTGATGGTCTGACTCGGTATGAGGCAGCTCTTGCATCTGCAGCAGCTGGCCAGTTTCCTCTCCTCATTGGTGTGGTGTCATTTCAACCGCCTTGCCAGCAGAAGAAAACAAGCTCTGCCTTTAAGCTCAGGCTGCTTGCTTGCTTGCTTGCAAGTGTCCACAGTGTCTGGCCATGAAAACATTCGGGGGGGGGGAGCGCGTTTGCTCACATTTACCATGCCATTGGGGGCACTATTTTGGACCCTCCCATGCCCCAAAAACATAGTAAACTTGTGCTGACATATAATAATAATCAGGGACGTAGCGAGGGGGGAGGGGCCGCCCCGGGTTCCATAATGGAGGGGGTGACAAATTATCAAGGAACAATTTATTTTTTTTGAAATGCCTGCTCCGAAGGCCTTATCTTACTATACTAGGGATTATATAGCTATACAGTGGTACCCCGCAAGACGAATGCCTCGCACAACGAAAAACTCGCAAAACGAAAGGGTTTTGCGAGTTTTTAGTTGACTCGCGAGACGAATTCGTCTATGGCTCTTTTTCGCAAGACGAATTCGTCTGGCGAGGTACCACTGTAAGCACCGGAGCCTTGCCCCGCCGTGTTTTAAAGCTGCAGGGAGTGTTGCTGTTCGCTCCTTGCAGCTTTAAAACGCTGCGCGACGCGGATCCGGTGCGCGGGGGGCGGCGTCGGATCGCGCACGGCCATCCAAAATGGCGGCGCGATCCCCCCCGCCCCCCGGAGCCTTGCCCCGCCGTGTTTTAAAGCTGCAGGGAGTGCTGCTGTTCGCTCCTTGCAGCTTTAAAACGCGGCGCGACGCGGATCCGGTGTGCGGGGGGCGGCGGCGGCGGATCGCGCACGGCCATCCAAAATGGCGGCGCGATCCCACTCCGCCCCCCCGCGCACCGGAGCCTCGCCGTGCCGCGTTTTAAAGCTGCAGGGAGCGAACAGAAGCATTGCTGTTCGCTCCCTGCAGCTTTAAAACGCGGCGCCGCGCCATTACAGGGAACTGTAAAGGCTTACCTTTTTCTCCGGTCGGGAGGGGTGTTGTGCATCGCGTCCATCTTGGATCGACTGTGCATGTCTGCGATCTCCAGACATGCACAGTCGATCCAAGATGGACGCGATGCACAACACCCCTCCCGACCGGAGAAAAAGGTAAGCCTTTACAGTTCCCTGTAATGGCGCGGCGCCGCGTTTTAAAGCTGCAGGGAGCGAACAGCAATGCTTCTGTTCGCTCCCTGCAGCTTTAAAACGCGGCACGGCGAGGCTCCGGTGCGCGGGAGGCGGAGTGGGATCGCGCCGCCATTTTGGATGGCCGTGCGCGATCCGACGCCGCCTCTCCCCACCGGAGCCTCATCGCGCCACGTTTTAAAGCTGCAAGGAGCGAACAGCAGTGCTGCTGTTCGCTCCCTGTAGCTTTAAAACACGGTGCGGCGAGGCTCCGGTGACGGTCGGAAGGGGCCCCCGGACTTTTTCCCCCATAGGAACGCATTAATTAAATTTTAATGCGTTCCTATGGGAAACGGTGCCTCGCAAGACGAAATTTCCGCAAGACGAAAAGTCTTGCGGAACGAATTAATTTCGTCTTGCGAGGCACCACTGTATATGAAATTTCATGCATATCGGTTAATATCTTGACCCTCCTCCACCAAAATAGCTGTTCACTTGGCTGTTTTCCTATGTCATGAAGGCTGAAATTTCAGTTCAGAGAACACTTACTGTTCCCAACCCTAACCCTGTGGAAAGCCATCTAATTAGACTTTGAGATGTTTTTAGGAGGTAATTTAATTATTGTTTGATTTTATACCAAAGTTATGTATCTGATGTTAGCCACCCTGAGCCCGACTTTGGCCGGGGAGGGCGGGATATAAATAAAAGGGTTTTTTATTATTACTTGTTATTATTCCTTTGTAAGAAAATATGAAATAATGTAAAACCATTTTTGCGGGGGGGGGGGTGTCAATGGGGGGGGGGGTGACTAGAAATTTTCCGCACCGGGTACCACCTGACCTTCCCATGCCTTGGGGGGGTGTGACAAAAAATTTTTTGCCCCCGGGTACCAATTTACCTTCCTACACCTCTGATAATAATAATAATAACAATTATTATTATTATTATTATTATTATTATTATTATTATTTATACCCCGCTCTCCCCAGCCAGGATCGGGCTCAGGGTGGCTAACACCGAAGTATGATATATAAAAAACATAAATCAAACAATCGATTAAAATACATCTTAAAATCAAATTTGCAGCAGAATAAAATCAGAT
Source organism: Lacerta agilis (assembly GCF_009819535.1). Lineage (NCBI taxonomy): Eukaryota > Metazoa > Chordata > Lepidosauria > Squamata > Lacertidae > Lacerta > Lacerta agilis. The sequence goes on along the minus strand of NC_046321.1, from coordinate 7,086,061 downwards.
GGCAACCCACAGATTATAACTATAGGGAATGGGGGTCACTGAATGCTCACCAGGCCCAACTGTTTGTGCTGCTCTTATATGAGCCGGTGGAAAGGGTTAGGGAGGCCATTTACACACTGGGTCTTATAACAAAAAAGAAGGGGCGGGGTCAGAATGGGCCCCGACCAAAGGCCTGTCGGAACAGTTCCGTCTTGCAGGCCCTGCGGAAAGGTGTCAAATCCTGCAGGTCCCTGGTCTCTTGCGACAGAGCGTTCCACCAGGCTGGGGCCAGTGCCGAAAAGGCCCTGGCCCTGGTCAAGGCCAGTCTAACCTCCTTGAGGCCCGGGACCTCCAAGGTGTTATTGTTTGTCCTGCGCGGGGCATACCAGGAGTGTGTGCCATCCTCACGGGGGGGGGGGAGAAATACATCTCACAATACCTTCACCACAAGAAGAAAGGCAACCCACATTCTCATCGTTTTGCCAAGTCAAGGGGCCCTGATTTATCCCAAAGCAATTAAATGCAAAGTATCCCAGGCTGTGCCCAGACAACTTGTTTACTGATCATTCGTCCTCATTCAACTGCACTATCTATGAAGCATTTCATTCTCATCTGCCTGCAGGGAGGTCACATGACGTTGCATCAAGCAAATGTTAACCCACATTTCCCAGTGTGTTTCTCCACTACTTTCCTTACTGCAAAAAGTCCAGTTTGGAGCGGGGGGGGGGGCATAATCGTGTTTCTTGTGCAAGAGCTCAGAGTTTACTGTCACAGCACAATCCCAAATATGAATACCACCTGAAGCAGTGTGGCTTCAGGTAGGATTCAAATAATTATTTTATTATTATTATTATTATTATTATTATTATTATTATTATTATTATTATTATTATTATTATTATTATTATTATCATCCCCAGAGTCTCGTCATCTTGCCATGTAAACCCGAACCAAACTAACCACAAGTTTCCTAGACTAAGCAGAGGCTGGTTCTATCACGATAGCTTCTGCCTTGCTCAGAACTGGGGGGAAAGCCTCAGTTTTTTGCCCATGCAAGAAGACATGCATTCAGTTCTGACATACGCTGGTGTGCAAGAGGGTGAGTGTTTTGAGGGCACGACTGGTGGTTTAAATAAAAATAAATATTATCTCAATATAAACTGGACTCTACATCTTCCCCCCCCCCCCCCAGAAAGTGAAATGGGATATAAACATTGACTGGAATGTATGCAAACGGTTTGCAGAGGTTTCTGCACGCAAACACACACACTTTTCTTGGGGGGGGGGAACGCTTGCGGAATCCTTAAGTATCTCTTTTGACACAGCAAAAGGCAAAACGGGGAGAAGGAATTTCAATTAGGCTGCGCTGTTTCTGGGCGCCGCGTTAACACTGAAACCCGGCATGGGCAGTGGGTGCCGGGGAGCGGAGAGAGAGAAGGCAGTGGGGTGGGAGAAAAGAGATGGAATGAAATTCTATGGAAACAACCGCCAAAAAAGCAAGCAAAAGGGGGGGGGGACACCTTCCTGGCAATGTCGCCGTTCCTGATTAACGGCAAATATAGGAGGTGGGAGCGAGATGCGTTCAGCTTATTACGACTCCATCGAGGGCTCCATCGCCATGGAAACTGGCTCTCTGCAAGCAAAGCAACGTTCCCCGGCTACCAAAGTGTACATGTGCTTCTGTGCTCTCACGTGTTTGAGGAACAGGAATTCACAGGGCCACAAACGCTTCTCCTATTAAAAGTAACGTGCTGCACACATCGTCTGCGATCCAGGGCTTTGGCGCTCCAGGATCTCCATGCATACTGCCCAGGCTTGTGCCCCGGGGAGCTCACCTGGGTGCTCCAAACGCAGACATTTGGGTTCACCCCTAGAAGCACCCTCCATTGGCTCTCGTGACAGTATACCTGAAGGAGCATCTCCACCCCCATCGTCCAGCCCAGACACTGAGGTCCAGCTCCAAGGGCCTTCTGGCGGTTCCCTCACTACGAGAAGTGAAGCTACCAGGGAACCAGGCAGAGGGCCTTCTCGGTAGTGGTGCCCGCCCTGTGGAACGCCCTCCCGTCAGATGTCAAGGAAATAAACAACTATCCAACTTTTAGAAGACACCTGAAGGCAGCCCTGTTTAGGGAAGTGTTTAATGTTTGATGTTTTATTGTGCTTTTAATATTGTCCAGAGGCCTGGAGAGCTCTCCCCCCCCTCTGCCCCAGGGTTCCCCACCTCTGCTCAAAATTGTGGTGAAATTTTGGGAAACGGCAGGGGGAGAGAGCAGGAAAGAAGGAGGAACGCACACAGGAACCAGAGGCGACACGTTGTGCTCAGGAATTTCTCTTTTAACGTTTTGCAAGGCAGCTAAGGAATACCTGCGGCGAAACCTTTGCGTTCTTATCTGTAGCGGGGTGGCAGGCAACGGCTCTGGAGCCTTAGCGACCGAACAGTTTGTTTCCTCCACAAGCACGGCACGAGGACACACGCAGCAGCCCCTCCTCTCTCGCTGCGCACTCAAAAAGCGCACTGCTGCAAATTGTGCTCAGCTTGGGGAAGGACGAGCCACGCAAACAGCCCACGCACAGCATGCAAGGGAACATCTGCCGCCCGTATCTTGGACTGATTTAATGTGCTCTTTTCACTAACGAGGTCTATATTTCAATGTCTGCCTAGCTGGGTTTAACACTTGTAAACCACTTAGAAGGCCGTTTGGGCACCAAGCGGGATATAATGCTAGACCCAGCCCTGATGTAGACAATGAGGCATATCAGAAGAATTATGAAACACAGCAGGACTAAAACATGGGAAGCTACCTAATGCTGAGAATTCTATTCTACCCTGGAATTCTGTGTCCTGCTCTGGGTGCCACAATCTGAGGATATTGGAAAGCTGGAACATGTGTTGAGGAGGAAGACCCAAGTACAGGGGTCAGCAAACTTTTTCAGCCGTGGGCCGGTCCACCATCCCTCAGACCTTGTGGTGGGCTGGACTATATTTTTTTTTGGGGGGGGGAATGAACCAATTCCTATGCCCCACAAATAACCCAGAGATGCATTTTAAATAAAAGCACGCATTCTACTCATGTAAAAACACCAGGCAGCCCCCACAAATCACCCAGAGATGCGTTTTAAATAAAAGGACACATTCTACTCATGTAAAAACACCAGGCAGGCCCCACAAATCACCCAGAGATGCGTTTTAAATAAAAGCACGCATTCTACTCATGTAAAAACACCAGGCAGGCCCCACAAATCACCCAGAGATGCGTTTTAAATAAAAGGACACATTCTACTCATGTAAAAACACCAGGCAGGCCCCACAAATCACCCAGAGATGCATTTTAAATAAAAGCACGCATTCTACTCATGTAAAAACACCAGGCAGGCCCCACAAATCACCCAGAGATGCGTTTTAAATAAAAGGACACATTCTACTCATGTAAAAACACGCTGATTCCCGAACCGTCCGTGGGCCAGATTGAGAAGGCGATTGGGCCACATCCGGCACACGGGCCTTAGGTTGCCTACCCCTGCCCAAGTAGATCAAGGATCTGGAAACCAAGCCTGATGAGGAACGGTTGAAGGAGCTGGGTATGTTTAGCCTGGAAAAGGGAAGACTGAGAGTAGACAAGGATAGCCATCTTCAGATAGCTCAGGAGGAGGAGGAGGAAAGCTTGTTTTCAAGTTACAGGAAAGGTTCCTCTGCTCCTATTCCTCCTCTGCCACTTCCACTGAGCTAGTAAAAAAAACACAGCAGGTAGCTGCTGCCAGTCAGAGCAGACAGTACTGACCTGCATGGGCCAATGCTCTGACCTTGTGCAAGCCAGCTGCCTATATAACTGAGAAAGCCCTCTCCCTTGCCATCTTGATGGGAGGACCTGGACGAGGTTCTTGATACCACCCTCCAGTTACACATGGAACTTCTCCAGAGAACAAGTGCTCTTTGGAGAAGATAGAGTTCTGTGTGATGTACAGAAAACAGGGGCCGCGTTCCCTTGAGCATTTGCCTTCTGCCTCTACTCAAGCAGAAGCTCCAGAGCATCCTAAAAACCTAAGATCCGGCTGATGGGAGCTCTGGGTGAATGCCTCTTTTATTTACTCCAGAGCAAAGCATACACTGAGACGCAGGTGGCACTGTGGGTTAAACCACAGAGCCTAGGGCTTGCCGATCAGAAGGTCGGCGGTTCGAATCCCCGTGACAGGGTGAGCTTCCATTGCTCAGTCCCTGCTCCTGCCAACCTAGCAGTTCAAAAGCACATCAAAGTGCAAGTAGATAAATAGGTACCGCTCCGGCGGGAAGGTAAACGGCGTTTCCGTACACTGCTCTTGTTTTGCCAGAAGTGGCTTAGTCAAGCTGTACACCGGCTCCCTCGGCCAATAAAGCGAGATGAGTGCCGCAACCCCAGAGTCGTCTGTGACTGGACCTAACGGTCAGGGGTCCCTTTACCTTTACAGCGTACACTAAACGTGCTGTGTGAGTAAGCAGGTGCATGTTTTTGTGCACCAGGAAATCCTGTCACCTGGGGTTTGAATCCTGTGTAATTTACTCTGGATCTGAGAGGTGGGGCAAGTATAATGCACCCCCCTTCCTCAGTTTTTCTGGTTACGGCCTTCATTCCTTGGTCCCTTACAAATGGATGGGTCAAAAGTCTCCACAACCGATCCTGCCTACAATAAGATGCAGTGTTTGTCTCTGTTTAGGATCAGTTACAGGTGGGTAGCCGTGTTGGTCTGCCATAGTCAAAACAAAATCAAAAACTCTTTCCAGTAGCACCTTAGAGACCAACTGAGTTTGTTCTTGGTATGAGCTTTCGTGTGCATGCACACTTCTTCTTCTAAGGTGCTACTGGAAAGAATTTTTGATTTTGTTTTCTCTGTTTAGGAGTTAAACTCCACCAACGGTAGCAACGTAGCCTTTGTCCCAAATGATAAAAATGGGGTGTGTTCATGCAGAGGGCATTCTAATGGCAAAGTACCCCTGACCATGTGCAGAATGCCTTTCCTTTCTGACAGGAAGATGAAAGGTACCACAAGTTCTCTTTCAGAGAGAGAGAGAGAGAGAGAGAGAGAGATTGTATATAAATGTACATAAAGAAGGAATAAGATTTATTTTTTCTGGCTTTACACACTCCTGTTCTGACAACAAAAACTCCGTTAGGCTGGTCCCACTGCACACGGAGTACAAGAAAACAGATAACGCGCTTTAATAAAAGAAATGCTTTATTTAAAGCACAGCTGGGGAAACATGTATACAAACGACAACAATCGAACGGCGGTGTTCATACCAATCTAGAAATTGCTACGAAGTGTTCTCTCCACTCGCACCATTTCACAAAGCACATTTTGAAGGCAGCTCTTCCTAAATATATATAAACGCTAATAAGCACATCTAATTGTTCAGGCTGCAGTTTCCCATCAGCAGGCAAGGCCACCTGTGGGAGGACAATTGGTCCTCTTGGTCCGTGGAAAACAAAACTGCAGCTTTGCTGACGGCAGATAACAAGCAAATCAACAAAACACAAAATAAAACAAACAATTATTTCATCAGTTTGTGGTCTGCCAGCAATAAGACGGCTGTGCATTAAGTGGCGCTGGGGAGTCGTATTCAGATGGCATTTGGAGGAAATCTATGGGGTCCCTCAAAAAACCTCGAACGGTTTCCTGGAGAGAAAGCTCACAGGTCCTCATTCTTCCCTTACCATGGTGGCAGAAAACCCCAGGGAGGTGTACAACATTAATAACATACTTTACGGAGCATAATAATAGTTCCAGTTGTTGGCATTTGTCTGTCTCAAGAGACAATGGAGTGCACATCTGGGGGTGAAGCGAAACTGCTATGCTAGCAGCAATGAAGTGACCCCCCACCCAGGGCACAGGCCTGGGCAGTGTGCATGGAGGTCCTGGGGTGCCCAGACGACAAGACCCCCCTCTCGGCCTCTCTGATGTGGTCCAAAGGAAAGCAGAGCAAGACATTTGGCACCAGCTTGGCTGCAGGAGTTGCCGGAAGGAGGTGTACAAGGTGCCATCCAACCGTCGAAGAAGTAGAAGAAGAAGAAGAGGAGGAGTTTGGATTTGATATCCCGCTTTATCACTACCCGAAGGAGTCTCAAAGCGGCTAACATTCTCCTTTCCCTTCCTCCCCCACAACAAACACTCTGTGAGGTGAGTGGGGCTGAGAGACTTCCAAGAAGTGTGACTAGCCCAAAGTCACCCAGCAGCTGCAGGTGGAGGAGCGGAGACACGAACCCGGTTCCCCAGATTACGAGTCTGCCACTCTTAACCACTACACCACACTTAGGGACTCCGTGGAACCCTCGCACAAAAGGGTTGCTGCCTCTACTACAGGTGCCACACAGTACCCATTCCACATGTGTAACAACGCGATTGCTCGGTGCACTTTGGAACTCCCTGCCTCTTGAGACCAAGCAGGTGCTTTCACCGTAATCTATTCGGCACCTGCTAAAAACATCCTTGCTTAGGCAAGCCGACCCAGATGCTTAGAAAACGGGCGTGCATTTTGACCTCTTTTAGTACTGAACTTTTAAACCACCGCTGTAAATTTCCCCTCGGTTTTATTGTTCTATCTTTTCGTAAACCGCTTCAAGGCGTTCGGTTGTTGTTGTTTTTTTTCACATCAAGCGGTGTAGAAATTTTACGAAATAGATAAATAAATAAGCAGAACTGCCTTGGATAAACACGGCTCTATCGACATACATGCAACTACAAAGAAAAAAGGGGAGATCACGGAGGACACCATCTCAAGCCAACTGCTCACACCTACTCTGGGGAAACTCACTCCTGCTTAGGAAACCTGTGGCTTTAAGAAGAACTTTGAGTCATAGTTATTTATTGTCATCGATTAAAAAAAACCACACTCAACCAGAACACATACAAATTCCTCTCATTCAAGTAAGAACCATGAAGAAAGAGTAATCTAAGCCATTACCATTATGAATATTTTACCAGTGAAACACAAATCGTGGGTTCCTTTGTTCTGAGAATGGAACTATCCGTTATTACTCTAATAGCTTGCCAAGGCAGTATTAGGAACGGAGGAGGAAGGAGACAGCAATGAGGTGCATTTGGACCATCAACATGATGTGGGTTGGGAGCGGGAAAAACAGGTGATAAAAATTATGACTCATAGTTACAGGTAGGTAGCCGTGTTGGCCTGCCACAGTCGAAACAAAATAAAAAAAAATCCTTCCAGTAGCACCAACATCAAACATACCATCTCAGGACTATTTAACTGCTCATCGTCTAACATGGTGTATGCCATCAAATGCCAACAGTGCCCTTCAGCTCTCTATATTGGACAAACAGGCCAAACCCTACTCCAAAGGATAGATGGACATAAATCTGACATCAGGAATCACAAGACAGAGAAACCAGTAGGAGAACATTTCAATCTCCCAGGACATTCTATACAAGATCTCAAAGTAGCTGTCTTTATTACCAAAAAATAAATAAATTCAGAAATAGACTGGAAAGAGAAGTTGCTGAATTGCAACTTATTAACAAACTTGAAAGGGACGCGGGTGGCGCTGTGGGTTAAACCAGAGCCTAGGGCTTGGTGATCAGAAGGTCGGCGGTTTGAATCCCCGTGACGGGGTGAGCTCCCGTTGTTCGGTCCCAGCTCCTGCCCACCTAGCAGTTCGAAAGCACGTCAAAGTGCAAGTAGATAAATAGGTACCGTGCGCTGCTCTGGTTCGCCAGAAGCGGCTTAGTCATGCTGGCCACATGACCCGGAAGCTGTACGCCGGCTCCCTCGGCCAGTAACGCAAGATGAGCGCCGCAACCCCAGAGTTGGACATGACTGGACCTAATGGACAGGGGTCCCTTTACCTTTACCTTAACAAGCTTAAAACCGTGGAGAAACCTAGTCTGAATAGAGACAGTGGATTCTTATCTCATTATACATGATATAGCTATTTTTAGCCATCTCACCCCTTGCTTTTTCCTGTAAGACCAATTGCAGTCGTTAACAGTCGTCAACAGGTTTACCACACCTATCAGCCAATCACCCATTCCCACCACCCTTCTGAGTCATACCCCTCCCCACCCTCTCACTATATATAAGGGTCTGGTGACTTCTGTTTCAGTGTATCTGAAGAAGTGTGCATGAACACGAAAGCTCATACCAAGAACAAACTTAGTTGGTCTCTTAAGGTGCTACTGGAAGGAATTTTTTATTTTAATTTTGTTTCAATTATGACTCAGTTGACTTAAGAGGATTTCTAGTACATCCCAATGTGGCTTTCAGTTTGGTACCAGAAGCTCAGGGACGTGTGTCACTCCAGTCTTCTAGCTCTTTGCCAAGAGTTTCGCTGTTGTTCTTCTTTTAATGTTTATATTTTATTGAGATTATTATAGTATACATTAAAGTATATTAAAAATAGAGAAAGGAAAAAGAGGAAACATAAAAAAAACGTTTTTAAAAACACAGGAAAACAGCAGAAACAAAATAATAGTCAAATATACTGTAGTCAAAACAAAATAAAAAACAAAAATAATTCCTTCCAGTAGCACCTTATGTAAATGGATAAACGAATTGTTTTCCTCAAGACCCATGAACCCATGGGTCACTATCGTTTCAACAAATACATTCCAAATATCATTACATATGTCAGTGTATAACTTTGCCTGAAAGTGATTCATTCCTAGGCTGCAATAGACTGGCCACTCTACTCTGCTTTGTTCAGACCACAGCTGGAATACTGTGTCCAATTCTGGGCACCACAATTTAAGGAGGACGTTGACAAGCTAGAACGTGTGAGGAGGGCAACCAAGATGATCAAGGGTCTAACCTTACGAGGAATGCTTGAAGGAGCTGGGTATGTTTAGCTTAGCCTAGAAAAGAGGAGACTCAGAGGAGATATGATAGCCATCTTCAAATATCTCAAAGGCTGTCACATGGAAGAGGGAACATGCTTGTTTTCTCCCGCTCTGGAAGGTAGGACTCGAACCAATGGCTTCAAGTTACAAGAAAGGAGATTCTGACTAAACATTCAGAAAAACTTTCTGATGGTAAGAATCATAGAGTTGGAAGAGACCACCAGGGCCATCCAGTCCAACCCCCTGCCAAGCAGGAAACACCATCAAAGCATTCCTGACAGATGGCTGTCAAGCCTCCGCTTAAAGACATCCATAGAATGGGAACAGATTCCCACAAGCGGAGGTTTTAAAGCAGAGGTTGGATGGCCATCTGTCATGGATGCTTTAGCCGAGATTCCTGCATTGCAAAGGGCTAGACTAGAGGACCTTTGGGTCCCTTCCAACTCTAAGATTCTATGATCTATCCATTAATCAAATGGGGCCATGTTTTTGTCCTTCCAATGTGTCAATATCATTGTTTTTACAGATTTAAAGGCACAGAAAATCCATTTACGTTGACCGATTGTCAAGCTCCATATATTAGGTGAATAGTTTAAGATGAGGTTTGTTGTGAGGAATTAAACGAGGCAGGCAGAGAACCATGTACCCAACCTTGAGCTCCTCAAAGAAAGTGGGATAGCAACGCAATAAATAAACAAATGAATAAATATCAGGAGACAACTGAGGCTAAGGAACAAGAGCCCCCAGAAGAACCTCCTACATATGTAGAGCCAGAATCTGGGCCCTCACAGGCATCTTCCCTTGCACAGGAGTAACCAGATGCCTCTCCCAGAACCTCAGCAGTTCAGCCGTGCAGTGAGTGCACGACTGGAGGGCAGGAAACAGGGGAGGGGTGCCCATCCTTAGGCCGTGGGGTCTAGAAAAGAATCTAGAGTGAGGTGGAGTGAGAGAGAGGAAGTCTGAGAATAGGAAATCAAAAGGGCTTCTCATAGTCTTTGCTGGAGCAAGTGGCTCACTTGGAGCTATCCGTGGTGCTGAAACTTCTCACCAGCCTTGCCTCCTCTTTCATGGAATCTGGCATTGGACCACTACAATATGGCAGTGTTTTTCAACCACTGTTCCGTGGCACACTAGTGTGCCGCGAGATGTTGCCTGGTGTGCCGTGGGAAAAATTGAAAAGTAATTATAAAATACTTTCTTTGTGTTTATTTGATTCCTATTCAAGAGAATTACTTTATATATAGTCAATATAGGCACAGAGTTAAATTTTTTAACATTTTCTAATGGTGGTGTGCCTCGTGATTTTTTTCATGAAAAAAGTGTGCCTTTGCCCAAAAAAGGTTGAAAAACACTGCAATATGGCACCCCTGCTGCTCATTTGGCTCCCCCACATTCCCTTGATCCTCAGCTGTATCCTGTCATAACCTCCATGATGGGAGGTAGCCCACGCTGTGCCCAAACCAATGGCTTAAAGTTACAAGAACTTTCTGATGGTAAGAGCTGCTTGACAGTGGAACAGTCTTCCTCAGGAGGTGGTGGACAGTGTTAGAAGCTGAGATATGAAAGCTAGGAGCTAAATGGCACCTCAAACCTAGGTTATGGGCACAACAATGGAATGTCTAGGCATGCTGTTTTATAACAAGAATACAAAGCTGAAAATGAATGAACTTCAGCTAAAATAACATGTTCCTTTTCCACATGGTCTAGTCCTTCCCCTGCCCGCCCGCCCTCCAAATATTCTTGAGGGTCTCTTCTCCAGTCTTCAGAGAGTGGCGGGGGAGGCAGAAAAAGGTCCTCCTTTCCTTCCACTCTGCAGTTTTAATCTGAAATCTTAGACGCAGTACTGCGCCCAGAGCTAAGAAACTGCTCGTGCTAATGAAATTCCCTGTTACAAAATGCCCCTAGAACAATGGGAGTTTCGAACACTGGTGGGTGGGCTCTCCCTCCTTGGAGGTTTTTAAGCAGAGGTTGGATGGTCATCTGCAACAGATGCTTTAGCTGAGATTCCTGCATTGCAGTGGGTTGGACTAGAGGACCCAGGGGTCCCTTCCAGCTCTACAATTCCATGATTCTACAAGTGCTGCTAGACTCCAATTCCCATCATTCCTGACTGCTGGCCATGCTGGCTGGGGCTGATGGGAGTTGGAGTCCAACAACATCCAGAGGGCATCCTGCTCCATGGCATGAGCTTCGTTATTGGCTCTGGCTTCCTATCTGGGCTGTAGGATCCATCCCAACCCATCTTTCGACTTATTAATTTATATACCCCTTAACGTCCAAATCGGTTTCTAAGTCTTTTACAGGTGTATACTGTATATATATATAAAACCAATTACACAAACACTAAACATAAATATCCACAGTTGAAATACACAACAAAACAAACACTAAAATGCAAACATCCATGATTAAAATGTGCTGTAAATCAATCCCATTAAAACAACGCAACAATTAAACAGGAGAGATGGGTTGAGAGATCAAGGGAACACCTGTGTCCGTTTTCAAAGCTGGCACATCGGGTCATTTGAGAGCACTCCTTAGTGACCCTAGGAACTGACCCTTCAAGGCCTCGTGGACAGAGTGTTTGATTTCTCCCACCCACCCCCTAAGAACCATTTTATTATGCACAAACTTACGAAATATGAGCTGTTCCTCACCGCTGCTTCGTGCACACAGACACACAACACTGGTGCCACCCAACCGCAAATTTTCCGTTTAACCAGAACAACTCCATAAATCTCCTTCATCGCTGGGAACAAACCCCCTTCCAAATCTCACCTCAGCCTTTTGAGGAGGGGGAGAAGCACTTCACCAGGGGCAGGGGGCTGGGAACGCAAACGGCAATTCACACGCCGAGTAATAATCTGCAGCACTTTATGAAACCCACGACATTTCTATATATGTGCTCCTCATCCTTCAAGAGACAAGTAGCACACAGTCGCCAAAAGAGGCTGCTCAGGAATCAGTCTTCAAAGCACACCTGCAAAGATTAGTTGGTTCGTTACATTGTGTACCATGTGCAAGCCCACTCACACAAACACACGCTTATGACGTTTAATGCTGTACGCACAAGTACATATTTTGAAGAACATCTTGGAAGATCGGGAGGCTGAAGATCTTGCGCACTTGACAAAAGAAGAAGAAGTAGAGTTTGGATTTGATATCCCACTTTATCACTACCCGAGGGAGTCTCAAAGCGGATAACATTCTCCTTTCCCTTCCTCCCCCACAAGAAACACTCTGTGAGGTGAGTGGGGCTGAGAGAATTCAAAAAAGTGTGACCAGCCCAAGGTCACCCAGCAGCTCCATGTGGCGGAGCGGAGACACAAACCCGGTTCACCAGATTACGAGTCTACCGCTCTTAACCACTACACCAGACTGGCTCTGCAGTGCTTGTTTCAGACAGTCGCAGAACAGTCAGGTTTTCTGAAATGTTTTGAGAACCCCAAACCTAGATCTAAGCTTGCTATGGCTGCATAAAGTTGAATGGTTTTTAAATTACAAGGATGAGTTGCAGTGAGCCTCACGCTCCTGTGAGCTCCCCTTCCCAAGAGCTCAGAAGCTTTTGCTTCAATTTTAGATTAACCGCAGATTGCCATCTTAATCCAAACCCAGGCAAACCGTGGTTAGCCTTAATTACAGTTAATAGAAACAAGCTAACATCAAACCATGGTTTACAAAACTGGCTTGTTTTCTGTAATCGCGGTTACAGAAAACCTGAAATACAGAGCTCAACATAATACTGAACTGTGATCAATTCAAAACAAGCTTCTGATCTCAATCTCTCCCAGAGATGGGTGGGGGAGCCCACAGATCACCGTGGCTTGCCCTTGTAACACTAAACCATGGCTGGCTTTATGTGGGAACCAGGCCAAAGTCTACAACCCTCAAAGCCATGACTTAGCCCAATCATTCTGATATAAATTGAAGGTGACGAATCGTATTTCATTCATTTTCTATCCTGCCTCTTGCCAAGGTGAGTACCTTAAAAAAAAAACAAGAACAAGAACAAAGCACAGATGTAAAAATATAGCTGTTACCTCACACTTGCTTAATCCAGGTCATTAAACGCTAGTTCCATGTTTTGTAGCTCCTCCAGAAAGTGCCCTCTTCCAGGTTGAACTTGCCCTAGTGAGAGTCACACAACTGTAAGGGAATAATCCAAAAGGAATCTCCCAGCTATTTCAACTCAGTGCACACATAGGACAGTCAAGAAGGCACTCTTGGAGCAAAAGCCTGTCATAATAGGAGCATAGGAACATACAGTACTAAATCAAACCACTGGGCCCATCCAACTCAGTACTGACTACACTGACTGACAGCACCTCTCCATCTTTTCAGGTAGTGAACATTCTCAGGCATCCTGGAGATGATGGAGATCAAACCTGGGGAAAAGCTGCTCTCCCTTCCCAGGACCAGGAGAGGTATGAAGAGGGAAGAGCAGAGACAGACACAGTGGCGGATTCTCAGATTGTTTGGGAAGGCAGGGACCATCAGTTCCACAACTGCCTCATGGGGGCAAGACCTACCAAGAAGACTTGCCGTGCTCAATAGGCCTGGCACTCCTGAGCAGACCTTGCTTCTTTTAACAAAGAGTTAACTTCAGTTGCTCTGTGCAATTTATTCCTGACACCGAAGCGGGTGGGAACTGGAGTACAAGAACACTGAGAGGCCACAACTTGCCCACCCCTACTCTAGGACGAAACATAAAGCTGCATCCAGTAGGACACAGTGGCTCATATATGGCTTTTAATGGAGGCGCATTGGGGAAGATCAAGCCAGCTGCAGTAACATGTGTTTTCTTCTGCAGAGAGCAGGCGCTGCTTCTGTTTAAGAGGGAAAGTACAAAGAGCCGTATCTTAAGCATTCGTGCCCCTGTTGCGGAGACGGTTTACTCATGCATATGGGATCGATTTCTCGTAAGCTGAAACAAGCGTGCAGAGAAGACTTTCAACAAGTCGCCAGCAGACTGAATCACTACACCAGTCGGAATGATTTAGCAGCCCTCTTCCTCCAGAGGATATGTCTTCCCCACCCACTCACACTGTTTAACTGCCGCAAGAAGCAGGAGATCGTAAATTAAACACACTGCACATTGCAACATACACATTCTGTTGCCTTTTAAAGGGGCCCGTCTAATATCTTCTTTAGTGGGGGGGGGGGGAGGAAAGGGAAGAGAACAAGAAGCTTTCGTCTCCCGGCGGAAAGATGCTTGGAAGCAGTGGAGCAATAAATCACTTTAGTATTAAGCCAGAGATGTCATCTTAACGGCAAGCGAAAAGTTCTTCACAGTGAGTGCACAATATTGTGGCTTTGGGGTTTCTGTTTTTGTGGCTTTTTGTGTCAGAGGAATTTGTCCTATTTGCAAGCAGCACCCAGCTGGACAAGGAGACTTAGCTGTGTGACATTGCATGTGTTTATGTGGCGCTGAGAAATAGGTCTAATCCACGTGTGGGTAATCAATAAAAAAAATCGACTGGGCACCTAGATTCAAAAGAATGGGGTCTGCACACTCTTCAGTGGGAGAGAGCCCCTGGCAGACTTAAAAACATTCTCAGAATAAACCGGCAGTATAACATGGAATATAGGTTGTCAGAACCTTTTTCAGATCCCACGTAGTTTGCTTACATCCCCTGGCAATGAACAGACCACACACTGTTAAGTAAGTTTAAAAAGCTTTACTTACAAAACCCAAAGGTCTGTTCATGCATTGTTCCATGCAGCAGCAGCAGCAAGGAAAACACAGGTAGAATACTCTTGGGTGCAAAAAACAGAATGCAGTTTCAAGCATGCAGTCTGAACTTGGGAGTGAGTTCAGATGTGTCTGTGCTGGTCAGTCACATGGCGCAGAGAGAGTGACAGAAAGGAAGAAAGGTTATGAATGGCTGCTAGCCATAATGGCTGTGTTCTATTTCTGCTGTCGGAGACAGTACATCTCAGTTGCTGGGGGGGGGGAGTGCTGCTGTGCTCAGGTCTTGCTTATGTGTTTTGCTATAATCACCCGGTTATTTTTATTTATTGTTATGTATTAAAATTTGTATACTGACCTACACCCGTAGGTATACACTGTGAGAACAAGATAATGGACTAGATGGGCCACTGGTCTCTTGTTATGTTCTTACCGCATTGTCCCGAATATAAGCTGCACCCAAATTTGGGGGGGAAGTGCGACTTATATTCCGGCCAATACGGTTATTAAATATCACATACTCAGTTATACACACATATATATTCATCCTTTACAGTACACACACACACAATCCCAAGCATTCTAAAAACAGCTGCTCTAAAGATGGAGGAGGAGGACTGTGTTGGTGATGTCACAGACGCTGGCCAGCAGGCACCCGACACAATGTCTTTTCTCCACCGCAAGCTTAACCAAGTTGCCAATAGCCCGCAATACTGTATTTTTAAATACAACCCAGAGCAGAGAGATGTGTGTTTGTTTGTTTGTTTGAAGGGCAGGGACAGCACTATTGAGCCACCTGCCAATGGCAATTCTGTCTTCACTCTTAAATAAGAACAAACTGTCCCTGGAAAGAAAGGGAGGTTCCGAATGGGTGATCAAGGAGACAGCATGCTCAAATAAACACGGCATATTTCAACACAGCAGCTACGTTTCTCTCCCAGGACAGCAGGAGGGATGTGTGCACACCTGAGACTTGTACCACTTTGAGATTTCTCCCCAGAAAACTAGCAAGTGAATAGTCCCTCAACACATCACATTCTGAGTCACAGGCGCCAAAATCCGCATTCAGAATTACTGCCTTCGTTGCTACCGTTCAGAGGGACCGGCTGCCTTTCCACAGAAATCAATACTTGCGTAAGAATAAACGAAAACAAAAAGGCCAGGAAACAAAACCAGGAAACGTTGCACAAAGCAACACAAGGAAAAGCAGCAGTGGAAGTCAGCCAAGCAGTTGGGGAAAGCTCTCTAAGCCTTCGCCAGTCAAGGGATTCCATAAATGCACATCTCTAGTTGTTTCCCCCCCCCCCATAATTCATTCTACTTCCACGCTTCCTATTTTCAAATTGCAAGGAGGAAATAGGATGAAGAAGGACCTTGAAATCTATTGGACTAGAGCCGTTTCCCAAACTTGGGTCTCCAGCTGTTTTCAGACTACAATTCCCATGATCCCTGACCACTGGTCTTGCTAGCTAGGGATGATGGGAGTTGTAGTCTGCGAAACAGCTGGAGACCCAAGTCTGGGAAACACTGGGCTGGAGCATTGGTTCACAAAGTGGACAGGGCTGCCCCACAGGGAGTGGGACTAAGAGGCAGGGGGATGCTAGAGGTGCAAATGACCGCCAAGACTTTGAAAAGCTGGATCAATACCATCAGTTCCGTCGAATTAAACTAAATTACTTCAATTGGATTTTGAATAAATGTGCAATTAATTGTCCCCGCTTGGATTTTATTGGGTCGTCAACTTCTTCTGTAAGTCGTGCAAATCGCTCTTCTGAATAATGCTTTTTTATAAGGTGGGGGGGAGGTGCCCCCACTGGAGATGAGTTTATGGAAAGGTTGGGAACCGCTGGATTGGAGTGACTTTACGTCTACTGCACTTTGGTCCCACTGAAATCAATGGGATAAGCGAGTTGCGACTTTGGTCCCAATTATTTCAGTAGGAATAACAAAGGCAACCAGTGGGCAAAATGATCCTAACCCCGAACCACAGTAGCTGGGAAACAGTGGGGCAGGGCTGGCTGCTCCATCCAAAGCAGGAGGGTTTTCGGTATCTTCCTAAAGCAAAATGTACATCAGGAGGTATCGTTTGGTCAGAATCAAGGATACACTTCCAGAGTTAACGGTAAATACAATACAGTCGTACCTCCGCTCCGGTTACGTAAACTTTGGGATGCGTGCGCGGCAAACCCGGAAGTATTTTACCAGGTTTCGCCCGCATGCGCAGAAGTGGTCCTCAGGTTGCGGAAACCTCAGGATCCGACCAGACCTCCGGAACGGATCCCGTCCGCAACCAGAGGTACCACTGCACTTCTGGTAAATGAGCCGCCATAGCTGCTAGAGGGCTGTGAAAATTTGTGTCCTGGGCTTTTTACTCTTCTACCAAAGGGGCGCATTGGTGGCCTGATGTCCCCGTCCCCCCCGGTCTCCTACCTTGCTACCATGGTCTACTGGAAGCCTACTGAAGGCCTCGTCCAACAAGCCTTTTAAGCAAGGATCTTTCCCAGTCTACATCTGCATTGCCATTGTTTCTAGATGTCTTATTATTTGTGTTCTTTGGGAGTAAGAGTGGAGCATGAATTTATTAACCACCTGGCTCCCGACTGCTCCTACGACCTCCCCTCGAAATCAATCCCCGATTCCCGCAAACACGGCACACAAAACCTTCTCAATGCCCTACCTTTGGTTCATTTGCGCCACAGCAGAAAACGATGGGAGTTCCAACATGTTATCTCCTTAACAGTCGTGGACCGAGGTCTTGCTTATTCATGCCCCAAACAGTGCCCGTCTCTCTGATGAGCTGAAAGCAGTTACTTATGTGTTTTTTTAAAGGCACGCTTGTGCACCAGTTACCCACAGTGGGGGCCATATCACTATGGGAGGTGGAAGTGACGGGTCTCTGCTCCTGAGCCACAGCAAGGGAAGTCCAAAGGAGCAGAGGGGAGTTTCATTAGGAAGAGACGAGACTCTTTGGCCTACTGCAGACAACAAATATAGCAGGCCCACGTTGCATCGAAAACATTCAGCTTGGACATTAAATTTTGTTGAAATTTTGGTGCATCGCTGGAATGGATTGTTCAGGTGTGGCTATGGAATCCTCCATCACCTGGAATCTATTTTCCAAATCCAGCAGAGATCCCCTTATGTTCCAGGCCAGTTTAAAAAGAGCAACCCATGATCACCGCTGGATAGTGGAAGTGGTATTCCGGGGAGGGGAAGATGGGAGGAGATGTTAGCACAACCTGTTGCTTCGTGCAACAGTCTTTAGCCTTCGAAATGATTCTGCGAGCAGTTGCCTAGGAAACAAGCATGGGGTTCTCCACTTGCAGGGATGAAATCCTTCCCTCCAACGTGAGATGATGACTCCTCATGAAGAGACAGAGTGTTCAAATGAAGAACAATGTGTGGGGAACCAAGAGGTCCCCGAACCTGAAAGGGAGAAAGACACAGTTACACGTGAAGGAATCCACACACGCACCATGTAGTCTAAAATCTGCAGGCCACTCTTAAAAATAACCATCACAGCTCGCTGGAAACTACTGGGACTCTCCCTACAGATGTTTTGGAATTACAACTCCCGTCAGGCTCTGCCAGCATAGTCATGTTGGGAGTCCAAAATTAA
Source organism: Lacerta agilis (assembly GCF_009819535.1). Lineage (NCBI taxonomy): Eukaryota > Metazoa > Chordata > Lepidosauria > Squamata > Lacertidae > Lacerta > Lacerta agilis. The sequence continues at coordinate 7,067,951 of NC_046321.1, read as the reverse complement.
CGAGAAGGCACCTGGTTGGGTGCAGGTTGGTGTATAGAAATAAAACGGGGGGGGGCATTGAAAAACCTGTGGCTTCCCAGATGTTTTGACTGCACCTGCCATCGGTCCAGCGGTATTGGGTGGAACCTGCGGTCCTTGAAATAAAACAAGTGACGACATTGAGACTGAAGTTCCTAAGTCTGTGAAAGAGATATCCGAAAAATGTGTAACAGAAATCATGGAATTCTGGGGTTGGAAGGGACACGGCTGATGACGACTCTATGACAGCCTTCCTTATGCTGGTTCCCTCCAGATGTTTTGGACTGGGAGCTCCATCATCTCCAGGCAGCGCAGCTGAGGAAAGCTGTTCTTCTGCATAAGGATGCTGAAGGCAGAGGACATTTCTGGATTTCAAGGCTTTTACCAGCATCACAGGACTCAGGTGAAGTGAGACTTTCCTTTGCTTCAGGTTACGCACATCACGGGTTACGAACGGGGCTCCGGAACGGATCCCGTTCGTAACCAGAGGTACCACGGTATATACCTCATTTTAATTCAATGGATTCATAAGCAAAACTGATTACGGACAATGCAACCACAAGAATGTCTGCCATACTGCAAACCTGTCCCTATTACTAAGTAACATTAAGGAAAATATTTTCAGATCCTTCCCTAAGGGACATTTTGCTTCCCCCATATTTATTTACCTACTTAATTTATATAGCTGCCCCCATAGCAGAAGGACTCTAGGGGGCTAGTGTGGTGTAGCGGTTAAGAGTGTTGGACTAGAACCTGGGAGATCGGAGTTCGAATTCCCACTCAGTCATGAAGATCACTGGGTGAGCTTGGAGTTAGTCACAATCTCCTAACCTACCTCACTGGGTCGTTGTGAGGATTAACTGAGGAGGAGAGTGAACCATGTACTCCTTGGAGGAAAAGGTGGGATAAAGATGCAGTAAATGAGCTCTTCTGCTGACCTGCTTAAGAAAGCTGGGGGGGCCAGCCGGGTGGAGATGTCAGTCACCAACCTGGCATCCAGAGATCTCCACATGGTCGCAGTTTGACCCGTGCCAGTCACAAAACACGCCTGGTTCACCCTCTTGCTCACTGCAGGATCTGCAGTGCCAAGTTACAGGGGTCAGCAAACTTTTTCAGCAGGGGGCCGGTCCACTGTCCCTCAGACCTTGTACGGGGCCGGACTACAGTGGTACCTCAGGTTACAGACGCTTCAGGTTACAGACGCTTCAGGTTACAGACTCCGCTAACCCAGAAATAGTACCTTGGGTTAAGAACTTTGCTTCAGGATGAGAACAGAAATCGCGGCGTGGCGGCAGCAGGAGGCCCCATTAGCTAAAGTGGTACCTCGGGTTAAGAACAGTTTAAGGTTAAGAACGGACCTCCAGAACGAATTAAGATCTACTCATGTAAAATCACGCTGATTCCCGGACCGTCCGCGGGACGGATTGAGAAGGCGATTGGGCCAGATCCGGCCCCCGGGCCTTAGTTTGCCTACCCATGGGCTACAGCATCTCTGACACCCTCCCTCTCCTAAGATATCTCCAGCAAAGGGGGTCCCAGCGCTCTGTTAACTGTTAAGACAGTCCTTCCTTAATGTTGAGCCAAAAACCTGCTTTCCTGCTATTTCTACTTAGTGGTTCTGAGGCGTATCGGAGAACACACCCTGCTCTTCCCCCCCCTCCCCAAATCTCCCCTCTTACAGGCTAAGTAGGTGCTTTCAGCCCTTCCTCACAGGACTCACCAACACCCACCCCCCCGGGGGGCCGATGACAAAACAGTTCCAAGTAGGGACCTAAACGGCTGTGGAGGTGGAGGAAACCAGAAAAGGGCCTCTGAATATCATCTGAAGGGGACTGCAGCGTTCGTAAGGGACAAGGCGATCCTTTGTTGCGTGGATTGACTAGCAAAAATGTTCTTAACTGAGCTCTTTCAAGAGGAAATGTAGGATATAAACGGGATAAGTGAATAACAGCACCAACACCTTAATGGGGCCAAATTCCCACTGATTAAACGTGATCACAGCAGGCTCATCCTGTCTTCACAAATGCAGCGAACAGGTGCCTTTGGCTACTTGGGAGGATTAAGAGAATGCTGTGCCAACCACTGCTATGCTGCGGTCTTTGTGTCCACCTAGTGATAGCTACCTGGCACTGCAGCTCTGCCAAATTTAAAACAAAATAAAAATTTCTTTCCAGTAGCACCTTAGAGACCAACTAAGTTTGTTCTTGGTATGAGCTTTCGTGTGCATGCACACTTCTTCAGATACACATGCACACGAAAGCTCATACCAAGAACAAACTTAGTTGGTCTCTAAGGTGCTACTGGAAATAATTTTTATTTTGTTTTGACTATGGCAGACCAACACGGCTACCCACCTGTATCTGCCAAATTTGACATCCTTCTACCAGGAAACCGATCTACCAGTGCATCACGATATCTGAAATAAGGGTGGAGTTAGGTGGAAGAGAACAGTAGGGCTCGGCGATACCTGGTTTTCAACATCGTGATATATCACCAGCGAAACATCACAATATACCGATACATTACGATGTCTGGAATAAGGATGGAGCTTGGTAGAAGCACTGGCTGGCTTCGCGGTTTTCCCTGCATCGTGGTTTTGGCATAGGACACATATGCATTGTAATTCGCAATATACTTCCAGGTCAAAAATTATGAAACCGATATGGCGATATGGACTTCAAGCCAGGTTTGGACAATATATCGCCCAGCTCTACTGTGGACCCCGTTTTTCAAAAGCCAAGCCATGCAACTCCTGCTTCTGACAATGTTGGTATCTTTCTGGCAGTTTTTGTTATGTGAATGGTGCTGTGAAACCCCTGGGTGGGTTACGCGAACCCCCTGCGCTCGGTGGACCATCAATTGGGAGCCACTGGTACTGTTGACCGACAGTATATAGAATACTGAGTTTGTTGGAACAACCGTCTGATAGGGCAACTTCCAACTTCTTAAACTTTCACACATCTGCTCAGAAGTAGGTCCCACTGCGCTAAGTGCATATGATAAATGCAGTGTTCCAAATTCCCCGGGCGCCGAGTGCATGTTGCAAACTGCAACGACGTGGAGATTTCTAGGTGCCAGGCTGGCGACTTGTCATCTCCACCGAGCCAGCCGACTTGTGCAAAAGACTTTTTGCGCTCCTGCACTGCAGCGCAAATCGTGGACCCCTTGCTGGGCATCTTAGTCCATCATCATCACTCCAAGGAAAGCAATTCCAGGGTGGAGTACAGAGATATTCGACTGGGCTGCAGCCTTTTCACAAACCACCCAAGTGAAACTCACAGACCACGGTTTAAAAACCCCTGCCTTATTCCACAGTTGATACCATTTCCATTTCCACTGAGTTTTTCTCCTTCTTGCATACTGGGACAAGTGCACTGTTGTAAGAGCAAGCTACAGTCAAGCAGTGCAGTTGAGATCACAGAATCGTAGCGTTGGAAGGGACCCTAAGGGTCATCTAGTCCAACCCCCTGGTGAATAGGCATTCCGTTGCGGCAACCATAACCTAGGTTTAAGGTGCTGTTTGGTGCCTTAGCTTATAAATCTGAGTTTCTAACACTGGCTAAATGCATGTGATACTGCTGCAGTTTCATGGTGTGAGCCGACTTCATAGCTGGCTAGTAGATACCCATGCTTGGCTACCACAATTTCTACAAGCCCTTTCCATTTTCTCGCCACGATAATCTATCACGTCCTGAACTTCTATCCTGCCTCCCCACCTTGCGGTCACCTTTTCGCTAAACAGAAACGGACAGCTAAGAAGAACTCTTTGCAGCAAGGCAGGAAAAATGAAACAGAGCTGTGTGGGTGTTTTCTTTCTTTCTGAGAAACTGGGGGTTTTGGGGTTTTTTTTTTAGATCTACTCTGATGAGAGAGAGAGAGAGAGATAGTTGCTCAGGAAACAAGCTCATACCGGAAGCCAATGACCTTTTACCATTCTTGCTATTTGTATATCATGCTGTTCTGCATGGCAGAGGAACCTGCACTTATGTGGATTTCTTGCCATCTGACCTTTCGGTTTCTGAGCTTCCAAGGCATCTAAACCCAAAATCCTGCATGATACTGGTAGACGAGCGAGTCACACATAATATCTAAGCTTAACGCAATTTCTCAGCGCTTGATGCCTACATGTGAAATGATTCCCCTGAAAAACTGTACAGTGCATCTTCTATCTTAGCGGCGTTGTATCCATCATGTCGTATTCACACGTGCAAGTTGCTGCTTGCTGCTTCAGTCGCTAAGTGACCAGCATTGCACCTGAAGCCCTCCTCACACACAGACCACCTCCAGGAATCTTATGCGCCATAAGCTTGTTCAGCTGGAGAACGTTCAGTGATGGATGTTTTGCAAACGTGGGTGTCTGCTTGCTAACAAAACACCTGTTCTTTTGTTCTTTTAAAAATATTTTTACAGTATTAAAGTTTTCTTGGTTACAAAGGTATGTGCAATGTCTTTTTTCAAGTTACGTTTTCCATAGGTCAGTTTCATTTCTTGAGACATTAGGGTTACATTCAGAAGAAGAGGGGGGACGAAGTGGAGGTGGGAAAGGCGAGGGGGGGGTCAGGAGGCGATGTTTCTATTTTGCTTAATGTATGTGTGGGGTTTTGTGTCAGCGTCGTTGGTGCGGGTTCTCTTTGCTATTCGCTTGTGTTCCTTTGGTGGTGAGAGAAATTGGGGTTGGCCTAGGGTGCAGTTGTTGGTTTGTGATTGGCTGTGGTGAACTTTGTTTCCGTGTGTGAGTGGGGTGGGTGGGTGTTTTTGAATCAGGTTAGCCGAAGAATTGATGCTTTTGGATTATGGTGCTGGAGGAGACTCTTGAGAGTCCCATGGACTGCAAGAAGATCAAACTTATCCATCCTTAAAGAAATCAGCACTGAGTGCTCACTGGAGGGACAGATCCTGAAATTGAGGCTCCAGTACTTTGGCCACCTCATGAGAAGAGAAGACTCCCTGGAAAAGACCCTGATGTTGGGAAAGATGGAGGGCACAAGGAGAAGGGGACGACAGAGGACGAGATGGTTGGACAGTGTTCTCAAAGCGACTGGCATGAGTTTGGCCAAACCGAGGGAGGCAGTGAAAGATAGGCGTGCCTGGTGTGCTCTGGTCCATGCGGTCACGATGAGTCGGACAGAACTGAACGACTGAACAACAACAGCCATATTGATTCGTATGCTGTTGGTGGATTCTTGTCGTTGTGTTGTTGGGCTGTGTATGTGATAAAGGGGAGCCATACCGGGGTGAAGGTATCATCTTCTATTTGTTCCTGTGTCAGTTTCAGTTTATTGGTTAATTTTTCTAGTAGGGCTGTTTCCCATACTATTTGGTACCATTGGTCCATGCTTACTCCTGACAGGTCTCTCCAGTGTCTGGCTATGGTGTTTCTGGCTGCTGGGAGTAGGTGTGTCATGAGTTCTTTGTGATGTGAGTGGGAATTATTGTCTTGGAATATGTTTCGTAGGGCCAGTTCTACCCCATCCCCACTAATTCCCCTGGCACACCACCCACTATTCCATCACGCAGCACAAAACCTCCAGATAAAAACCTGGCAAACCAAAGACCTATACTGCCTAACAGACTTCTATAAAAACAATAAACACTTGCCAACACAAGAAATACAAGACAAACTAGAGGACACCCAATTGCCCTGGTTAACACTTCACCAATTACATGCCCTCTTAAACAACCCAGTAGTAAAATCAGCAGCAACTAGGCCCCTGTCAACCTTCAAAAACCTCATCCTAACAACAAAAGGACACGGCAGAGGGATGGTATCCGCAATATACAAAATACTACTCCAAAACCCCACGAACCCCCTAGACGTAATCAAAAAAACAATGGGAAGATTACATAGGTGTGGGTCCCTGGGTGTTGCTGTTGAGCACTCAGCTTCTACCGGCCCCCGGTCAGCATGGCCAATGGACAGCAATGTTGGGAAGTGGTGATCCAATTGTGGTCCACAGGTTCTCCATGCCTGCTTCAGAAGGCCTGAAGCACCAGCTGAAGCTTTGGAGCAACTTCAAGGGCAGCGCCATGCCTGGCACACTGCAGGACCCGTGCTTGATGGTACAGAAGCATGAATGAGCAAAGCATGGTCCCACCTGTCAAAGGAGAAGGAATGCCTCTTCATTAGCCAAAGGTGATTTTTAAAAGGCATTCACGACAACTCTCAATGACTTCTCAAGAATATGTTTTAATTTGCTGGAAGCAGGGCCGTATTAAGCATATCCGGCGCCGTGGTTCAAAGGTCCCTCCGGAGGCACACACACACACACACACCCCGTTTCCCAGAGTTGTCGACCTTTCCCCAAGCCTCTGCGGGGATCGCTCTCCTCCCGCGGAGGCTTGGGAGGCAAGCTGCACACCCGCCAGCCATATGGTTGATGGGGCACAACTGGTGGGCGTGCAGGGAAGGGGGAGTGCCCTGGCGCAATGTGCCAGTAAGCCCAATAGGAAAGACGGCTCTGGCTGGAAGCTGACCAGGGTGGCTGGGGCAACCAGGTGACATCGATAGATAGATAGATAGATATATTGATAGAAGAGATAATTATTATCTGGTGTACCCCCAGGCTTGTTATTGGATAAACATGTGGTTTTGACCTTTAAAGCCCTACGCGGCCTAGGACCCTCGTACTTACGGGACCGCCTCTCCTGGTATGTCCTGCAGAAGACCCTAAGGTCCATGAATAATAATAGCTTAAGAGTCCCGGGCCCTAAAGAAGCCAGATTATCCTCCACCAGGGCCAGGGCCTTTTCAGTGATGGCTCCGACCTGGTGGAATGCTCTGTCCCACGAGACTAGGGGCCCTGCAGGGCTTGATCAACTTCCGCAGGGCCTGTAAGACAGAGCTATTCCGCCTGGCCTTCAATTTAGCCTGATCCTTCTTCCTTTTCCCTTCCCCTTTTTCTATGAAGAAACCCTACTGGGACCCCACATTAATTTTCTCCCCTGGTCTCCTTGCTGGCCCTAGCAGGATTAACCCGGCCAGTTAGCCCTGGTGATGCCACATTTATGTTGTATTTATGCTGTTTTTAAACAATGTTTTTATGTTTGTTGTTAGCCGCCCTGAGCCCGGTTTTGATCAGGAAGGGCGGGGTATAAATAAAAATTTATTATTATTATTATTATTATTATTATTAGTATTATTATTATTATTACATTCAATAAGCACACAGGAGAGAAAATTTTGGCAGGTTTCCTACAGACATGGGAGGAGAGGAGGACCACACGAAAAGTCCTTCCTCTAATCTACGCAAGCGTTACAAGATTCAGGGGCCCTGTCCATCTTTGCATCTGTTTGCCCTTGTTGGTTTTGGCACACGTTCTGTATTTGCCCAGCCAAAGAGATGCTTCCTTTCTTCCTTCCCCGCCATTCTAATTTCTAATCAAGATTCGCACTTCTTCCGTTGGGAGTGGAGACAGGGTTGTTTCGGAAAGACTTGCGCTTTTGAGCCAATCGTTGTTTGCTTTTAATACCGATGCACAATCTGCTTTAATAAATTGTGTTTCGCCTGTGCCTTCATATGTTGTTAATTCTTGGTGGGTTCTAGAAACCCGCACTAGGGGGCCCCTGAGAATTGCATAGCTATGAAGTTTACAACTGGATCCTAAGCCGGACCCATCTGCCAAGCCTTCCAGGGGACAAAGTGTGTTTCAACCCAAGGGAGGGTCATCTAATCTGCCCCGCAGGCTACAGTGATGGGAATTCCTCCTATTGCTCAACTACAGTTGTTACTGGAAATTTGCTCTTTAAGTGACTTAGTTTTTAATGAATGTCTTTACTGGTACTAGACAATGGGCTTGCTTATATGCTCAGTTCGAAGAGACTCTTAAAAAAAACAAAGTAACAGTCAGGGTCAAACCAGACATAAATGCAGACAGCATCCTTTCTGTTTATTGTTGTTGTTTTCAGATAGCAGCTGTGGGGGGCCCTGATCTGGATTGGGACCCTGCTGTGATAGAGGTGAAGGTGAACCCTTTCCCCGCGTGGTGTTCTCAATGAAAATCACCCAGCACCTCCAAGCCTGCCATTTGCATGAAGACATGCTTCCTTCCGGGACTGGCCTCCTAGTGGGCATTCAGTGTCGCTGGTCCCGTGCTCTGAACATGCTTCCAGCAGAGATACAGCAGGCACCCTCGCTTTTTATTTTCAACTCTTCCAAGAGCTTTTTTTCTGTAGATTGATCTATGCAACTAATTTAATATTGTCTGCCACTGATCTTAATCATTTTGGACCTCTTCGTGATCGTTTTGTTGTATATGCTGCTGTATACCACCATGTTATATTGTATGGATTGGAGGTATAGGAATACTTTTTTAAACAAATAACTGGCAATAAGGAGGGGACAGGGATTAACATCAAGACCATGGCATGGAGGTGTGGAAGAGTTAATCCCATACGCATTCCACAGCTGCTATTTAAAAACACAAGGGTAAATACAAATAAAAATGAATTTAGCGAACACATAGTTCTGCCCTGATTAGAGCTATCTGAAAGATCAAGGGAAGAAAATATGAGCTACAGGAACAGGAGAGCAGCTATTGAAAAAATGGAGACCATGGCGTCCTTGGGTTGCGGTGCCACCCACAGCATGGCATAACATAGCTGTAGAACACCATGCAAGCACATCTATCCCTGATGACTGACGCATTCCTTCCCACGCCATCGCTGGCAGGAACACACATCGCGGTTGCCGTGGGGATCATGCTCGTCGCATGACTTCCCCCCGTCACGCAAGTCCCCAGGCCACACCGCTGTGTGGGGGACTGGGGATGCTCACCAATGAACAGGAAAAGCCATGCAGAAAGAAACTTGCAGTGATTAGAGGTCCCTGGGTGTCACGGACTGGTCGGACGCAGAGGAATGGTGGGAGGAACCAGCTGGGGAACTCCCAAGGGAAGGAGGCTCAGAGACCGGGGACTGGTGGTGGAACAACGGTGAGTGGTCAGACGGAGGAGATGGAGAAGACCAGGGGAAGGAGGTGTCGGAAGCTGAAGAGGCAACAGGGCTTAGTGAGCAGGAAGAGGCTGTGGCAGAGAGCAGTCCAGAATCAGAGGCAGACGCAGGAGAGGAGGGGGGGCCAAGAGGTAGAGATGAGTCAGGCTGGTGAAGAATCCAGGGTGCCCCCCTCCTGCGACGGACAGCTCTTCTCCCCCCTGGTCTCCCCAAATGAAAAGAGGTATGAAGAGGGTAGATGAAAGGCAGACAAGAAGAAGGTGCCTCACATTGCTTGGGACAGAACTGGGTGGGGAGGAGCTGTAGGAAGGCAGGGATCGCCGGAATTGCAGCAACTGAATAGCGATTTGCAATTTTAGCGATTGTACGGTAACTTTTGCGGGCTTGCAAGGTCTAAGGCTTAAACTGGCTCGGAGTTACAATTCTACCAACCGCAGCGATTTTCAGCTTGTAAACCAATTTTAAGGGAGTGGCTTATAGTTGGGTATTGCTGTTTTTTCTCTCCCCACCCCACCCCGCCTGCATTTTAAAGGTGCGGCTTATATTTGGGGCAATACGGTAATTCAGGGAGGAGGAGGAGGAGGCTACTAGCCATGATGGCTATGTTCTGCTTCCACAGTAGGAGGGAACAATGCTTCCCAATACCAGTTGCTGGAAACCACAGGAAGGGGGGGGTGCTCAATCCTGCTTGCTGGTTTCCCATAGGGACCTGGTTGGTCCCTGTGAGAACAAGATGCTGGGCTAGATGGGCCTGCCTGATCCAGCAGACTTACGTCCTTGCATTCTTAATGGAGCTGTCTCCACTGTTTGAGAGAACTGGGCTTTCCTTCTCTGGGATTCTTGAGTTCTGATGTGCAATAAACCAAGGTCCCTGTCTATGACCATTAACATCAGGAAATACACATCTGAAGTCGTGGGTTTCCATCTACCAAGGGAATACACACACCCTTCCTTTCCCCCCCCCCCCACCACCACCCCGTATATACTGCACAGGAAGAAACGGAGAACTGTTCGTTCCTAGTAGGTAAATTCCCCTGCCAGTGATGTCAAAGGCTGTGTTCTCTCTCAGCTCTCCCAGTTGGGGCCTCTGCCCTTCTTCCCTTTCCTCTGTGAATTTTGCAGAGGCAAGGCACTAAGCAGTGTAATTTCAGCTTTTCTTTTCCGTGGAGGGTGAGGCGCTGCATTTCCAAAAGCTGTATAACAGGCAGAAATCCACCGTGGAAGCTTCCCCCCCCCCAAGGAAGAAGAAATTAAAAAGCTGCATCTGTTAAGTTTCTGACTGTCTTGCTGCTACTCAATGCGTGGAGGGTCTATGCCCGAAACAGAGAGCAACCCTGAAATATATGAGCAGGGGCAGCACGATTCCCTGGATTTGGATTAGGGTTGTTTACATTTCTCTCGAGACTGCTGGGTCTTTACAGGGACTCTGGTGCCACTGAGCGACAAGCAAAGCTTCACCTGCTGAATTTCTGCCTGCCACACACTTGTCAAAGGCAGAATAGCTTCACCGGGGTGAGGCGGAATTGGTAAACCTGATTTTGGTTGCCAAAAAGGAGAAAGAAAGAAAGAAAGAAAGAAAGAAAGAAAGAAAGAGAGAAAAATAAAATACGGTCTTAATAATAAACGTAAAACCATACAAGCTAGTAAAGGATAACAAGAAGAGTCTGGAAAAGAGGAGACTGGGAGGAGATATGATAGCCATCTTCAAATATCTCAAGGGCTGTCACATGGAGGATGGAGCCAGCTTGTTTTCTTCTGCTCTGGAGGGTGGGACTCAAACCAATAACTTCCAGTTCCAAGAAAGGAGACTCTGACTAAACATCAGGAAAAAAATTCTGACAGTAAGAGCTGTTCAAGAGTAGAACGATCTCCATGGGGGCACTGTGGGCTCTCCTTCCTTGGAAGTTGTTTAAGCAGAGGTTGGATGGCAATCTGTCAAGGATGCTTTAGCTGAGTTTCCTGCCTCGCAGGGGGTTGGACTAGATGACCCTCCGGTCCCTTCCAACTCTACAATTCTATGACATGGAGCCTCTAGCAGGCAAAAGCTCCTTTGAAGGCACACTTCCCATGTCAATCAACTGACTGGCACTGATGGAGCAACTTCAAAGGGGGATGCTGTAAACCCCCAATCAGCTGGTTGGTGGTTTTTGTAGGGTGAATGACAGGTTGTCTGCCTCCGCTCATGGGTGATCCAGTTCCCTATCCCTGCTATAGAAAGTTATTCTGGATTATTGCCCCACATCTGAGAAATTCCCTCCTCTTGGAGACTCACCCAAGTCTGCACTTGAGCATCTTCCAGAGTCTAGGCTGCCCTGGTGCCCAGGATAAGATGGCATGGTATATAGCAGGGGTCAGCAACCTTCGGCTCTCCAGATGTTTCGGACTACAATTCCCATCATCCCTGACCACTGGTCCTGTTAGCTAGGGATCATGGGAGTTGTAGGCCAAAACGATCTGGAGAGCCGAAGGTTGCCTATGCCTGGTATATAGGATTACCCATTTGTGGGTATTTTTTTTCAAATAGCCCCTAGAGCTTGATGTGCAATCATTAGTAAATCAAAAATTTAGTTCGTTATCACATTTGTTGTGTTCAGTCGTTTCAGTCGTGTCCGACATCACACTTTGTACTGTTAGGTAAAGGTAAAGGGACCACTGACCATCAGGTCCAGTCGTGTCCGACTCTGGGGTTGCGGCGCTCATCTCGCTCTATAGGCCAGGGGAGCCGGCGTTTGTCCGCAGATAGCTTCCGGGTCATGTGGTCCTAGTTCGTTATCACATTTTGTACTGTTACAAGCATTTATTTAATCTCAGTGGCGTTTGGGTATTCTTGGTATGGCATGGTTAAAATTTCAGCAAAAATTATTCAACTTCTAAAAAGCCAAATTACAGTGTATTGCAGGATTAATGATGCATTAGCCATTTCCTTTTCGGGTGCCTTTTGAATTCTTCCGACTTCTGTTTTGATAAAAGTAAGGAGTTTGAATTTGAAACTTCTGAAAACTTGGCACGTCCCTAGCTCTCGATGTGAAGCCACAGGCATCTCTTGCGTAAGGAGAATAATAGATATTTTTTACATACTTCCACAAAGCAAAGGCATAATCGCTATCCGTCACGGGCCTTTTAAATTTACCCTCGGTATTCATGACCGTAACTGCTCCATAAAACAGTACAGTACAAACTGTGCTTCGGGACACCATAACAACAGGATGCCCTTCCCCTTATTTGGAAGGTGGACAGAATTTCAGGTTCAAAAAGGAAATAGTTTTCCTGCATTAAAAACAAACAAACATCAATTCAATAATACCAATGAAAGCAGCAGCAAGGCAGATATCAAAAAATTGTATTATTTTTTACTAGCAGAAGTGTGTTTTAGGAAAGGAAGAGGATAGCATCGGAATTATTTTATCCGATAGGCAGCCACAAATAGCTGGAAATGTTATTAGTGTGCTAGCAAGCCCGTCAGCTGCTTGAAAAGAGAAAATGGCTAAGGCTGCAATCCTATACCCATTAGCCTGGCTGGGAGAAAGTCCTATTGAACTTAATGGGACTTTCTTCTAAGTAGACCACCTAGATTGGAAAGCGAGGTTAAGAATTTCTCTAGCTGTAGCATCAGCTGAGGTTCTCATATCCTCATATCCAGTCACTGGTTGCAACGCCTTTTGTGGCACCAAGGTTGTGAAATTCCCTTCCTGGGGGAGCCTGTTATGCCCCCGTTCTTTTGCCCTTTGAAAATGTTCTTATTCAAGAAAGCCTTTTCTTGTGCTAGGCAAAAGATTCCTGCATTGCAGGGGTGGACTATGATTCTTGCAGTCCCTACTGTACAATTCTATTATATTATTATTCTAGTTGCTTTCTTTAAAACAAAAATGAAACTCAAGCACTTACAAAAAAGGGAACATTAAGAAACAAATATAAAAAGAGAATAACACACCTAAAATACATAAGTAAGGTACAGATAGATAGATGTACACAGATATAGCAGATACAACTCCACCATTGTTGTTGTTGTTCAGTCGTTCAGTCGTGTCCGACTCTCGTGACCCCATGGACCAGAGGCACGCCAGGCACGCCTATCCTTCACTGCCTCCCGCAGTTTGGCCAACTCATGTTAGTAGCTTCGAGAACACTGTCCAACCATCTCATCCTCTGTCGTCCCCTTCTCCTTGTGCCCTCCATCTTTCCCAACATCAGGGTCTTTTCTAGGGAGTCTTCTCTTCTCATGAGGTGGCCAAAGTACTGGAGCCTCAACTTCAGGATCTGTCCTTCTAGTGAGCACTCAGGGCTGATTTCTTTGAGAATGGATAGGTTTGATCTTCTTGCAGTCCATGGGACTCTCAAGAGTCTCCTCCAGCACCATAACCATAACTCCACCATACCCTGCTAAAATTAAGATCCAAAGACCTGGGCGAACAGGTGTGTTTTTGCCCGGCACCTAAAAGCAGCTACTGAACAAGGTGTGCCTTACCAACGACTGCATTCCATAAACAGGGGAGCCACCACTAAAAAGGCCCATTCTCATGTCACCGCCCTCTGCACCTCCACTGGAAAGGGCCACAGGAAGAAGGACTTCAGATGCAGAACACATGGTCAGGGTTGGTTCGTATTGGGAAATGTTACCCTTGAGATACTGAGTCATATTAAATTCTGTTAGCTGTGCCACTCTGTTATTTACATTGGATTGTCAGTTCACTGGTATGGTTGTTTTTAGGCAAAAAGCATGAGCTGCCTTGCAGGGAAGTTTCTTTTTTTATTAAAAACTTATAAATCTATAAGAATAATTAGGGTTGCCATATTTCAAAAAGTGAAATTCCGGACAAAAAACGTCCAGAAATTTACAGAAAATTCTGCCCGGACGCCACTTTTAAAGGACGGATCCAGGTATGACCGGGAAATTCCGGACGTATGGCAGCCCTAAGGATAATAATCATAATACCGGTAATAATGGTAATAATGGTAATATCCCCCTCCTCTTTACAGCAAGAGAAGCAACAATCAGGATGACCCCATTCCCTGGTCCTCTCACCTGCTTCTCTCTTCAAAAGGGCTCTTCACAGCCAGTAAGGGGCAGTTGACGGCAGCATCAGGAAAATAATGGGTGCCAGTGTTAGAAACTCAAGATATAAAGCTAGGCGCCAAAAGCCTCCTTAAAGTAGGGTTACAGTCGCCAAAATGGAATGCCTGGCTTCCATTTGGGGTCCAGAAGGCTCAAAAGTCTTATTTTTCAGCAGGACTTTCTGCTTCCAGAAGTTCATTCTGATTGTGCAGATAAAATATAATGGGCAGAATTCTACAGGGTGTGTTCTTAGTGTGTGAAAACAGGCAAGATCCAGAGATCCCCAGGCATGCACCTCCAGATGGTGTCAGGCCCAGGCATCTTCACTTGGTTGCAAGTGGCTGATAAAAAGGTGCAAAATGCGCCTGGGGAATTTCAAACGCTTTGTGGGACAAGCCATGGTCACTTTGCCTCCTGCCAAATCCAGAGATTTAGAGGCAGCTATCATCCAGTGTCCAGATTATAACTGCTTAGAGATATTCAAAATATTGAGGCATTTATGCATGCTTTTAAACAAATAAATATCCTCACACGACAGTGGCCAAACGCAGAACAGATACCTAAGAGACCCCTGTAGCTTTAAGGTAAAGGTAAAGGGACCCCTGACCATTAGGTCCAGTCACGGATGACTCTGGGGTTGCGGTGCTCATCTCGCTTTACTGGCCGAGGGAGCCGGCGTACAGCTTCCGGGTCATGTGGCCAGCATGACTAAGCCGCTTCTGGTGAACCAGAGCAGCGCACGGAAACGCCGTTTACCTTCCTGCCAGAGCGGTACCTATTTATCTACTTGTAGTTTGTGCTTTCGAACTGCTAGGTGGGCAGGAGCAGGGACCGAGCAACAGGAGCTCACCCCGTCACGGGGATTCGACCCGCCGACCTTCTGATCAGCAAGCCCTAGGCTCTGTGGTTTAACCCACAGCGCCACCCGCGTCCCCCGCCCTGCAGCTTTAACCACGATGCAAAAGAAAGCGTTTGAAACCTCTCTCACCACAGTTCAGAACAATTTTCTTGCATTCAGAAGGTCCCAGATTCAATCGCTGGCAGCTCCAAGTTAGGCTGGGAACATTCCCTGCCCTGGAACCCTGGAGAGCCACGGTGACCAGTGCAGGCAATACAGATGTAGACAGAGAAGTTTCCTCCGTTCCAAAATCTCCTCCTCGGTGCAGAAACCCCACTATCCTCCTTTTGCAGCTGCCCGCCTCCCTACCTGCCACATTGTTTCGCTCTGCTCAAATGTGACCAAACAGGTGTTTTTCCTCATGAGTCACCAGCCTGCAGTCGGCTATTTTGGTGCTGTGCAAAAAAAGCAAAAGGGGGGGGGGGGAAGCGTACAGTATAATGGAAACCTTCTGGCCCGAATCAGGGGGCGATAAGAGCTGCCTGGCGGTGGCTGTTTTAATAATCTTGGCAGCATCTACTGAGGTTCCTGCAAGGAATCTGGCTGGCCACAACAGCCCACCGGAGTACAAGACAGAGACTGCAAGCCAGTGGGATTCATGCTGGGCAACAGCACCAAGGGTGCAACTACTATAAAGCTGGCTTGAGAATGAATCCAGTCCTGCGGTTGCAGACCAAGGACCAAAGGCAGGCCTCCTGCTCTTGCGTATTTAGCAGCAAAACAATAAAGCAATGCTTTAGCCCAGTATGGGGAAAAAACACGTTGGCATTCCCTAAACGAAGTCTGCAAATCGAGACCCTCTTAAATGCAAAGGAGCACGAGCTGATCAACAATGTGGCAATCCTAGTGAAACACCAGGGCAGGGCCATTGGCTGCACAGATCCCCTTGCAGCCTCACCTTTCTTGCTTTTTGTTTTGCTTGAAATCTGATGATGCCTCCTGCTTGCCTGAATGGAAGACAGAGAAGGGTGTGTGGGATGGGATTCAGAAAGGACCCTTCTGTTATGTAGTAACTCGATAGCCGGGCCTTTGGCTGATTAAACCATCTATGGCCTTTTTAATTGTGTTTGGGGGGGAGCGAGGCGGTCATCGGTTGTTGTTGTTGTTGTCGCTATTATGATATGCATTTGGGGTTTGCATTTTGCATTTTTAGGCCGTAAAACCGCCCTGTGATCTTCTCCGGACAACGGGCAGTATATAAATTTTACTCAGAGTAGTAAGAATTCTGTGCAAGTATGGATGTTGCCTCAGCTGCTCCCACCCACTTGTGGCTCTGGCGCTTGCCTACCAATGGCATGTGGCCCCCAGAAGGCGGCCCAGGCGGCAATACAGCCCTTGGGCTGTATCAGGGTGTGAGAAATGTTGCTGGACTCCAATTCCCATCAGCCCCAGACACCATAGCCAATGGCAATGGACGATGGGAACTATAGTCCTAATAACAGTACATGTAAGGGCAGTTTCCCCAATCCCGGCTCTCTTCACAAAGGCAGCAAGTTGTTCTTGCCATAACAAATGTTGCACACAACAATACTACTGTACTACTATTATGATTATATTACAAGTCGCTAGAATTCAGGGATCATTGGGCTCCGCTCCCACAGCTAGCGCTGCAACATTTCTTTCCGCAGCCATTGTGTCGAAATAACACAATATTTCCTGCTGATGAGGGTGGGTTGGTCCAATCGGCAGCTAAGGGAACTTCTCTGCCATATTGCTTTAAACAGCCAGCAGGCGGGTACTCGCCAGGTGCAGCTTTCCCTGACAAAGCCACAGCAGCCATTTCCACCTGTTGAACTTCTGCCTGCTGCAGCAACTGAACACGCAGTTTAAAGGGTTTTGTTGTTGTGGGAGAATAAAACTGGTGTTAAAATTGCAGTATTCTGACAACAGGAGCCCATTGATGGTAACTAACGTTTATTCATAATCATGAGGGTTATTTCTTTTCTTCAGAGTTTTGTCTATCCGTAAGAAGGAACCCAAGAGCAGGCAGTGCCATTATTGTTGGCAGTGTCTTGCATCTCTCTCTCCACACACACATATATTTATAAATGTGTATCTATCTACATATATATTATATATAGGGATATATATATATAGATATACATAGAAATGTATGTAAATCTATAGACCTTTGTGTATGTATAAATATAAATAGATCTACGTGTGCGCGGGCGTGCATTTAGCATAAATCCAATAAAATTCAAGGAACAGGATATCTGAGGTAAAACGCCATAAACGCTTTTTAGCTCCCCTCCTTTCCTCCCGCCTTCCCCCCAGCCAATCAGAAGCCTCGTCGCCACAAGGCGCGGGGTGGGGGGGGGGGTGGAGGGAGCTAGCACGAGGGAAGTGAGCGAACGAGCGAGAAGGGGCGGGGACAAGGGCGGCGCGAGGCCCTGCCGCGTGACAAAATGAGCCGGCGGCACGAGGCCGGACCACAACAAACACTGGAGAAGCAGGCAGGGAGGGGAGGGGGGGCGGGAGGAGAGGAGAGCGAGAGACGTACTTGAGGAGGAGAAGCCAATCAGCACACGCGCGGGGGAGAGCGCCAGGGAGGGGGGGAGAAGGGGGGAAGCTGAGGGCGTGGCTCGAAGGCAGCGGCGCTAGGCTCTGATTGGCTGGCAACAGTGCGTAGGGAGGAACGCAGGCGCGGGGGGGGGGAGAGAGGAGGGTTTCGATTAGGCGGCCGCGAGTGTGTGGGCGGGCTCGCCGCGGCGGTGCCGCAGTCAGTGCGAGGTGGCGCCGGCCGGGTTTGGGAGGCCTGAGGGCGGAAGCCGCTGCTTGGCAGCGGCAGCTGCGTTCGTGTTCGTGTTGGCTGGGAGCGCAGCAGGGTTGGGCGGGGCTTGCTCACGTCACCGTGAGGAGGGAGGGAGGGAAGGAGGGAGGAAAAGCCCGGCTGTCAAAACAAACTCCTGAGGCGATCCATAGACATTCACACGGAGGAAGAGACACGGTTCTCTCCTCAGACACGCGAAAGCCGCTCGTTCCCAAGACGCGCCTGAAAACAAGTCCGACACTTTCCCCACACAAAAGTCTCCCCTCACAACAAAACAACAACAACAACAACAACAACATTCCTCACGTTACGCGTCAGGCAGCCAAACCCGCGTTCGCGGGGGGCAGGACAGGCAGGCGCAGAAAGGGAGCCAATCCGAGGAGGCCGATACTCGCAGTTCCAGAGCAGTTTGCCTCATATCGGGTGCACGTGTGAACCTCGCAACACGTGAAAGGGGGGTTGTGGGGGGCCCCTAAGGGCAACAGATAGATATTGCTCTGTGCGTGCGTGGGGCGAACTAACAAGGCTGCCAGCTTGGAATTTTTTTTATACAGTATATATAAAGTGCGAGGTATCCCACAAAATACGTGAAGGGAAGCCTAAATTGCGAAGGACTTTCCAGCCCAACACAGAGCAAGGAAACATTGCATCCATACTGTCCCGTTGTTCCACAAAACAAATGCCCCAAACTCAACACAATGCCTGAGAATACATCAGGGACTGCAACGTCTGCCCCCCCCCTTACAAAAATGCCCTTTTGACTTTAATGCCATCGTCATGCAAGAGAAATGAAAGGGAACCAGGGCTTCCTTCCCTCTAGAAAGCAGCCCCACAAAATGAAATCTCTTCACAGCACCTGTTCTCTCTTTCTCTCCCACAAAACAAGACGACACAGCAGGGCAAACCTCTTCACAACCCCGGTACATGGCTACGGATCGGTTTCTGGAAAGCATGCTATGAAAGGCAGGGTGCTTTTGGGCACAGCTTTCCCCCAAGGAGGATTCCATAAACCAATCTGGGTGCCATCCCTGTGTGAACATGCGCAAAATCATGTTTTCTCAAGAGGAACACTCCCCGCGTCTTTCTGAAGCATATCTGGCCATGCTGTGGGATCTGGTGCCTCTTTCTCAACCTGCGTATTTATGGTGGCCCACATATCTTGTGCTAACCAAGGAGCATCTCGGAACAAGATGATGATGCCATCCATTGGCTAGTTTTTATGCAGCAGATATGAGATCCCCACGCACCACAGCCTTACAAAAATGGTGCTGGCCACCTCCATGCCCCTCTTATCGAGGGACAGATCTTCACATGGCAGCACCATGTGCATTCGTTCCAGTTCGCAGCAAACAGCACTTTTGCCATTTCTGCAGGACCCCACACTAGAACAAGGCTCGCCCTGGCACCACAGGTCTTCATGTGTACGGATGTGCTACAAGTGTTTGTGCATGTTTGCCCTGTGTTCATGCACACATGCGCACAGGTATCCGAATCCTCTCCCGCCCGCCCACTTCCATTTCTGGTAACCATTTTCTGTTTCTGTTGCTTCCCCGGTCGCATCCAGCCCCATGATTTCTGCATTATCCTCTGCGCCTCGTAACACCATCATCATCTTTGCCATTAAGAACCCTGGACTCCCAAACACAAATCACTCCCCAGTGCAGTTCTCGAATCTTAACACAGAGCCCGCAACGCACAACAGCCCACATTTCGTACAGAAGATCATACGCATTAATTATCCAGCACAGCAACACCCTCCTTCAATACAAAATAATGCAGATTACTTTCCACCTTTTCTTACGAAAACTACCGTACTTTTCAGCCAGTCCAATAAGTGTAAAGCATGCTGGTTCAGACGTTAAAAAGCATATATTTATGATAATATAGCCTGTGTTTGTACCCTCAGAACCTGTCGCTCAAAAATTATTGCCCTTCCTCTATGGAGAGACCTCTGTGTTTTCTATAAGAGAGTCCTTTCTCCCCAGAATGAGACACACAACAACAACAAACTGGCCCTTTGCCCTCATTTAGCAGCTTTTCGCCAGGCACAAATCAGCTGGTTGCTTCCCAGCCTGCAGTGAGATGGTAATTTGCAAGCTCTTTCACATGCACAGGACTGAACACCTTGTACTTTGCCACAAACCATCCTAGCTGTGGGTCAGTAGTGCTAGGCTAAAAACGCACACACACAGGGGTCAGTTTGCCGTGGAACGTGCACAGCAGTGTGAGGAAGCTTGCCAGCAACACACACACACACACACACAATCAGACCAAAGGCCCTTTTACATTCAGCCTAAGCCAGCTGGAAAACAAATGGCCCCAAATTTCCCCCAGGCTCTTTTGTGGGGGGAGGCTTCATACTCCCAATTAAGCTGTGTTACCTAGAAGAATCAACTCCGTCTGTATATATATATGGTCTTTAATCTTAAGATACCAACACTGTTATTGCCATAGCAAATAAAGACCCCTTAACTCATCTGTGTGTGATTCCTGCTCCTTTATCCTGAGATTACCCCAATGCAACCCGTGAACATCCAATGCCCCGCTCCATGAAATGGCATATTTCATACTTTTTGCCTTCTCGAACGCTTCACACGCACACATCGGTCAGACAGTAGCACAACCACAAGCCTGCCTTCTCTTCTAACCAGCCAATCTGCAAAACCCTACCTTCATCCCAGCTTTAAAGGGTGGTTTTTCGGGGGGGGGGAAGGAAGGAGAGGAAGGTTGTGGTGGGACCCAGTATTACAAATATCTTAGAAATATCTTTTATTAAACTAAAGGAGACGTCTCACCACAGGGGAAGAGAGGAATCTAGGTTATTTTCCTTTTACCGGAAAAGCCTAATCACTTCCTCATAATTCAACTTCTCCGGTTTCGTTGCCACAGTTTTAAATAACATGTTGTTACCCAAACTGAGCTGAGCTAGGAGGCAATTGTGTGTGTGTGTGTGTGTGTAAGTAAAAGAGAGGAAAAAAATAGACCTATGTATGCATATGTATATGCCTTTAAGACTGTTCAGTTAAATGTTCCAGCTTTGGGCTTCCTCAGTAACCTCTCTGTCTCTCTGTCTCTCTCTGCATGCCACTGGAGGCAAGCTGTTCCCTGCCACCAGAGAACATTCGCAGAGGGGAAACTTGCATCAATTAATTAGTGAAATGTTTGCACAGGCAGCTCTCTCTGGATGCAAAACGTACAAGCGAAGTTGCTAAGTATTACCCTGGAAGGCAAGGAGGCCTGGGGAGGCGGTGGAGGAACAACCACAGACACCAGGCAGGCATGCAACACTCTTTTAACATCTAGCCTGTTATTCAACACAACAAGCACTTCCTGAAACATCTCCACCCACAATTAACCAATCCATTGCCTGCACCTCCCTCCAAGCGGTTGGGTAGGGGGGGAAGTTTTCTCTTAACTCATGTCAACACAGCCTCAAGAATCCCAGTGGGCAAAAAGCATCCGTCTGCTTCCCACCCCGCAGGATGCACATCACAAAAACCACCAACACACTACCTGTGTGCCTGCCCCCCTCACTACTACCATTCACTCTCCTCTTTCCCCCAACCCCAACACCGCTGTGCCACATAAGCAGCCAGCTGTCAACACCATCTAACCTCATGCACGCCCAGCTGTCGCTTCCACAAACCCCCACAAACCTCCACCCTGTTATTACGGCGCTTTGCATGTCACCAGCGATATATGCCTGAAACTGCAGAAGCCTTAAGGGGACCAGAGGCTGAGGAGAGAGCAAGACTCCCCGTGCCTTTCCTTGCAGGTGCCTGGGAGAGGGAGGGTCTTTCAGCAAATGTCTACCCACCGAATGCCCCGGAGGCTCTCTCCTTTGCCCAGAAGTTCGGCAAAAACAACCACAACCCACCAGCCCAGCGTTCCTCCACTCGCTCCTACTGTATGTTAGTCAACCCCCTCTTTGCAGATGTAACCTCCACTTCTCCAAAACTCCCTACCGTACAGCTCCTCTTGCTCTCAGCAAGGCTGAGGTACTGTAAGAGCAAAATGAGAAGCGGACCTTAAGCCTTGGGTTTCCTGGGCCAAGGGTGGGGAAGAGGGCCATACAGTATTTCCTTTTCTGCCCTTTCTCTCTCTGTCTGCACATACACAAAGAGCTTTTTTTTTTAGGTGAGGAAGAGCCCAAGCAAAAGGGGAGAGGAGGGATTCTGCCAGGGCTATAGCTATGGGGCGGGGAGGGGGGGTTACCTAGCTGGATTTTTGCCCCAGCTGAAGCTTTCCAGAGGGGCGCCATTGAGGCTCCCAGCCTGTGTGTGTACGCAAAGGTACGCCAATGGGGTGTGGGAGTGTGCCCCAAACTGGGTCTTTGACCTGGGTGAAATAAAGCCTTGTTTCGCCCATGGATTGTGCCTTGAAGCAGGGAGAGAGTGTTTCCTTCTCTACCAGAAACTCACCCGTAGGCCTCAGGGACAACCCCCTCCCCTCTTACCGCCTCCACACCGAAATGCAACGCAGGCACAGTAACACCTGCCTACCTTGCAAGGTTGTTGTCAGGAGTGCAAGATAACGGATGGCAAGTCCTAACCGACTACTCGATGCCCCTGTACAAAAACACTGCTCTGGCTTATTAAAACACCTGGATGTTTTAATATGGGGAGGTTAGGGAGATTGCAATACTGTACTTCTAACAAACCCATTTCCTTGGAGAAAGATGTTTTGCGGCTAACCGGGAAAGGGGCATGGTGTTTTCCAAATGGTAAACAAAAAACAAGCCCAACATTGGAGGTGTCTTGGATTGTTAAACTTGGGGGGGGGGCAGGGGGGGAGAGGATTCCTGGGGTTGCAAAGACACCTGCTCTTTCACCCCTGGTGGAGAGTTCCGGGCATCAGCTAGGAGCCCCTGCCCACCTAGGAAGTGAAGGAATCTATGGATGGATGGGGCTGTCGGTGCTGGAGGAGATCTGGGGACTGTTCTCATCTCTTGAACCGGGAGGTGTTTCCGCCTGGGAGGAGGAGGAGGGATCTAAGGATGGAAACAACCTCCCTCCCGCCCCTCCTCCTCCTCTGTTTACCTCAAGTTTGAATTTTATCTGCGCAACATTAGCTGGAATGCGGACATCGCAGGGGGGGAGAGGCGCACGCACGCCACGCCGCCCGCAGGAGGGGCGCCCGCCTAGCCCGGTGCGCCCGGAGCCCCGCGCGAAAGCGGAGCCGCCAAGCAGCACCACCGCCACTATGGAGCAATCGCCTCTTTAAAAAAAGAAAGAGAATTAAAAAAAAAAAATCCTACGAATAGCCCGGCCTTCGCTTTGCCTTCCTAGCGGAGCCAGGGGGGAAACCGGGCATTGCCAAGAGGTGGCGAAACGAAAACGCAGCGTCTCGAAAACGGACCCAACGCAGAGCGCCATCCTTCCTGCCCGGGGATGCGCATCTTTGCCTTTTCCTCAATCCTTTTGCGCGCCCCCCACCACCACCGCTCCCAACAAATCCTCCCTATAAATAAACTCACCTTCGCGATCCAGGCGCGCGTCTCCCTTCTTCCCAAACACGATGAAAAAAAGGAAGGAAGTGGGGGGGGGGAGAGAGGAAATAATTTTCCCCAAGCAAAAATTTCCAAACCCCGTCATCTTCCACGCGGACCCCTTTTTCCCAGCATTGCAGGGGGCTGGATGATCCTCGGGATCCCTTCCAATCCTATGATGGCCAGGCGCGCTAGCCTCTCCGGCCCGGAGCAGGTGCAATTCCCACGCAGGCTGGCGCGCAAAGTTCCTCTCGCTCCGGTCTGGGAAGAAAGCCGGACGGCCGGCTCTCCTGCTGCCCTACCGGTAGCGACGCCCCTTCCCCGAAGCCGCACCGGGTTCCTAAAGGCTGCTGCCGGCGCGCCCGAGAACTTTCTCCGCCTCCCGTGCGCGCCGGCGGCTCCCCGCGCGCCTCTCTCGCCGCCGCCCGGCGCTCGGGCACTGCTTCCCTCGCTACAATGTTGTTTCATTATATCGTGGCCATCATGTGACGCCGAGAGGCCTCGCTATGGAAACTTCGGGGACTCCCACGTGACTTTGCAGCAGGAGCAGCGGCGGCAGCAGCAGCGAGCCAAAAAAATGAAAAAAATACCAAAAAAAAACACCCCAAACACCATCATCTTGCCTAACCCCCGCCAACGCAACCCGCCGGGCTGTTTGCAACAGACCACCAGCACCACCAAGTTTTGTCTGGAGGAAAACAAGGAACAACAACAACAACAGAGGGGAAAAACCACACCGCTGCTGGAGGGAGAGATCAGAAACGGGAGAGAATCCAGCGCAGATGCCTCTCCAACAAGCAAGAGAAGAGGTGTACAGTAATGAGCAAGCACATTTGCCAAGGGAGGGGGGCGCCCCTGGAGAGTGGGATGCTAGGGGGTCTCTTTAAGCAGCAGGAATAGCTTTCCAAAAAGTTAACAAGTAAAAAAGGAATTGATGGTGGGGGGGATGCATTATTATCCTGTGGAGTAATGCAATAATGATGATGATGATTATGGATGGGAAGAAGCAGTAAATAGGTTGCTTGTTTCCCCCCAAAAAACAAAAACCTGCCTGTGTTCTGCTTGCTAGGAGGTGGCATCACTCGGTTTGCCACGGGCCTCGGATTGCACAGGTTCTCAGCACAGCCCCTCTGAGCAACTTGGGGAAAGGTGCCTTCGCGCATAAAGAAAATGCAGCTTTGCTCTTCCCGCAGCTGTATTGGGCCTTTGCAGTGCTGACAGAAGCAGAAACGAGGAAGGAGAAAAAAACTTGTTTGTGTCGAAAGAAAGGGGGAGAGAAGTGACAGCCTGAGCAGATGGGACCTGAAAGATTTGCTCCGCAAAATGTTGTTTCTATAGGATGCATCTCGCAGTCGATAGTTTTGTTTTAATGCAGACTCATAAAGGCAAGAAATGTGTGCCCTCTCTTCTCTGGGCCATCCAGTGCGTGGTTTATAGACCTGAACCTAGGCTTGAACCTGGTTTATCCCCATTGTTTAGGAGCATAATCTGGAGACACTATGTTGGCTGTCTCCGGTTTAGGGACTTCAGACTAATACACTTATGCTTTCAACATCAACTGATGACTTGTTTGTCTTTGCAAGCCCACATTTAAAACCATGGGTAGAACATTAATATCCCCTGCAAAGGTAAAGGTAAAGGGACCCCTGACCATTAGGTCCAGTTGCGGACGACTCTGGGGTTGCGGCACTCACCTCGCTTTACTGGCCGAGGGAGCCGGCGTACGGCTTCTGGGTCATGTGTCCAGCATGACTAAGCCGCTTCTGGCGAACCAGAGCAGTGCACGGAAAGGCCATTTACCTTCCTGCCGGAGCGGTACCTACTTATCTACTTGCACTTTGACGTGCTTTCGAACTGCTAGGTTGGCAGGAGCAGGGACCGAGCAATGGGAGCTCACCCGGTCGCGGGGATTCGAACCGCCGACCTTCTGAGCCCAAGAGGCTCAGTGATTTAACCCACAGCGCCACTCGCGTCCCTTAATATCCCCTGTGTTAAAAGGCCCATCTAGTCCAGCATCCTCTTACAGAGGCCAACCAGATGCCTACAGGAAGCCCACATCAAGCATAAATTATTTTCATCCTTGCCTGCTCGCACATTAATGCTCACTGGTTGATGCACCAGCAAGTGGCCTATATGAGGCCAATCGGTTCGGTTTCAAGCCATATAGACACGGAGAAACTGCGTTTCAATCCCAACACAGCCATGGGTTTATTTAATGGATTTGAACCTGTCTCCCAGTCTCAGCCTTATTTTGATGTAAAATGGGAATAATGATCTACCGTACTTCAGAGTGGTAGCATGGGGACTAATTATATGAGACATCAATTAGATGCTGCCTGTAAGATCATTTAGTTTTAGCACATCTAGGGAAATTCTGCTTGTGGCACTGCACCCCACATAATATCATAGGGCAGTGACCCCAAAACATTCATTTTCTGTTGTTGCCTCTACTGTGGATTGCTCTTCCCTTTGCCATAAATGAAGCTGCAACTATTACTTGCTTCAGGTGTCTAGTAAAGGCTTGTTTGTTTGTTTGCCTAGGCTTTCCCTGACCCTTAAGATCAAAATGATGTATTTTATGTGTTTGAATCTTCTTGTTTTGTTTTGTTCCCTTTTTATCAGTTTTTGTACCATTGCTTTATTATTTTAGGTTGTTGTTTTTCTGTTTTAATGGGCATTGGTTTTATGTTGCACACAGTATATACTATATACAGTAAGAGATTTGGAAATGCTTTTAAATCACCAAACATCTCCTTGTCTTAAGCTTGAGGAAATACCTGGTTTTTCATTATAAACAAATAATCAGAAGTTCATTATCCAGGTCCCTAGAAAATGTGGACCCATTAATATTTCTGTTAAACTATGTAAAATATTTCCAGTTACAGGTAGGTAGCCGTGTTGGTCTGCCATAGTAAAAAAAACAACAAAATCCTTCCAGTAGCACCTTAGAGACCAACTAAGTTTGTTCTTGGCATGAGCTTTCGTGTGCATTCACACTTCTTCAGATACTTCTTCAGATATCTGCATGCACACGAAAGCTCATACCAAGAACAAACTTAGTTGGTCTCTAAGGTGCTACTGGAAGGATTTTTTATTTTATGTAAAATATGTTATCCCAGCAAAATAGTATGAAGCAGACCTATATTTGTTAACTCCCATGCCTTGAGAAATATTAGCAATCACATTTGGAAACTTAACAAAAAAGGGGGGGGTTTGGTAAGATTATGGGCAACAGCAAAGTGTGCCACGTTATCGAGACTTGGGGAAACTATGTCAAAATTACAAACTGTTAATCAAGGGTGGAGAACAATAATGCATTGTATTATGCAAAAATATTAATCTGATGATAAGTGTTTACTATGGTCCCATGTGATGTAATCCTAAATTCCTGAGATGCTGTTTGTTTATTGGATTCTATGAGTTGTCTCATAAGACTTTTTCTGTTGATCACAGCAGCAGCAGCAACAACAACAACCTGTTTCCGTACTAGGTTAATACCTCTCTTGTTTCTCCAAATTTCTCCATCTCCACAATGTGTTTTAAGTTTCCACAACGAGGTTATTTAGCTAACTAGACTTTTGCGCTGAGCAGCCAAGCTGAAAGGTTCAGTGACGTTTCTGAAACAAAACGTCTCCCTATTGTTCTTTCGGAACCTTACTTTTTCCACGCACCCAGCACATTCTCTCGCACCCACTAAGACATTCCCGTTCCCAAATTCTGTGCTGGGGAACTCTTAAGTGAGATGCAGGAGGAGTCAAAAAATGGGACTTGGAAAAACTAAGCTGGCTTGTTATAATTCACGCACAGCAGTATAATGGTTGGAAAAGCAAGGCCTGGTGCAACACTGATTCCCTCCCTAGTCTCTTGCCAGTATCTGGGGACTGGCATCACCTCAACAGACAGAGTAAGGGGTCACTAGGATTTCCAGTGCAACTGAAAGGCATGAGAGAATCGCAGAAGCATCTCCCCTGCCCAGAAAGCACTGCCTCGTCTCTGAGCCTTGACTGATTAGTAAGGAGAAGACAACTTTCTCCTTGTCGCAAGGATGAAGAGAGAGGGTTGAGGAAAATCTGCACGCATCTTTCTGAGTGTAGGCATGCCTCAAATTTTCCTCCATATTTAATTCCCCAAGTATCCAAAGCTTGGGAAACACAGCGGTCGGAAATCCTGCTTGCTGAAATCTCTGTGCTGCGTAGAGCGGATGGGGCGAGGGTCGGCTGATCTGTGCGGGAGATCATTCGCACTGTTGCTGTTCCTACGGCAGTGCTGAAGTTGACTGCTCTGCTGAAATAATGTGTCGAAAGGGGAGAGGTGGTCCACGTTCCTAAACTGCTTGCCAGAGTCAGAATCTCTCCCACTCTCCCTCCAGAGCTTCAGCTGCCGGGCCATACGCAAGGAGGCTGCCATTGTGCAGGCCTCAAAAGCTGCAAGGAAGGCCGTTGCGGAGATCTCGGATCATGCTCTCAACCCTACCAAGACAACGTTTTTTGCTTGCAATGACTTGACCCCATACCAGCTGAGCAAACAAAGGAGCCAAGTGGAACTGGGTCGGGCAACTTCGTGTTGATTCAGCCCATAACCCTAATTGCGTCGAGTCACATAACAACACATAAACACATACACACAAATAAATCTCATGAAGAGACCCATGCTGAACCCTAACAGCAATATTCCCCTGTGACAGCAAATAACGTTGCTTTTTTCCGTTTAAAATGTGTATACATTATGGCAGATATATTGGTGGTTGGCACTGAGGAAGACTGAGTATGTTATTAGTGGGAGAAATCAGACTATCACATTACATGACTTTTTCATATTTTTGGCAGGCGCGGCTGTAGAAAAGCTACATCGTGCGACGGTCAGATCCCTGCCACTAATAAGATATTCGGTCTTATTCAGTATGGGTCAGTGCTGGACTTTGGACAGTTGGAGGGAAGAACCATTTTTGTCCGATTTCCTTACAGCAAAAGAGTGGCCCCATGTTTGCAGTTCTTTACCCATTTACCTGGGAGTAAGCCTCACTGAATTCAATTGTGCCTGTTTCAGAGTAGGCATATATAGGATTGGACTGTAGGTGTTGCATTTGATCCCAGAATCTTTTCCACAAAAGCACTTAGGATCAGCATTCCCCATCCTGGTGCCCCTCATGGGTTTTGGACTCAGACTCTCAACTGCCCCAGTCAGCATAGCAAACGGTCAGATATTACGTTGAACAACATCTAGATTTGGGAAGTGTGTGATAGCCAGAGATATGTATGGTTTTACCTGACGCAATGTGGACTAACCAGAAGTTGCCTCTCCTGCAATCCACTTCCCCTTGAGCTGGGATAGGGAATGCATTCCCCCCCCCCCCCCGCCATGATGATTTCTGCTGTGGTGTATGCACCACCTAAAGAAAAAACACCAGAAGTATAATTTTCACCCCACCCATTTCAGGAGAATTGTTTTCAATAATTTGCAAATTTGCACCAAACTGGCAGCACAAAATCATATGCGTGCCTCTGCAGAAATAAGTCCCACGGAGTTCAATGAGACTAAATCCCAGATAAGTGTGTAACGGCTTGCCACCCCAAACAATTTGGAGAAGGTTCCAGCCTAAGCATTACCGACATCTGGGCCCATGTTTCCTTATTTCTCCTGCAATCGGGTAGAAAACTGAGAGTTTGCTTTTTAACTAGAGTCTGTATCTGCACTTGGTGTTCAGTGTGGGAAACTGTATTCTGTTCATCCGGTTGGAACTTTCAGTGGTTTTCAGTGTGGTTGACAGAACATGAGGTGTTAGGTATGCAGCTTAGGTGGCCTAGCAGGTGCTCATGGAACCAACTAGTGTGTGGTTCTGTTTGGTCCTCGAAGGGCAATCCTAGAGCGTGCTGAGCCAGTGTGGTGTAGCAGTTAAGAGCAGTGGACTCGTAATCTGGTGAACTGGGTTCGCGTCTCCTCTCCTCCACATGCTGCTGCTGGGTGACCTTGGGCTAGTCACACTTCTTTGAAGTCTCTCAGCCCCACTCACCTCACAGAGTGTTTGTTGTGGGGGAAGAAGGGAAAGGAGAATGTTAGCCGCTTTGAGACTCCTTTGTGTAGTGATAAAGCAGGATATCAAATCCAAACTCTTCTTCTTCTTCTTCTTCTTCTTCTTCTTCTTCTTCTTCTTCTTCTTCTTCTTCAGCTGGCAGTTCTGCAAAGCATCAGGGTTCCCCCAAGCAAAGTTCTCCAAGGCTCCATCTTGTCCCCAGGTAGTGGTGGAACAACCGTGATAGTTAAACTAGGATCACAGAATTTTAGAGTTGGAAGGGACCCCAAGGATCGGTCATCTAGCCCAACCTCCTGCAATGCAGGAATCTCAGCTCAAGCATCCAGGGCAGATGGTCATCCAACCTCTGCTTAATAATAATAATAATAATAATAATAATAATAATTTATTATTTGTACCCCACCCATCTGGCTGGGTCTCCCCAGCCACTCTGGGCGGCTTCCACCAAACATTAAAATACATTTAAAATATCACAGTTTAAAAACTTCCCTAAAAACATCCAAGGGAGGAGAATCCACTACCTCCCAAGGGAGTCCATTCCACCGTGTCCTATATCTATATTTCTATCACCATGATGATATTGACAGTTTTATTTTCAGTCCCTTTCCAACCAATCCCTAGCATGGCCTTCACCGTTTTATGTAATGTAAACATGCTGATACGTTTGGAAAGACCCGCTGGTTCTTGAAACCTGAGGCCCTGCACTAAGGGAGAATTTCCGATAGTTCTGTGATAGATGCCTGTTCAGCTTTTCCTTGACAACAAGGGAAGGAGAAGCTGCAAACTTGCTTATTCATCTCTCTCTCTCTCTCTCTCTCTCTCTCTCTCTCTCTCTCTCTGTGTTCTTTTAAAATGTGAGGCTTTTAAAACACCCTTAAGCAAGGTCACGAAAGCAAATTATGCCTTGGAGAAGCACAGCCAGGCCAAAGCTGCTTCCCACACCCCCATTCTCCCCCCCTCACCCAAAAAAACCCCAGTACTAATTTTGCTGCGTCATATCAAGTGGGCAGAGGAGAGAATTACCTGATCACAAGATCTGTGCGGGATTAGAGCGTGGTGGAAGGAATGCCAGCCAGAGAGAAGAGAGCCTGCAGCCCAGATGAACTCGGAGGTGCTCCAGGGGTGCTTTTGCTGCCGAGAGGAGAGGACTCCAATAGAGGAGAGAGAGAGATTGAGGAGAGACAACGCTGTGGTTTCCAGGGATGGCTGATCTGCACAGCTTTATCTTGCCCTCTCAAGTCGAAGCATTTCAGGTTTCAGCCAAGAAGGGAAAAGAGGAAAATAAAACAATACGTCCCTTTAAAAGAAAGAAGAATCTTGTTTTGGATTTTTTTTTTCTCTCCTAATGTTTTGGAGGCCCTTGGACAGATTTTTGTTGCTGCTGCTGCTGCCATCCCCTCCTCCTGCCTCAGCTGCCAAGAATAAAATAAATAAATAAGAGGGCTTGTTATAAAACCATGTCAGCCCTGCCCTCCGAGCCTATTTAGTTGCGTTTCTCTTTCCTCGGTGGCGGTGCAAAAATAAAATAAAATAAAATAAATGAATTACCCGGAAAAAGTGTTGAGTCAGAAGCCAGAGCGGGGGGGGGGGGGCGGGGGAGAAATCTGGAAAATTGTGCCCCGAGGCCCTCAAAAGTCATGGATTTGACACAACGCAGTCCCGGCCCAAGACATTTTGAGGCCTGAGGTGCTGGGAAATCCAAGTGGCGGCCCCTTCCGCTGGTTAACAAGGGCCCCAGTGTCCACAGCGAACTTCTCCTGTCCCTCATTTAAGAGAACGGGACCTGTCCTTGTGTGCCATTAACACAGTGAGATATAGGGAGCCTCTGGCCTTCCCTATGTTAATGGGACTCCCAACTCCTATCATCCACAACCAGCACGGCTGATGGTCACGGGAGTTGAAGCCCTGGAGAGCCATATGTCCTTGAGCCCGGTCTTAAACTGTTTTCCTAGGAGAAGGCGAGAGGTGTGTACAAGGAGCCTTCAGCTACAGGAAATCCTCCTGTAGAGTATAGCGTTAAGCCCATCTTCAGTTTTGCTTTAATGTCAGAGACGTCACCGAAATCTGTCAGCCTGGGCAGTTTGCATCACAGATTCGTTCCCACTGAGAATGACACCTGAAAGTGGTCTTCGCCGAGTTAACAAACTTGCAGCTCTGCTTTGCTGCTTAATAAATACTTGCACGACCAGATGCGCCTCCTCTATATTAAAAGAAGTTCTTTGCACCTAGAAAAATAGCATTTCAGGGAGGAGGTGAGGATAAAACGCTGCTTTTGTGCTCTCTGTCTCCGCCTCCTAGTAGGGATATTCGATCCCTTTCTGACAGCTGAACTCATCTGTGTGTTTTGGCAAGAACTTCCGATCATGAAAGGGGACACCAGTGTATCACACGCTCTGCCTAGTGGAGTCATGCAAGCTACTTTGGGGCTTGTTTACATTATCAGTTATGCTGCAATAACTGATTTATGTCCACTTCTGATGGTGTTTACAAGACCAAAGGTTACTCAGAGACTGAAAATGGTTGTGTGTGTGTGTGTGTGTGTGTGTGTGTGTGTGTGAGAGAGAGAGAGAGAGAGAGAGAGAGAGAGAGAGAGAATGAGAGCGAGATAATCTGAATGACTGCAGTGCCATGGCACAGAAAACCAAATACTGCCTTGGCTTTCATTGACAACCGTGTTAAGACAGGTGTAACATCTCCCTAGATCTGTTAAGGCTAGTTTTGTAGAGCCCTCGCCAGATCAACTCCAAATGAAACTTCTTCCGGGCACACACTCGGAAACAAACAAACAAAAAACCTGCTCTGTAGCTTTTGGGAGCGTTTGAGATTTGACCTGGAGAAATGCTGGCTGAGGACCGTGGTGGTTGGCTAGCATCTGGGACATCCCCAACACAGCACTTTCTTCCCCACCAGCCCCCAATTCTCAAAACAGCTTTGCAAATAATTGCAATGTGTATATATGATGTTTTGCTGTCATTTGCAGCTAGCTCTTGCTGGGCTGAAGCTTGCAAGTGGTGAGCACAAATCTTCTTTATATAATTATGTATAATTATGTTGTAAAACTTTAATAATGTCAAAGACCAGCAGAAAAATAATACAATTCAGTTCATAAGTTAGATTTCTCTATCTTGTTGTAATATTGGATATTACACAGTTTTAAAATTGGCTATTAAAAACATGGCTATTAAAAGCTGAGTCTCTGTGGCCTCTCCATCTGCTATAGGTTAACTGGGATCATTATCTTTGGTGGTTGCTTTCAACATGGCATGTATATAATTATATTATATAAATATGGTAAAGGACCCTGGACAGTTAAGTCCAGTCAAAGGTGACTATGGGGTTGCGGTGCTCATCTCACTTTCAGGCCGAGGGAGCCAGTGTTTGTCCACAGACAGCTTTCCGGGTCATTTGGCCAGCATGACTAAAGCGCTTCTGGCGCAACAGGACACCGTGATGGAAACCAGAGCGCACGGAAATGCTGTTTACCTTCCCGCTACAGCAGTACCTATTTATCTACTTGCACTGGTGTGCTTTCGAACTGCAAGGTTGGCAGGAGCTGGGACAGAGCAACGGGAGCCAGGTGGGTGGGGAATAATAATAATAATAATAATAATAATAATAATAATAATAATAATAATAATAATTATTATTATTATTATTATTATTATTATTATTATTATTACTCTGTCGTGGGGATTCAAACTGGCAAGCCCAAGAGGCTCAGTGGTTTAGATCACAGCGCCACCTGTATCCACCTGAAGAGTCAAGCCCTCTGCCTGCCACCCGAAGGTGGGGTGTGGGTCAGGTAGACCTGGAGAGAAGGTCAGATCTGGTGGTCTGGCACCCCCAGCTCCCATGGAGGAGGTGGAACCTTTTGACAACTCCATGATTCCAGTGCTCAAAAGCTTGCACTGGCTGCCCAAACTGTACCGGGTGAGATTCAAGGTTATTGTATTAATTTACAAGGCCCCTTAACGAGTCCAGGATACCTCAAGGAACGCCTAATCCCTTACTTCCCTGCCTGATCACTGAGGTCTTCAGAGGAGTCACTGTTGGTGGTTCCCCCATATCCATTGGGACTGTGGGCCAAACTTCATGGCACTCCCGGTTGAACTTCCATTGCCTGCTGCAGAGCTTATTTCAGCAGGCATTTTCGCAGAAGTTTGACGTTCATGGTTTAAACCCATTTTTCTATGTTGTGTTTCTCGTACACGGCTAAGGGATGATTGTAGTTAAAGTGGCATGTAAATTCTTAAAACAAACAGCAAAAAATAAAACGGAAACAGCAGGGCGTGATGCAGAAATAAAAAGAAAGGATTCCTCTATCCCATGGGGTTTCAAAAGAAATACAAGGCTCCACCCAGGTGTTCATGAAACATTTTTATTCTGACCTTGGAGCAGGAAAAAAAACATGTTGATGTGTAGTAGATCACAATCTTAATTTTCATTCTGAGCAACTGGCTGGTAGTCTGTGAACAGGGAACCCATTACTGATGACAAGGGCTGACATATTGTAATTGATGTGAAACATTTTTTAATGAAAAAGCAACAACAACAACTAATAATAATAATAATAATAATAATAATAATAATATTTATACCATGCCAATCTGCCCGGGTTTCCCCAGCCACTGGGCAGCTCACAACAGAATGTTAAAAACACAATAAAACATTAAAAACTGTCCTAAACAGGACTGCCTTCAGATGTTTTGTAAAAGTCAGATAGTTGTTTGTTTACTTGAGATCTGACGGGAGGGTGCTCCACAGGGCGGATGCCACTACCGAGAAGGCCCTCTGCCTGGTTCCCTGTAACCTCGCTTCTTGCAGTGAGGGAACAGCCAGAAGGCCCTCAGAGCTGGACCTCAGTGTCCAGGCAGAACGATGGGGGTGGAGACGCTCCTTCAGGGATACAGGACTGAGGCTGTTTAGGGCTTTACAGTTACAGGTAGGTAGCCGTGTTTGTCTGCCACAGTCAGATACACTGAAACGGAAGTCAGTATATTTAAGGGTCTGGTGACTTCCGTTTCAGTGTATCTGAAGAAGTGTGCATGCACACAAAAGCTCATACCAAGAACAAACTTAGTTGGTCTCTAAGGTGCTACTGGAAGGAATTTTTTATTTTATTTTATTTTGACTAGGGCTTTAAAGGTCAGCACCAACACTTTGGAGTTGTGATCAGAAGCGTACTGGGAGCCAATGTAGGTCTTTTAGGACTCGGCAGCCACTCCCAATCAAACTATGGGGTGGTTGCTTTTCACGCCAGTGTCTCAAAGCGAGAGTGCTGTTGCGTTCCACTTCTGCTTCCAGGCTTCCCATAGACATCTGGTTGGCCCCTGTGAGAATGGGGTGCTGGAATTCAAGCCCACACCCATGAGGCAAGGTGGGGTTCTCCCACCAAAGAGTACTTGCCCCCAACTTGAGTCTTGGTTTCCAGGTTTCCAACACCTTAGATGATCCTCCTGGCTGCTGCAGTATATAGCTCCACTTTTACAAGTGCTCTCTTGGGTACCAAATTTTTCTGGCCTCACCAGACCCTCCAAGTATCCCTACTTTTCAGGGACAGTCCCAGATTTACAGAAGCTGTCTTGGTTTCTGATTTGATCCCGAAATGTCCCGCTTTTCCTTAGGACATCCCCATTTTCATTGGAGAAATGTTGGAGGGGATGGAGTTATGCCAAGGACATAAGTAACTATACAACCTTTGGAAGACATCTGAAGGCAGCAGTGTATAGGGAAGGCTTAAAAAAAAAAGTTTAATGTTTTGTTATGTTTTTATATGTGTTGGAAGCAGCCCAGAGTGGCTGGAGCAATCCAGCCAGTTGGGTGGAGTGTTGTTGTTGTTGTTGTTGTTCAGTCGTTCAGTCATGTCCGACTCTTCATGACCCCATGGACCAGAGCACGCCAGGCACGCCTATCCTTCACTGCCTCCTGCAGTTTGGCCAAACTCATGTTAGTAGCTTCGAGAACCCTGTCCAACCATCTCGTCCTCTGTTGTCCCCTTCTCCTTGTGCCCTCCATCTTTCCCAACATCAGGGTCTTTTCCAGGGAGTCTTCTCTTCTCATGAGGTGGCCAAAATATTGGAGCCTCAGCTTCAGGATCTGTCCTTACAGTGAACAGTCAGGGTTGATTTCCTTCAGAATGGATAGGTTTGATCTTCTTGCAGTCCATGGGACTCTCAAGAGTCTCCTCCAGCACCATAATTCAAAAGCATCAATTCTTCGGTGATCAGCCTTCTTTATGGTCCAGCTCTCACTTCCATACATTACTACAGTGGTACCCCGCTAGACGAATGCCTCGCTAGACGAAAAACTCGCTAGACGAAAGCATTCGTCTAGCGGGAGGCAGCCCCGCTAGACGAAAAAGTCTATGGGGCTGCCTCGCAAGACGAAAAAATTTCGTCTTTTTTTTTTTTTTTTCGTTTTGCGGAGCGCGGCTCCCATTGCCGCTCCGCAAGACGAAAACCCCGCTAGACGAAAATTTTCGCGGGACGAATTATTTTCGTCTAGCGGGGTACCACTGTACTGGGAAAACCATAGCTTTAACTATACGGACCCTTGTCGGCAAGGTGATGTCTCTGCTTCTTAAGATGCTGTCTAGGTTTGTCATTGCTTTTCTCCCAAGAAGCAGACGTCTTCTAATTTCGTGACTGCTGTCACCATCTGCAGTGATCATGGAGCCCAAGAATGTAAAATCTCTCACTGCCTCCATTTCTTCCCCTTCTATTTGCTAGGCGGTGATGGGACCAGTGGCCATGATCTTAGTTTTTTTGATGTTGAGCTTCAGACCATATTTTGCGCTCTCCTCTTTCACCCTCATTAAAAGGTTCTTTAATTCCTCCTCACTTTCTGCCATCAAGGTAGTATCATCAGCATATCTGAGGTTGTTGATATTTTTTCCGGCAATCTTAATTCCAGTTTGGGATTCATCTAGCCCAGCCTTTCGCATGATGAATTCTGCATATAAGTTAAATAAGCAGGGAAATAACCAAAATAGGGGCGCCCTATTATTATTATTAGTAGTAGTAGTATTAGTATTATTAAATAGGGTGCCCCTATTTTCATCAGTGAAATGTTGCAGGGTGTGCCTCAGCTGCCTGGAAGAGAGATTGGCATGTACTGTACTACCTCGGCAGTTCAGAGTAGCAGGAACATCTTGGCAACCACGTAACAGGGAGCAGCAAAGAAAGAATGCCCTGTTCACAGAAGAAGAAGAAAGAAAAACCCATGCCCCCACGATATTTCAAAACAAAAATACGGTCCTCCCCAGTGTCTAAAAGATGAGGGGGAGCAAGACGAGTTGTGATGTGCGAGGTCACAGCTAAGGATTTCAGGGGAGGGTGGGAACTCTGGATGCTTTTCTTTCCAGCAGGCTGTCAACAATGAAGTCAAATAAAGCTCTGTTTACATGCAACGGGCAGGGATTATCCTTCTCATTCCTAAGGTGACGCAGCAACAGCTGATGCGGATGTAGTTGGAAGAAAGTCCACCAGCATGACACAGGGAAATGCGCCGGCCAGCGGGCTGTTTCAGCTTCCATCTATCCAGGACTGATAAGGGGAAAATAATGATCGGCTCCCTGCTGGGTGACTTAAGTGCTCGGTCAGTTTTTCAACTGGATCCAAGGCTAACATAGCATCCTGCCCCACTCTGGGATACCATTGCTGGTTCACCTCCCTGGGACACCCATGAAACACAAGCAAGCTGTTGCATTCTTACTTATTGCGGGAGATGCCACCGCCATGCCCTCTAGGTGTGTTGGACCACAGTGTCTGCAGAGGCACACATTTTTTAGGGGGCGCAACAAGGCGCCCCCACGACAGGCACGGAGACCTGGCAGCTGAGTTGCAGTGGCGGGCAGGTTGCAGGGTCAGCCAACTTTTACAGCAGGGGGCCCGTCCACTGTCCCTCAGACCTTGTGGGGGGCCGGACTATTTTTTTTGGGGGGGGGGATGAACGAATTCCTATGCCCCACAAATAACCCAGAGATGCATTTTAAATAAAAGGACACATTCTACTCATGTAAAAACACGCTGATTCCTGGACCGTCCGCGGGCTGGATTTAGAAGGCAACTGGGCCGGATCCGGCCCCTGGGCCTTAGTTTGCCAACCCACGGTCTAGTGGGCAGGTGGACGGAGGCAGCGGGCAAGGAGCCTGTTGGAGGTGGGCTCCGTTCACTGTCCGTGCGGGCCCCCTGATGCAAACCCCCACCCCAGCTGCCCAGTCCACCAGGGGACCGCAACGCTTGCCCTGTCCCGGGCACCGGCAACCCACGCTACGCCATTGAGCATCCGTTAGTTATGTATTCCACTGTTAGTCTGCCTTTACTCCGAGGAGTTCAAGGTGGTGTGTGTGGCTTCTCGCCTCCTCCCCGTTTTACCCCCACAACAACCCTGTGAGGTTGATCTAGGAGGCAGGGACTGATCCAAGATCACAGTTGAGTTTCTTTTCTTTTTAAAAAATACTTGGAAAAAAAATTCCCCAATATATAACCATCCCCTCCCACAAAAGAGTTACAGAAACAAAATCCCAACTCGCCCTCCTCCAGGATGGATCAATCCAGTTAAGTCCAATCTGTGATTTTCGTAGCTGCCATTCTTCAGGGATGCCGTATCTCAACAAAATCGTCTACATCATTTCTCTCATTCAATGCATGTAATCTCTTTGTTAATTGTTCTGACGCAGCAATAGACCATACATTCTATTTCCAAAGAGAGATACGCAGATGTTCCCATCCTTTCTGCTTCTGTGCCACTGGTAGGTGTGCCGCTGCTAAAAGAAAATGAATTATCTCTTCATAACAAAGGTCAGGTTGCCCTTCTTTAAAACTAGTTAACCATCCCAAACGGGGTACATTCCACAGACTGACCTGCAACATGAGGTTATTTCTGCAAACACCCTCTGCCAGAAGGGCTTTAGAGGTTCACATGACCTGGTGAGTTTCGTGTTTGAATGGGGATTTGAACCCTGAACTCCCCGGTCCCTAGTCTAGGGTGCCATCATCCTGTGTTCATTCCTTAAGCTCTGCAGTCCCAGCGTAAGAGCTGGTTTCAGGAGGTGTGGGTGCAAAAGCCCACCTGTTGTGATGCTCAAAGCGTGAGTGTGGAAATCAGACGAACAAATGACTTGCTAAGTCTGTTTCATGGTTTCTATCCACCTGAGAAGAAGAAGAAGAGTTTGGATTTGATATCCCGCTTTATCACTACCCGACGGAGTCTCAAAGCGGCTAACATTCTCCTTTCCCTTCCTCCCCCACAACAAACACTCTGTGAGGTGAGTGGGGCTGAGAGACTTCAGAGAAATGTGACTAGCCCAAGGTCACCCAGCAGCTGCATGTGGAGGAGCGGAGACGCGAACCCGGTTCACCAGATTACGAGTCTACCGCTCTTAACCACTACACCACACTGGCTCTCCTGAGGACCCAGCGCTGCAAACCCTGAAGCCTGTCTTTGTTTTATTACCCAACAGTTTGCAATTCAGAGACTAGTTCTGCCGCTGCAGGCAATGCTTCCTTCCCTGCAATCTGTGGGCGCACCTGGGTTATCCATGACCGCAAAACTAATGTGTTTATACCTGCGTGTGTATGCGTGTGTTGCGAGTCTAATATCTCGTCTTAAAATAGCAGCGATTGAAGCGGAGAGGAGTAGGAGGCAAGCTGCGACATCTCTCTGCTGGGGAAAAGGCAGAGGAGTTGTGAAGTCTCTGGGCTTCTGAAAGACAAAAATTGTCACTACCAGCAAAAGGTTTCCACATCTCCGTCTCTGCTCAGCACGGAGTATAGCTGTTCTAAGACACTGTGGCCAAAACAAAACAAACATGATAAAATCAATACCAGATAATACGCACATTATGACAGTCCGTAATTAAGTTAGAGCATTCTAACCCTTTGGATTTTATTTTTTTAAAAGGCAGTCAGGGGCGCCATTTTGTAAGAAGGGAAAGTGCAGCTGAAGCTTGAAGATTCACAGTGGGAAAGACTTCAACACAGGAAGGCCTTTAAAGTGAGAAGGGCAGGTGGGAACTTAGAAGAGGATCCAGGAAAGAAGAAAATGGAGCGAGGAAAAGGAGGAAAGATATTTAACTGCTGTGCGTGTGAAAAAGGTAGCAAAAAAGATTGGGGGGGACGGGACAAAACAGCTAACTCTAATTTCATGTTAGATAAGATAAGGTTTCTTTATTGTCATTGTACAAGTACAACATTGTACGAGTGCAACGAAACTGAACGCCATCCCATAAAAACAAGACAAAAAACCACATTGTCAGCCACACATGCACATACGTACACACCCATCACAACTCTCCAAGGTCATATTATCTGGTTACAGCATTTAAGATGGTTATAGCTCTCAGGTAGAAACTATTTTTTAATCTATTTGTTCTTGCTTTAATTCTTGCTTTTATATCTCTTGCCCGAAGGCAGTGGTGTAAACGGCGTTTCCGTGCGCTGCTCTGGTTTCTCCAGAAGCGGCTTAGTCATGCTGGCCGCATGACCCGGAAAAACTGTCTGCGGACAAACACCAGCTCCCTCAGTCAGTAAAGCGAGATGAGCGCTGCAACCCCAGAGTCGTTCGTGACTGGACTTAACTGTCAGGGGTCCCTTTACCTTTCCTTTTTTTACTAGAAGAAGAAGAAGCGCTCTTGGGCAGCTGGCTTTAAAATGGTGGTATTTGGCATACGAAGCCAGGGAGAGGCGTTCCAGGAGTCAGCTCATGTTGGTGAAGTGGAAAAAAACAAGGGCGCTAAAATCAAAACAACTGCTCAGCAAGAGAAAGGAAGAAGGAGCCTGAGCTTGGGAAACCTCTGAACTTTCTAGGGGGAAGCAGAAAGGGGGAAACAAGAGAAGAATCTCCATGTGTAACCAGCGTGGTTTAATGGCTAACACGTCAGACTAGGACCTTAGAACCCTAGAATCATAGAGTTGAAGGGACCCTGAGGATCATCTAGTCCAGGCACCCCCAAACTGCTGCCCTCCAGATGTTTTGGCCTACAACTCCCATGATCCCTAGCTAACAAGACCAGTGGTCAGGGATGATGGGAATCGTAGTCCAAAACATCTGGAGGGCTGAAGTTTGGGGGTGCCTGATCTAGTCCAACCCCCTGCAATTCAAGAACATGCAGCTGTCTCTTACAGGGATCAAACCTGCAACCTTGGCATTATGAGCACCACGCTCTAACCAACTGAGCTATCCAGCTGCTAAATTGAAACTGTGTAAGTCCCCGTCTGAACTACACAGTGGTACGATCCAAGCGTTCGCTGGGGAGAAGAAGGGGCTGTTCACAATTCCTAGCTTAGTGTAACAGTCAATCCCTCTTCCCAGGGAACTCTGGGAATTGTGGCTCTCAGCACCCTTAACAAACTACAGCTCCCAGGATTCTTTGGGGGAAACCATTGCTATTTAAAGTGGTATCATTCTGCTTTAAACGTAGAGCACAGAGGGAGGGCCTAATTTCTCTCATCCCACCGTTAGGGCAATAGTCTGCCTGGTTAATGCCATTCTCTTTTATCGGGAGGTTTATGTATGAGTTACCCCGCTCTCGTTTCATGCCATTTCTCTTCTCCCCTGGTTTAAAGAGCTCCGTCACTTGCCTTCATGTGAGAATGAGGTAATGCTGCAAAGCTTCCGCTCTTCCAGTAAGTAGCGAAAACTTAACACCTTGGTAAATCTTCTGCCGAGCAGTGATGACAAAACCAGGCCTTAAGGGACATGGCAGGAAAGCAAGGAATTTGCAGCGTGTCACCCGACGGGCTTGACCAACCTAGTCCTCACCCAGAGCTACAACTCCTTGAGTTCCATGGGAAAAGGAACTGGCTGTTGAACCACTTTGGGAACTGTACTTCTCGGAGGGGAACGGGGTCTCCCAACAGCACTCAGCATACTGAACAAACTGCCGCTCCTCCTGGGATTCTTGAGGGGAAGAGCCATGGCTGTTTAAGGTGTTATTATAGTGCTTTCAGAGCATAGTATGCCCTTGGCTTCAGCTGACACAGAAACTGGTGTTGTGTCCAGCAACTGGAAGGCTGAAGAGGTGGGCTTTATCTACTCTGGCCACATGCAAACAACAGATGCAGGAGATAGGACCAGCACACCCATGAGGTGAGGCGAGGAGACTGCCTCAGACCATCCACTTAGACTAGCAGATCCCAATGTCATTCTTTCTCCCTGCCTTCCCTCCTTCCCCCCTTGCGCCGGATTTTGGTTTTCCCTAACCCTTTTTTCCCCTCTGGTGTGGAAGAGGGCCACCATTTTGGGGTCCGCCTCAGGCAGGGGCGGATGTACTGCAGAACTGTTCAAGCTTCAGGGCCCCAATCCCGGGGCAAATTTAGTCCACATTGCTTAATTTTTTTTGGGGGGGGGGGTCTCTAGTAGACCCAATTTGAGTGGAACAACTCAAAAGGATTGTTTTTGTCGTACATATTCCAACAACCCCAAAGTTTTGAGAGTCAGCAGAGCAGATGTTGCAAAGGTGTGTTGAGCTGAACAATCCCATCAAAGAAGATGACAGGGGTCACCCAGCACCTCGTTGCTGGTTGCGAAGGGGCCCCCATGACAGTTCGAGCTTCAGGGCCCCCCAAATGTAGGTCCGCAACTGGCCTCAGGTGCCAACATGTCTTGGGACGGCCCTGCCTGGTTGTTATGTATTGAGGTTCTCACCCTAGGCCACTAGGGGTGTGTGTATATAGTTCATTCTGCTGCAGTTTTCACTCAGGTCCGCATATGCAAAAGAAGGATTGTAAAGTGACGTTCAGGGATTGGTTAACTGTGGAAAGTTGTTACTGTTGCTTTGTAGCTGAGTTCTATATAAGCAGGCTGCTGAGGCCTTCAGCTCAGTTCTGTTCCAGCCTGAGAATAAACAAGAGCTGTTTGGAAATCACTGTGTCTTCTGCTGTGTCCACCCACAACTTAACACTGGTGATAAAGGAGTTTCAGGGATTCTTTAGCCATGAGGAGAAACCCCCCTCATGAAGCGGATGATGGCTTGTAGAAGCAGGTAGTATCATGGCTTTTGGGGTCCATGGCAGGTGGACAGAAGGTAAAATTGCAACTACCTGTTCTTCAGGACCAGCTTGCTAGATCAGGCCCATGGCCTATCTAGTCCAGCATCCTGTTCTCACAGTGGCCAGACAGTTGCCTGTGAGAAACCCACAGGCAGGATTCAAGCACAAGAGCCCTCTCCCCTCCTGCAGTTTCTGGCAACCGGTATTTAGAAGCATTGCTGCCTCCAACTGTGAAGGCCGAGCACAGCCATCATGGCCGGTAGCCACCAAGATCCCTCTCCTCCTCCATGATTTTGTCTCATCTTCTGTTAAAACCATCCAGCTTGTTGGCCTTCACTGCCTCCTGTGGCAGAGAGTTCCATAGTTGAACCATGCACTGCAGATCTGTCCTGAACCTTTCCACATCCAGCTTCATTGGGTGCCCTCTGGTGTGATGAGTGAGGGAGAAAGCTTCCACTTCCTCGAGGAAATGCATAATCTGTTGTGCTTTTTCATGCAAATATCGAAGCACATGGACACTCAGGGCCAGTCAGTACTGTATATGCAAATGTCTGGCTCATGTATATAGAACCTTTACCCTCAATAATAACGGAACTCAAAGGTGGAGAATACTTTTATCTTTATAAATCTTCATTGTTTGCAAAGGAATCTTGGTGTGAGTTGTGGTGTGTACTTGCCTCGAGTCCCGTGTCCAGTTCTGGGAGCCACAATTTAAGAGGGATGTTGACAAGCTGGAAGGTGTGCAGAGGAGGAGGGCAGCTAAGATGATCAGGGGTCTGGAAACCAAGCCTTATGAGGAATGGTCGAAGGAGCTGGGTATGTTTTTCCTGGAGAAGAGGGGACTTAGAGGAGATATGATAGCCACCTTCAGATCGCTAAAGGGCTGTCACATGGAAGAGGGATCAAGCTTGTTTTCTCCTGCTCTGGAGGGTGGCACCCGAATCAATGGCTTCGGGTTACGAGAAAGGAGATTCCCACTAAACACCAGGAAGAAGTTTCTGACAGCAAGAGCTGTTTGACCGTGGGTCTGCCTTCCTCGGGAGATGGTGGACTCTCTTTCCATGGAGGGTTTTCAGCAGAGGTAGGATGGCCATGTCTCGTGGATGCTTTAGCTGAGATTCCTGCATTGCAGGGGGTTGGACTAGATGACCCTTGGGGTCCCTTCCAACTCTATAGTTCTACAATTCTATGTATCTCTGTCCTTTTATCCTTCCAGGCTGTGATGCCTTATGGTTTAAATATTTGATCCTTTTCTGGGTGTGTGTGTGTGGGGGGGCTGTTATGTTTGCAACTTTTAATTAATAAAAGGAAAAAGGAGAACAACGAAAGAAAGAAAAAGAAAACAAACAGGATTTTTCTCTAGCTACTTTCTCAACACCTTGCTTCATTTTATAAACTTCTAATGCTCTCAAGCACAGCAGAAAAACAGTTTCCCCACCCCCCCCCCAACCCTACGGACCCCGGTTCTGATGTCTCCTCTTTCCTCAGAGTCCTGGCAAGGACGGCTAAAATGCTGAATCTCCAGCTCGTACCCTGAAAACTTGGCAATCGTGGGGCTAAGCACGAGCGAAGGCTGTGAGTGTGCTGGACGGGTCTCTCTGCCTCTGAGTGACAGGGCTGTAGATGGAGTTACTCGCATGCGTCACGGGGAATCGTGAGTCAGCTGCTCGGCTGTCAGGAGCGAGCGGGAGCCAAGGCTAGGAAACCCAGCAAGGCAATCCGGACAGACTCCAGAAGCCAATGCAGAGCATAAACCATGGGTGGGAAGGGAAGGGGGAGGCAAATGGCAAAGTCTCCACATTGTACCACCAACTCACGACTCAGGTGGGCAAGCAGAACTGTTCTGGGGGCAGCAGGAGACGGCCG
Source organism: Lacerta agilis (assembly GCF_009819535.1). Classification (NCBI taxonomy): domain Eukaryota; kingdom Metazoa; phylum Chordata; class Lepidosauria; order Squamata; family Lacertidae; genus Lacerta; species Lacerta agilis. Next base: position 7,023,882 of record NC_046321.1, on the reverse strand, counting down.
AGGCAGCTGGAATCTTTATTTGTGCAACTCGAATCTTGCCACCTCGAGTCTGCCTTGCAAGGTTGTTGGAATGAGAGGAGGATTCTGCGGGAGGAAGCATTGTGAACATTGAGCCAGTGTGGTGTAGTGGTTAAGAGCAGTGGACTCGTAATCTGGTGAACCGGGTTCGATTCCCCGCTCCTCCACATGCAGCTGCTGGGTGGCCTTGGGCTAGTCACACTTCTCTGAAGTCTCTCAGCCCCACTCACCTCACAGAGTGTTTGCTGTGGGGGAGGAAGGGAAAGGAGAATGTTAGCCGCTTTGAGACTCCTTCGGGTAGTGATAAAGCGGGATATCAAATCCAAACTCTTAGAATCATAGAATCACAGAGTTGGAAGAGACCACAAGGGCCATCCAGTCGAACCCCCTGCCAAGCAGGAAACACCATCAAAGCATTCCTGACAGATGGCTGTCAAGCCTCTGCTTAAAGACCTCCAAAGAAGGAGACTCCACCACACTCCTTGGTAGCAAATTCCACTGCCGAACAGCTCTCACTGTCAGGAAGTTCTTCCTAATGTTTAGGTGGAATCTTCTTTCTTGTAGTTTGAATCCATTGCCGCGTGTCCGCTTCTATGGAACAGCAGAAAACAACCTTTCACCCTCCTCTATGTGACATCCTTTTATATATTTGAACATGGCTATCAGATCACCCCTTAACCTTCTCTTCTCCAGGCTAAACATACCCAGCTCCCTAAGCCGTTCCTCATAAGGCATCGTTTCCAGGCCTTTGACCATTTTGGTTGCCCTCCTCTGGGCACGTTCCAGCTTCTCAGTATCCTTCTTGAACTGTGGTGCCCAGAACTGGACACAGTATTCCAGGTGAGGTCTGACCAGAGCAGAATATAGTGGTACTATTACCTCCCTTGAGGTATACTCTTCTTCTTCTTCTTCTTACCTGGGATAAACATCCCCTGGAGCCTTCTGCATAGGATTCTGCTGCATGGCTTGTTTCATAAATTATTGCTTCTTTGCAGAGTCTCCTGGACACTTAACAGAGAGAGAGAAGGGGAAGGTGTCCAGATGCCACCTCAAACTCCCGAGACTCGTACAAGGAGGTCCACCTTTGCCAGAGGGTGAGAGGGGCATCGGTTTAGGCCTAGCCAGTGATGCTCACTAGGTACCAGTTTGAATGTAACACTAAACCTCTTGGGAAGTAGTGGGCTCTCCTTCCTTGGGGGTTTTCAAGCAGAGGTTGGATGGCCATCTGTCATGGATGCTTCAGCTGAGATTCCTGCATTGCAGGGGGGTTGGACTAGATGACCCTCGGGGTCTCTTCCAGCTCTACAGTTCTGTGATTCCAAGTTCATGCATTTTGTTGAAGCCATTGAACGCAAAAGTTTTAACTGGATTTTGAATACATGTGCAACTAACTGTTACCGTTTTGAATCTTATTGTGTTCTCTTCTTTCATGGATAACGCAAACCACTACAGTCGTACCTCGGCTCCCGAAAGCCTTGGAAGTCGAACGTTTCGGAAGTTGAATGGACTTCCGGAACGGATTCTGTTCGACTTCTGAGCAGTGCCGGATTTACGTATAAGCTAAACAAGCTATAGCTTAGGCCTCCACTCTCTTGGGGGACCCCCCAAGGAAAACAACAACTGGATGTACATTTCCAAAATTTAAGTTAAAAAAACAAATAAAATAAAATCTACATACAGCAACAGTGTTTTGTGTTGTGTAGGCTCCTATGATGTAAGTAATGGGCCCTGTCTGCTAGCCTGCTTGTAAAATATCACTGCTTTGCTCCTTTCTATATATAGGGTGCCTAAATTCTGCATGTGCAAATGGCTTTAGATACCTATTAGGTCCATAAATTACCATATAGCATATATTCAACACAAAAAAACCAGCGAGAATTTGTTGTTGACAAAGGACAGCTGGACATATAAAGGGCCCCATTGTAGCACCCTGCTTGTGGTTAACACTTAGCTGGAATGAAATCTTCAATGCAATGCCTCACCAGTACTTTCAGTAGCTTAGGGCCTCATCAAACCTGCTTCCGAGGTACGACCGTATTCTGAATATTGCTTTTTATAGGGTAGGGGGCACTGGGGATGAGCTTACGGAGCCAAGGGGTGGTGGCCCCCTAATCTTGGGCCATCAGTAATCTGCACCCTTGGTCTACTCTGATCCTGGCTCCTCCAATTCTGAGATGGATGGACTTCTCCATAAGATTTAATGAAGGTTGAAAGGTTGCCTTCCCCCAGCCCCCGAGAGAGCTGAGCCCCCATTTTAGTTTGGGGTGGAGCCTGGGCTGAAGTGGGTGGGCGTGGCCTCCAACTTGAAGGGCGGGTCTTTCTACACCAGGGGGTGGAGCCAGAGCACCAAAGGTCCTATAAGAAACTGAGCCCCAAATCGTGCCCACCTCCGCCAACTGTGCTGCAGCTGGCAAGGGAACGCTTTCTGTTTTGCCAACAGGAACCTGTGCTTTCCTCCTTCCTGATCTCTGAATTATTTAATGTCCTGGCTGAGGAGCACATGACCCCAGCCCAAGCCGGCTGTCAGAGGAGCAACAGCCTTTGATGCACTAATTGGAAATTTCCATTCTTCTGCTCACAGACCTGCAAGGAAGGAGGTGGGGGGGGGGAGAGAGAAGACACACAGAGAATCAAAACAAAAGAGAAGTGCTCAGAAAATCGCTTTCCTCGCCCAGGAAATTTCCATGCTGGAAAACTTTAATCAGTTCTCCCCCAGTTTGGAAGAGATGCAGGTGGAGAATGAGCTTCCTGGCTGTCGTTATTTTTTTTTTCCACGGCTGCTTTTGATTTCTACGTACTATTTAAAAAACAAAAACCTTGTACTTGAATGAAAATAATGGGTAGCGCTGGATGTAAGTCTCAGCTGGCTGGAGGGAGCGCATGCCCTCCAACATTTCTCCGATAAAAATAGGGCCTTCCTATTATTATTATTAATAATAATAATAATAATACCCCACCCATCTGACTGGGTTACCCCACTCACTCCAACATATATAAAACATAATAAACCATTAAACATTTAAAAACGTCTCTATACAGGGCTGCCTTCAGATGTCTTCTGAAGGTTGTACAGTCACTCATATCCTTGGCTCAGGGGTTGCATAACTCCATATCCTCCATCATTTATCTGATGAAAATAGGGACAGCCTACCATACCATCCAACATTTCTTCGATGAAAATAGGGACGTCCTAAGGGACACGGGTGGCTCTGTGGTCTCAACCACTGAGCCTAGGGCTTGCCGATCAGAAGGTCAGCGGTTCGAATCCACGCGATGGGGTGAGCTCCTGTTGCTCGGTTCCAGCTCCTGCCAACCTAGCAGTTCAAAAGCACATCAGAGTGCAAGTAAATAAATAGGTACCGCTCTGGCAGGAAGGTAAACGACGTTTCCGTGCACTGCTCTGGTTCGCCAGTAACGGCTTCGTCATGCTGGCCACATGACCCGGAAGCTGTACACCAGCTCCCTCGGCCAGTAACGCGAGATGAGCACCGCAACCTCAGAGTCGTCCGCGACTGGACCTAATGGTCAGGGGTCCCTTTACCCTTTACCTTTAAGAAAATAGGAATAGGAATAATTTATTATTGGCCAAGTACATTTTCCAACATACTTGGAATTTGTTTCGGCTACATTGCAATGTAAACATACAGACACTGTTCCTCTCACAATACAAAGAAGTAAAGAAACCCCACCCATATTTTACCTCCCCTTAAGCTATACAACTACGAATTTAACAATTTAATGGCACAAGGGAAAAAACTATTCTTGTGCCTGGCCGATTTTGTATATGAAGTCCTGTAGCGACGTCCAGATGGAAGTAAATCAAGCAGATGATGACCGGGATGTAAAGGATCTGCTACAATTCTCTCTGCTCTCTTCCTTACTCGGGTAGCATAAATTGTCTCTATTGAAGGCAAGCTAACACCAATTACCCTTTCTGCAATTCTTACAGCTCGCTGGAGCTTTTTCTTGTCTCTCTTAGAGGCTGTACCGTACCAAGCTGTTATAGAATTACAGAGAACAGTTTCAATGATGCCTCTGTAGAATTGAATCAACACTTCCTGGGACAATTTAAATTTCCTTAGTTGACGCAGGAAATACAGCCTCTGGTGGACCTTTTTAATAATACTATTGATGTTGCTTGACCAATTTAAGTTATAAGAAATTATGGAGCCCAGGAACTTAAAGGACTCTACTATTACAACCATGTTACCAAGAATGGAAAGTGGTGGCAGAACAGAAGAGTGCCTTCTGAAATCAATTACCATTTCTACTGTCTTTTGGATATTTAGTACCAAATTATTTTCGGTGCACCACGAAACAAGATGGTCTACTTCCCGCCTATACACAGATTCATCGTCCTCCTGGATAAGCCCAATAACTGTTGTGTCATCAGCAAATTTCAAGATCTTAACCGATGGATCAGTTGAGGTACATTCATTTGTGTATAGAGAGAAAAGAAGTGGGACATTCTAGGATCAAATCAGAAACCGGGAGGGCTTCTGTGAATCCAGGACTGTCCCTGGAAAATAGGGGCGCTTGGAGGGTGTGTTATTACAATCATGCAGTGTATAAATCATGCAGTGTATAAATCTTCTGAAATTCAGAGTGATTCTTACAAAAAAGTTTTTTTAAAAAAATATTTATTCAGCGCTAAGTGCTTATTAACTTAAATGTGACTGCCCATTGCTACCCATGAAATACGTATTTCTCTCTGTATATATACATCCTTTTTTTAAAAAAAATATGCGTTTGGTGTTTGTTTAGGATCAGAAGTGTAGACTGGAAGTGTTTAATTAAAAATTGCAGCGCTAAAATGGTAGTGACTGGAAAGTGTCCCTCCTCCCCACTGTATGTTTTCAACTACAAGTGATACAGTGTTTTAGCACTGTAACACTGGCTAATTTAAGCACCATTCCACCAATATTTTCGTAACAATTCTAATTGGAAAAGTATTTTCGCTCTAATTAAGAGACTGGTTTTGTTTTATTTTACTAGGAAAAAAACGAATGTGGCGATAAAACTGCGTCTACCACAAAACAGGGGACGTGTGCTTAGCTGCGATGGGTTCGCCTGCCTGATACATCACTGCTCACATCGAACACACACTTATTAAAAAGGATCATGCTACAGCTATGGAGATCATGCTACCCACTGTCCTCCTACAGAAAGAGACAGACTTTCTGCAGTATGAAAAAGAATGGAAGAAGTATTAAGTAGTGGGTGGACATAGCAGACGACACAGTGGTTCTCCAAGCAGCTCTCTTTATTCTCAGGCTGGAACAGAACTGGACTGAAGGGCTCAGCCAGCCTGCTTATATAGCACTCAGTAACATGCAACAGTAACAACTCTCTCTAGCTACCCAATCCGTGAACGGCACTCTCAATCCTTCATTTGCATGTTGTGGACCTGAGTGAGAACTGCAGTCACGGTGGGCAGAGTGAAACTACATATGCCTAGGGTGAGAACTTCAGTACATAACAAGAAGCATTGGGAAAACATAGATCTACAAATGGGTGAAGGGGGGCCGGTCCCGCCATTAGGCACAATGAGGCAATGGCCTCAGGCGGCAGTTGGTGGGGGGGTGGCAGTGAATCACAAGTGGGAAGAGTTGTTGTTGCCAAGGCCAGATTTAGGTTTGATGAGGCCCTAAGCTACTGAAGGTAATGGGGCCCTTTATATGTCCAGCTGTCCTTTGTCAACAACAAATTGTAGCTGTTTTTTGTGTTGAATATCCAGTCATACCTTGAGTTGCAGACACTTCAGCTTGCGTGTTTTCGGGTGTTTGCGCACCGCAACGAACCCAGAAGTACCAGAACGGGTTACTTCTGGGTTTCGGCGCTCGTGCATGTGCAGAAACGTTGAATCGCACTTTGCGCATGTGCAGAAGTGCCAAATTGCGATCTGTGCGTGCGCAGGCGCTGTGCTGCGGGTTGCGAACGCTGCGGGTTACGAACACGCCTCCCGCACGGATCACATTCACAACCCGAGCGTCCACTGTATGCTTTATGATAATTTATGGACCTAACAGGTATCTAAAGCCATTTGCACATAGCAAAATATGTATTTTATCAAAGTAATTGTTGACCTGAAATACAATTAAGATAGCAAAATTCATGTTAAATTGCTGCTTTAGGGGTTTGTTTTTAAAAGTCTGGAACGGATTAATCCGTTTTGCATTACTTTCTATGGGAAAGCGTGCCTTGGTTTTGGAACGCTTTGGTTTTGGAACAGACTTCTGGAATGGATTAAGTTTGAGAACCAAGGTACCACTGTATATAGAAATGAGCAAACCAGTGATATTTTAGGGAGCAGGCTAATATCACAGGAGACTACACAACACAAAACACTGTTGCTGTATGTAGGTTTTTTTTTATCTTATATTTTGGAAATGTACATCCAGTTTTTTTTCCTTTATTTTTTTTTGGGTCCCCCAAGAGAGTGGGGCCCTAAGCTATAGCTTGTTTGGCTTATACTGTTGCACTCAGGTCCCGGGACTTTGCACAGAGGCAAGTGGTTGGCTGCCGTGAGAATGGGATGCTAGAAACCTTTGCTCTGATCCAGCAGTGCTTTTCCTTGTGTGCTTTCAAAAGTTCAAAGAAATCCAACGACCAGCTCTTAAGATCTTCTTGAAACAGTTCTGCCCGGGCATTCGGAAAAGCAAAGATTTGAAGCACCTAAGGGGGAAAGGAGGCAGGAAAGAGTGATTTTGAGGAGGTGGGGAGAAAAGGGCCGGAGGGCGCCTTCTGCTTCGTGACTCCGTGGCAGAGAGGGCTTGCCAGCGTTGGTTTTGGATGTTTGTGTTCCAGTCTGATGCAGGAGGACAGCAATAGCAATGAGGTCAACCGGCTCTGAGTCGCATGCGGGTGGGGAGAATCGCTGAGGTAAAGTTCGAGAAAAACGGTGACACCATCCCCTTCCCCCACCCCCCCAAGTCTGCTGGACAGCTCATGTTTTCCTGGAAAAGCTCAGTGTTTGTGCGATAGGCTAATTGTCGGGCAAGGATATCAATCAGGCAGACAAAAGCAACCTCCTTTGCGAGAGAGGCGGCTTGGCCGGAGGCAAGAGCTCAACATCGCACCAAGGCCTCGTTTATAAGAATATTTCTATACCTCCATGTCTCCATATATATATATATATATATATATATATATATATATACACAGTGGTGCCTCGCAAGACGAAATTAATTCGTTCTGCGAGTGCTGTCGTCTAGCGAAAATTTCGTCTTGCGAAGCACGGACGGGGGAAGCGCGGTTTGACGAGGGAAAAAAACTCGAAAATTTTTCTTCTTGCGAGTCGCGCCCATAGGAAAATTCGTCTTGCAAGTCACCCTTTCGTTAGCGAATGCCTTTCGTCTAGCGAGTTTTTCGTCTAGCGAGGCATTCGTCTTGCGAGGTACCACTGTATGCGGTTTATAGCGAGGAAACACAAAAACCTAGAAAAAAACCATTTAAAAGTAATCTATAAAACCCAGTGTGGTGTGCCATTGGAAGGTGGCAACAGATGTAAAGGCCTTTTCTGTGGTGGCTCCCCGTTTGTGAAATGCTCTCCCCAGGGAGGCTTGCCTGGCCCCTCCGTTACCTATCCTTACTGGATTGCATAACTGTAAGGTTTCGTGGTGCTCTTCACAAGTAAAAAGGTGGTGACTCAGTGTCTGTATATTTACAAGCAGTTTTTTATACAGATATGTACAAGTCAGAGCTCGAAATTCCATGACTGTCTTAGTCACTCTCAGATCCTGGAAGTGGTGCTTTGTGAGAGTGCCTCCAGCAGAGAAACCTGGGGACCCCAAGTCTCCTCCTTTCCATTTGAGCCCCCTACGTAATTGGGGCGACGGGACTACCAGCTCCCCCTCCGTTCCTGAACTGCTTATTGGGTGTTTGGACCCCGCAGCATCCGACAGCCCTTCCACCATGGAGCTCTCATCCTGTCTCTCGCTCTCACAGGATGTCTCAGGGCTTCTTGGGCAGTGCTGGGTACTCTCAGCATCAGGGGTCCCTCCCTCCACCTCCGCTGGCTCTCCGCAGCCTCTGGAGGTTCCCCTGACAATAACCCCACACCTGCCTGTTCAACTGCTCCAATTGGGGGAATAGACACTACTACAGGTGCCACATAATACCCCTTCCCCGTTTGTAAATTCTCAGTCATCCAGTTTGGCAGTGCCAAACTTTGGAACTCCCTGCCTCTTGATATCACTCTACTCTTTTCAGCGCCTGCTGAAAACATTCTTGTTTCGACAAGCCCTACTTGGATGCTTAGGAAGTTGAGGCAATTTTAACCTGCTTCTGTTTTCTTAACTCGTGCGGGTTTTAAAGTATGGGTGTGATTTCCAACCTGCCCGCCCCCTCTTGATTTTACAGCTTTATCTTTGGTAAACTGGTGTGAGGTTTTACACAATCGAGCGGTGTATAAAATTTACGAAATAAATAACTGTATAAAGAAATATACTTTGGTGCCTCTTTGCCTAGGCCTTTGGCGAATTAAATAATCTGTGGCCTTTTCAATTTGGGGTGGGGGTTGTTATTTTGTTTGTTACGATGCTATGCATTTTTTAATGCTTTTATACTTAAAACAGCTCAGTGATCCTCATACAAAAGGCGGCGTATAAACTGAATAAATAATAAGAATAAGAATTAACACTAGTTAAGAGGACCAAACTAGGACCCAGGAGACTAGGGTTCAAATTCCCATTCTTCCATTAATCTCCCTGGGTGATGTTGGGCCAGTCACTGTCTTATCACAGCCTAACCTGCCTCACAGGGTTGTTGCGCGGATTAAATGAGATGGGGGCAGAACCATGTAAGCCACCTTGAGCTCCTCGGAGAACAAGGTGGGATATATATGCAACAAATAACAAACCAATAAGTGAGATAAAAACAGGCATCCATTACCCATTGTCTGCAAATGTAAAAAAAACAAAAAAACAAAAAAACAAGATAAGACTAAAAGGAATCTTTCTTTTTTTTCTTTTTTCTTTTTTTATTAAAATAATCTTTATTTCTTTCCAAATCTTACATTGTAAAAGACGTAATCATAATAAAAAGAAATTTACATAACCAATACATACAATATACATTTCCTAAATGTATACATTTAGGAATATACATTTCAATATACATTTCCTAAAAGGAATATTTCCATGAGCATTACTCCTTGCTACATTGGGAATTCTCTCCCTGCTTCTCTCTCCCTCTTTTTCCAGTTTAGAATTACCACGTGGCGGTAAACATCTGCATTGCGGGGGGTTGGACTAGATGACACATGAGGTCCCTTTCCACGCTGCAGTTTTATGATTCTGTTTTCCAAACCCTGTTGTTGTCATGCCCAGGTTGGGTATACGTGTGTGTACACACAAACACACATATTATTATTATTTTTTGTTACCCCCCTAGTCCATCAAACCAGTGATTCATCCTTCTCATCAGCTGAACTTTGTCTCCCCATCTGCTGGATCTCATTTTCTGCTGGGTTCCTGGTAATATAACCAGCTCCCTGGCAGATGCTGCTCTCTCTCCCTCTCTCTCTCTCTCTCTCTCTCTCTCTCTCTCTCTCTCTCTCTTTCTTTCTTTCCCTCCCCACTGCCCACCTCCCACTGTTTCCTCCTTGTTGCTCTGGATTGCAATGCAAAAGTCTGCACCCCTTCTGGAGGCTGCATCCCTTCTAGACACTCGATCACTTCTTCTTCTTTTTATTAAAGATTTTCCTGATTTACAAAGGTAGTGCAATGTCTCTCTCGTGTTTTTTTCCACGTAACATTTTTACAAGTCAATTTTGCTCGCTTCTAAACAGAATGGGGAAAAGGTTTGCCCTGTTTGTCAGTGCACGAGGGGGCATTTGGGTTAGCTTCTTAATAATACGGGCTCCGGGTTGATTTGAGGCTAGTTGGCTATCTCCCTCTCCCACACAGACACACATGTGTATTATCGCCCTGCCTGAGAGATAAACTGGAAGCCAGCTCAAATGCTATTGCTTGTGCCAATCGCTAATAACTAAAGGAGTTTGGCTTTTGGAGGGGGAAAAAAATCTGTGTTTGATTTGCATCAGGGCTCCACAATGGCTGGCCCAGAACATCAAAGCCAGGGTGGTCTCTGGTCTCGCACCTTATCTTTCTGTGCTTTTTTCCTAATAGCATTCGGTTAAGTGGATGTTTTTCCTCTTGACCTACCCTTGTGTGCTTTTTATTGTGGATATTTTAATTGTTCATTCCTCTCTAATGGTTTCGATGGTGTTTTTTTTTTTTTTTTTTTTTTTTAAAACATAACCTGTCCTGTCAGAGTTGGGATTTGAACCTAAAGCTGTGCCCACAGTCTGCATTTAGGGTGCTCCCGCCACTGGCTTGGGAAGTGGTGTCTATCCAACATTATCTACAATCCATATCTGTCCTGTTGTTCCTTATGAACAACATTTCGAGGCATTTCTGCCCAAAGCAGCTTCAGTCGAAATTGAGAATGACCTAGCTGCGTTTTAAGCTGGTAATGTGCACACAGCCAAAGTCTCCCTAGTCCTAGACTGACGCTCTAACCACTACACCACACTTCCCCAGGTTCCATTCCCAGCAGCAACTAATAATTGAATATGAATCGCTTCTGACCTGTGCTGCTTCTTTCCTTCCTCCGTCATAAAGAAAGCACTTCTTCATGCAGCACACAGTTAAACTCTGGAACTCACTCCTACAGGAGGCAGCGATGGATTAGACAAATTCCCGTAGGAGAAGACTATCAATGGCTACAAGCCACGATGGCTATGCTCTGCCTCAGAAATAGAGGCAGAGTTGAGTCAGGTTGGTGAAGCGTCACGGGTATCTCCCCTCATCGCTTGTCTCACAGAACCAGGAGAGGCATGAAAAAGGCGGAGGAGAGTTTGGTGATGCGCAGATGCAGTCTCAGATTGCTTAGAAAAAGCCCTGGAGAGGAGGGAACTTGGACGCCTGTGGGGAGGGAGAGGACAGGATCACAGTTCAAAATGACCTTAACAGATTAGAGAACTGGGCCAAAGCAAACAAGATGAATTTTAACAGGGGAAAATGTAAAGTACTACACTTGGGCAAAAAAAAAAGAAAGGCACAAATACAGGATGGGTGACACCTGGCTTGAGAGCAGTACATGTGAAAAGGATCTAGGAGTCTTGGTAGACCACAAACTTGACATGAGTCAACAGTGTGATGCAGCAGCTAAAAAAGCCAATGCAATTCTGGGCTGCATCAATAGGAGTATAGCGTCTAGATCAAGGGTGGTAATAGTACCACTATATTCTGCTCTGGTCAGACCTCACCTGGAATACTGTGTCCAGTTCTGGGCACCACAGTTCAAGAAGGATACTGACAAGCTGGAAGGTGTCCAGAGGAGGGCAACCAAAATGGTCAAAGGCCTGGAAACGATGCCTTATGAGGAACGGCTTAGGGAGCTGGGTATGTTTAGCCTGGAGAAGAGAAGGTTAAGGGGTGATATGATAGCCATGTTCAAATATATAAAAGGATGTCATATAGAGGAGGGAGAAAGGTTGTTTTCTGCTGCTCCAGAGAAGCGGACACGGGGCAATGGATTCAAACTACAAGAAAGAAGATTCCACCTAAACATTAGGAAGAACTTCCTGACAGTGAGAGCTGTTTGGCAGTGGAATTTGCTACCAAGGAGTGTGGTGGAGTCTCCTTCTTTGGAGGTCTTTAAGCAGAGGCTTGACAGCCATCTGTCAGGAATGCTTTGATGGTGTTTCCTGCTTGGCAGGGGGTTGGACTGGATGGCCCTTGTGGTCTCTTCCAACTCTATGATTCTATGATTCTCTATGATTCTATGACTTTCCATCTCGGCAACCTACTGGGGATGAGCTGCTATGCTCATTAGGCATGATACTCCACCAAGTCTGTGAAGATTGTGGTTTTGCTAATAAAGAGTTAACTCCCAACTTGAATGGTGTGATTTATTGCTGGCTCTCATCGGCACCTAACCTAGCACGATCAGGTCCCCTTAGAGAAGTTGAAGCTTGAGTCTTCTTTAATATTTTCCAGGAGAGATTGAGAGAGAGAGAGAGAGAGAGAGATTGGAGAGAGCACTGATTTGTAAAACTTATTGGAGAGGCTTTTTGCACCCTCCGTTCTGCCTGACAGGGGAAACAGCAAGTGGAAGACTGAGTGAGCGAGAAATACCAATCTCAAACAAAAATGAGTCTAATTGCTAGGGCAAAAATTATTGGGTTGGATGGGGTTTGGGGCTGGGGGGGCGGGGAGAGAGTGCATCTGAATGCTTTCCAGTGTTTTTGCAGCCCAGTCAGAGGTGGGTTTTAAAGCTCTTGAAAGACACACAAGTGCAGCTGGATATCTAAAAAGGACAGTAAGGAAGGAGCTGTCAAAAGCCCTTAGCAAAGCCTCTCACCTTCGAAGCTGAGACAGGCCTTTGGAAATTCAGGCACATTTATATTGTTAGGGAAGAAATTCACCTCGCCGTCTCGAGCCTCACTTTCCTGATGCTAATGTAGGTCGGAGAATTGCTAACCCTACATTAGGTTCCCCAGGAAGCAGCACTTTTATTCCATCCCCTCCCCGTGACCTGACTGCAGCCACTTTATCCAACTCCCCCCTTCCCTGATGTGCCCCACAGGACCCGTTTACTGAGCCTTCCCCCTGATTTGCTTTCACAAAGCTGGTGTAGAGGTTAGACAACGTCCAGTCTCATACCTTCCAACATTTCTCAGCTGAAAATAAGGACATTTCATACTCCCCCCCCAACTGATCCCCCTTGACCCCCCATTTTTTTGTCTTCTTCCTGCTGCAGAGCATTTTCTATCAGAAGAAAGTCAAGTGCCACCCCCCCCTTCACCGATGGGACAGGGCACACACACCCTCCACCGTCCGGAGAAAACCCCTTTGGTTGTTGTTGTTGTTGTTCAGTCGTTCAGTCATGTCTGACTCTTCGTGATCCCATGGACCAGAGCACGCCAGGCACACCTATCCCCCACTGCCTCCCGCAGTTTGGCCAAACTCATGCCAGTCGCTTCGAGAACACTGTCCAACCACCTCATCCTCTGTCGTCCCCTTCTCCTTGTGCCCTCCATCTTTCCCAACATCAGGGTCTTTTCCAGGGAGTCATGTACTAGAGCCTCAACTTCAGGATCTGTCCTTCCAGTGAGCACTCAGGGCTGATTTCTTTAAGGATGGATAAATCTGATCTTTTTGCAGTCCATGGGACTCTCAAGAGTCTCCTCCAGCACCATAATTCAAAAGCATCAATTCTTCGGTGATCAGCCTTCTTTGGTAGATTTACAAAAAGAAAAATGCACACCAATGAATAAATTTTTGGAAAGGGGCAAGATTAGACGCAGAGGCAAAAATGCCTAATGAGCAGAGCAGCTCACCCTGCCCCCGGTAGTCTTACTCTATGAAAATCAGCAGCCTGGGAGTCATTTTGGACTCATAGCTGTCCACGGAGGCGCAGGTCAATTCTGTGTCCAGGGCAGCTGTCTACCAGCTCCATCTGGTACGCAGGCTGAGACCCTACCTGCCCGCAGACTGTCTTGCCAGAGTGGTGCATGCTCTGGTTATCTCCCGCTTCGACTACTGCAATACACTCTATGTGGGGCTGCCTTTGAAGGTGGCCCGGAAACTGCAACTAATCCAGAATGCAGCAGCTAGACTGGTGACTGGGAGTGGCCGCTGGGACCATATAACACCAGTCCTGAAAGACCTACATTGGATCCCTGTACGTTTCCAAGCACAATTCAAAGTGTTGGTGCCGACCTTTAAAGCCCTAAACGGCCTCGGCCCAGTATACCTGAAGGAGCGTCTCCACCCCCATCATTCACCCCAGACACTGAGGTCCAGCTCCGAGGGCCTTCTGGAGGTTCCCTCCCTGCGAGGAGTGAGGCTACAGGGAACCAGGCAGAGGGCCTTCTCGGTAGTGGCGCCCGGACTGTGGAATGCTCTCCCATCAGATGTCAAGGAAATAAACAACTATCTTGACTTTTAGAAGACATCCTTGTTTAGGGAAGTTGTTAATGTCTGATGTTTTATCGTGTTTTTAATATTCTGCTGGGAACCACCCAGAGTGGCTGGGGAAACCCAGCCAGGTGGGGTATAAATAAATTATTATTATTATTATTATTATTATTATTATTATTATTATTATTATTATTATTATTTGTTGCTGTTGTTGTCAAGACTGAAAGTCCCCGCCTTCTCACATCTGCTGCCCCCTTCTCCAGGGCTCTCCCCAAGCAATCAGAGACTGCGCCTGTGTGCCGCTACGCCTCTTTCAGCCCTCTTCTGGTTCTGGGAGACAAGTGAGGAGTGGAGCCTCTTCACCAGCCTGACTCAGCTCTGCCTTTTGGCCTCCTCCCCTGCTTCAGCCTCTGTTTCTGGACTTCTCTCTGCCACAGACTCTCCCTGCTCACTAAGCCCTGTTACCCCTTCAGCTTCCGACACCTCTTCTTCCTCATCTTCTCCCTCTTCTCCCCCTGAACACTCACCGCCATCCCACCACCACTCCCCGGGCTCTGAGCCTTCTTCCCTTGGGGGTTGCCCAGCCAGTTCCTCCCACCATTCCTCTGCCTCCAACCAGTCCATGACACGTGAAGGCATGTGAGCTGGGAGGAATAATAATAATAATAATAATAATAATAATAATAATAATAATAATAATTTTATTTATACCCCGCCCTTCCCGGTTTAAAAACCAGGCTCAGGGCAGCTAACAGCAAATATAAAACATTGATTAAAATGTGACTTAAAAACAGCTTAAAACAGCATAAAATAGAACATAAAATGCAGCATCAATATCAATAAAATTCAAAAATACAGGGGTCATTGGGGGTGCGCGGTGCGGGAACCCCAGTCAGTAGACATCAAATGATCACCAGGGCTAACTGGCCAAGTTGGTCCTACTACGGCCAGCAAGGAGACCAGGGAAGAGTTTAATGTGGGGTCCCAGAAAGGGCTTCTTCATAGAAGAGGAAAGGGAAAAGGGAATAGAGGATCAGGCTAATTCAAATTGAAGGCCAGGCGGAATAGCTCTGTCTTACAGGCCCTGCGGAAAGAGATCAAGTCCTGCAGGGCCTTAGTCTCGTGGGACAGAGCATTCCACCAGGTCGGAGCCATCACTGAAAAGGCCCTGGCCCTGGTGGAGGAATAGTCTGGCTTCTTTAGGGCCCGGGAATGAAGACTGGGGTTGCTTGGGCAGTGCCCTGCCTGTCCTTTTCTAAAAAGGAGGAGGAGGAGGAGGAGGATGGGTTTGTTCTGCTAGGTTCACAGAGCACTTTAATCCACTTTAATTGCAAACGCCTAAATGTCCTGTCATTCTGGAGGGGACTTTTTTTTATCTCTTTCTATTTCTAAATCGAAGCTGCAACAGCTGCTTCCCTGCTCCTCCCCATGAGCTGAGGGCTGAGTCATTCCAAGAGTCTGGAGAGAGATTTCCAGCCATTAAGGAACATTAAGCCCCGGATCACCCCCAGTTGCCAGGTGACAGGTTCATTTACAATAACCAAGATGGCCAAAACTCACAGCAATGCTGTTCTTAAAGGCAGTTCGGCATTTTATGGCGTTCTGGAGGAAGCATTTTGAGAGCCGCTGTGAAGGGATGCGTGAGTGGGTACTCATAGTTCTCCATTGATGGGCTGACAACAACCTGGCACAAGCCATCTCCCTTCTTGTAGTAGAACAGGGGTCGGCAACCTGCGGCCCATGGGCCGGATGCGGCCCATGGAGACCGTTTTACCGGCCCATGAGCTGCCCGCAAACCAAGCTGCCCGCTCGGCAAGTCTTCCGTGCACTGTGCAAAACCAGCACAGCGCGGCTCGCCGAGTGGTGCCGGAAATGGCATCTGCGAATGTGCAGATACCAGAAACCGCGTCTGCGCATGTCCAAACGCTGAAAATTGCTTGTGCGCAGGCGCGATTTTCAGCGTCTGCGCATGTGCAGGCACGATTTCCGGCACCACGGACATGTGCAGACATGATTTCCGGCATCGTGCTGCACCAGTCCGGCCCATGGACAATCTGCATGGAAGTGATGCGGCCCATGGCCGGTAAACCTTGCCAACCCCTGTACTAGAATATCCGTGGTCCCCAGAAACATTTCAAATTTACAAAGCAAGGGCGCATATTGTGACTTTGCATTTACAGTATATACTCTTGGCTAGAGCGTAAGAACACAAGTAGAGTTCTAATGGGTCCGACCAGTGGACCACACTGCTCTCAGAGTGGTCAACCAGATGCCTATGGGAAGCCGTTGAGAAGCATCTCATCACAACATCCCTCTGTCCTCCTGTGATTTGGGTTTCACTGAGAGGACTTTGGGTTTTTGTAAATATTATTGCAGATCAGGGAGGGGGGGAAATCCTGCTGATTGCCAAGAAACTTGCGATGTGTTTTAATGCACGCTTTATTCTGTGTTGAATTTTCTTGCTCTGTGACCATAATACATTAATATGACTACTACAATAAGCAAAGCAATGAACATTGCACCAGCAATGTATATTATATATTAAATAGTGGGTGGACATAGCAGACGACACAGTGGTTCTTCAAGCAGCTCTGTTTATTCTCAGGCTGGAACAGGACTGATCTGAAGGGCTCAGCAGCCTGCTTATATAGAACTCAGCTACAAGCAACAGTAACAACTTTCTGTAGTTACCCAATCCCTGAACGTCACTTTCAATCCTTCATTTGCATGTGCGGACCTGAGTGAGAACTGCAGCAGAATGAACTATATACACACACCCCTAGTGGCCTAGGGTGAGAACTTCAATACATAACATTATATATGCAGTATTGGAAAGCTACCCTCTCTCCGTTTGGCATCTTGTTCCGGGTCAGTTCAGATGCTGTTATTTCATATACATACGAAATTAGGATGTTTTCTGCATCACTTCACACCTGGTTCCATTGAACCGCATTTGGTATTTTACTGCCCATTCACCCAGTTTGGAGATACCCCTTTGGGGTTCCTCCATTCAGTTTTAACCACCCCGAACAATCTGTTATTACCAGCAAACTTGGCCATGTGGCTGTTCATCCCTAACACTACCATGAGTGAAGAAGTTAAAAAGCTTTTGGAACGGATGTCCAAAAAGAAGACTTGCTTCTGGGAAGACTTAGCCTGATGCTTGAGATTCCCCCCACTCCTTCAAAGGCAGCTAAACCAGATTGTTGTTCAATATCTTTATAAATGACTTGAATTGAAGGGATTTGCAGATGACACCAATCTGGGAGGGGTATCTAATGCGACATAAGACAGGATCGGGATTCAAGATGACCGTAACAGATTGGAGAATTAGCTCCAAACTAACACAATGAATAAGGGACCCAGGTGGTGCTGTGGGTTAAACCACAGAGTCTAGGGCTTGCCGATCAGAAGGTCAGCGGTTCGAATCCCTGCGACGGGGTGAGCTCCCATTGTTCAGTCCCAGCTCCTGCCCACCTAGCAGGTTGAAAGCACGTCAAAGTGCAAGTAGATAAATAGGGAAGGTAAACGGCATTTCCGTGCGCTGCTCTGGTTCGCCAGAAAGTGGCTTTGTCATGCTGGCCACATGCTCCCTTGGTCTATAGAACAAGATGAGCGCTGCAACCCCAGAGTTGGACATGACTGGACCGAATGGTCAGGGGTCCCTTTATCTTTACTTTAACACAATTTGTTGTTGTTGTTGTTCAGTCGTTCAGTCGTGTCCGACTCTTCGTGACCCCATGGACCAGAGCACGCCAGGCACGCCTATCCTCCACTGCCTCTCGCAGTTTGGCCAAACTCATGTTAGTAGCTTCGAGAACACTGTCCAACCACCTCGTCCTCTGTCGTCCCCTTCTCCTTGTGCCCTCCATCCTTCCCAACATCAGGGTCTTTTCCAGGGAGTCTTCTCTTCTCATGAGGTGGCCAAAGTACTGGAGCCTCAACTTCAGGATCTGTCCTTCTAGTGAGCACTCAGGGCTGTTTTCTTTAAGAATGGATAGGTTTGATCTTCTTGCAGTCCATGGGACTCTCAAGAGTCTTCTCCAGCACCATAATTCAAAAGCATCAATTCTTAGGGACAAATGTCAGGTTCTGCACTTAGGCAGGAAGAACCAGATGCACCAATATAAGACGGAGGACACCTGGCTTGCCAATAGTACACGTGAAAAGGATCTAGGGGTCTTAGTAGACCACAAGCTTAACATGAGTCAACAGGGTGACGCAGCAGCAAAAAAGCTAATGCTATTCTAAGCTGCATCAACAGAAATATAGTGTTCCGATCAAGGGAAGTCCAAGTACCACTCTATTCTGCCTTGGTCAGACCCCACCTGGTGTATTGTGTTCAATTCCAGGCGCCATAATTTAAGAAGGATATTGACAAGCTGGAACATGTGCGGAGGAGGCCCTGATGATCAAGGGCCTGGAAACCAAGCCCTATGAGGAATGGTTGAGGAAGTTGGGTATGTTTAGCCTGGGTAAAAGGAGAGGACACTGTGAGGTGATATGATATCCAAATATCTGAAAGGGGGACAAGCGTGTTTTCTCCTGCTCTGGAAGGTAGGACCCCAATCAATGGATTCAAGTTACAATAAAGGAGATTCTGACTCAACCCCAGGAATAACTTTCTGATAGTAAGATCCGTTCAGAAGTTGGTGGACTCTCCTTCCTTTGAGGTTTTTATGCAGGGGATAGATCATGGGTGGAAAACTAAGGCCTGGGGGCCTGATCTGGTCCAATCGCCTTCTAAATCCGGCTCGTAGACGGTCCGGGAATCAGCGTGTTTTTACATGAGTAGAATGTGTCCTTTTATTTAAAATGCATCTCTGGGTTATTTCTGGGGCATAGGAATTCGTTCATTTCCCTCCCCAAAACATAGTCCGCCCCCCCCCACAAGGTCTGAGGGACAGTGGACCGGCCCCCTGCTGAAAAAGTTTGCTGACCCCTGAGATAGATGCAGTTACAGGTGGGTAGCCGTGTTGGTCTGCCATAGTCAAAACAAAATCGAAAATTCTTTCTAGTAGCACCTTAGAGACCAACTGAGTTTGTTCCTGGTATGAGCTTTCGTGTGCATGCACACTTCTTCAGATACTGAAGAAGTGTGCATGCACACGAAAGCTCATACCAGGAACAAACTCAGTTGGTCTCTAAGGTGCTACTAGAAAGAATTTTCGATTTTGTTCTGAGATAGATGGTCACCTGTCAGAGATTCCTGTATTGCAGAGGCTTGGACTAGATGGGGTCTTTTCCAATTCTATGAGCTGATAGCTTCTAAGAGCCACAGATGAAGAAGAGTTTGGATTTGATATCCCGCTTTTCACTACCCGAAGGAGTCTCAAAGCGGCTAACATTCTCCTTTCCCTTCCTCCTCCACAACAAACACTCTGTGAGGTGAGTGGGGCTGAGAGACTTCAAAGAAGTGTGACTAGCCCAAGGTCACCCAGCAGCTGCATGTGGAGGAGCGGGGAAGCGAACCCGGTTCACCAGATTACAAGTCTACTGCTCTCAACCACTACACCACATTGGCTCCACACTGGTGAGCGATGAGCATGCAGGATGGGGACCAAAGGTGGAAAAACTACCCCAGAAGGAGCATGATTTGCTAATGCCCTATCACCCCGAGGTTCCTATATGAATGCAAATAATCACAACCATGTATTAATGCATTGTCAATAATTAGGCACTTAACTCTTCAGTAAGTTAAATATATTTATAAACTGGAAAAACTCCTAGGTCAGCGGTTATTGCGGAACTCAAATCAAAAGCCCCAATGAACTCTTAATGATGCATCATAATTTTAAACTCTGTTTGCCTACTATAAATATCAACTGCACTCGAGGAGTCCTTCATTTCCTTGGCTTCGATCCTAGACTGAATGGGTCAGTCGGAATGGTTACCAAATTAAGTAGGAACAGGAAAAAAAGAGCTATAAAAGGCATATGAGGATCTGGAATTATTCTTATTTCCTTCAAGCCAAAGAACAGCAAGAAAAAAATGTAGGGGGGGGGAAACATCTGTATTTCATAGACTGAGGTTAAGTTGGGCAGGGAGTAGGACGAGGGTCATTTTGGGTATTTGGGAAGCGGGGCTATTTGATGGTAAGAAGACTGGGTGGGAAAAGGGGATTAAATGGAGAACGAATTGTTATGATTTTTTTTGGGGGGGGGGTTAGTCTGGATGATGCCCTGGGTCCCTTCCAAACCTGCAATCTTGTATCTGTGTGGTATCTATTGGAGAAGGCTTGCCAAACCCATTGAACCAGATCCTACCGGTATGTCCAGAAGGGCACTGCAACCTGCTGCTAAGCTAAGTACTGCCATTTGCATCTTAAAAGAATAAGCTCTGTTACCATAGAGACAAATGGGGGGGGGGGGTTCCCACCTCATCTGGCTGGATGGGATGTCATCCTAGCAGAGGAGCAATCGCCTCCTGTGTGCAATGCGCATCATGTGTCTGCTCTGTGCTGGGCCCAAGGCTGTGATTTGGCTGCTTCTCTGGAAACCTAGGGACGCGGGTGGCGCTGTGGTCTAAACCACTGAGCCTAGGGCTTGCCGATGAGAAGGTCGGTGGTTCGAATCCCTGTGCGGGGTGAGCTCCCGTTGCTCGGTCCCTGCTCCTGCCAACCCAGCAGCTAGAAAGGGCGTGAAAGTGCAAGTAGATAAATAGGTACCGCTCCGGCGGGAAGGTAAACGGTGTTTCCTTGCGCTGCTCTGGTTTGCCGCAAGATGAGCGCCGCAACCCCAGAGTCATCCGTGACTGGACCTAACGGTCAGGGGTCCCTTTACCTTTACCTGGAAGCCTAACAGAGAAGCAAGTTAATTCTGCATCCTATTATCTATCCCAGGCATGTCCAACAGGTAGATCGTGATCTACTGGTAGATCACTGGATGTCTGTGGTAGATCACTGGTAGATCAGTGGTTCCCCCCAAAGAAGCTAAAAAACTTTGGCTCCCCTAAAAAAACTCAACATCTTTGCCTTCCACCCCTAAAATGACCCGACCCACCAAAAACAGGGCTTTCCTTCCTAACACAAGCTCAATTTTGCTTTCCTCCTCTCTAAAGAAGCTCAACAACTTGTACGTGAACCCCAAAAAAGCGGGTAGATCACTGCCAGTCTTTAACTCTGTGAGTAGATCGCAGTCTCTTGGAAGTTGGCCACCCCTGATCTATCCTATGCTCAGGTTATGTGTGTGTGTGTGTGTGTGTGTGTGTGTGTGAATAAATCCACGTATCCTAGCAACGCCAGTTTCTGCTGATGTTCATTCCAAGGAAACTGAACCCTGGGTAAGGTGCTTGGAACCCCGGGAGTCTCTCCCTGCTCCGAAATGGGTTGATGTGTAGTAATATTTCGTTGGAAAGGTGGATTATGGAAGAGACGAGCTCTTGCTGCTTATATCTGCCACCGATGTGCTTCGTGTTTTGCAGTGCGAGCAAAAATATAGGGTCCGGCCCTGTAGAGTGAGGAGTGGGGTAACTTAAGCCCTAGAGGGGTCACAAGTCCAGCATTCACTAATGTTTTCTTCTGGATTGTTTGATTCGATCGTTGAATTTAGGCTGTGAACCTAATAATAATTATAATAGTAATATTTGTTGTTGTCGTTGTTGTTGTTGTAGGCAAAACATGAGGAAAGCTTTCTAAGCATCTGCGTGGGCATGTCTGAGCAACAATGCCTCCAGCAGGCAACGGAAAGAACGCAGCGCAGGCGCCTACTTGGATATCAATAGGCGGGGAGTTCCAAAGTGTAGGGTGCGGGCACACATACTGCATTTTGTTGTTGTTGTTGTTGTTGTTGTTGTTGTTGTTGTTGTTCAGTCGTTCAGTCGTGTCCGACTCTTCGTGACCCCATGGACCAGAGCACGCCAGGCACGCCCTATCCTTCACTGCCTCCCGCAGTTTGGCCAAACTCATGTTAGTAGCTTCGAGAACACTGTCCAACCATCTCATCCTCTGTCGTCCCCTTCTCCTTGTGCCCTCCATCTTTCCCAACATCAGGGTCTTTTCCAGGGAGTCTTCTCTTCTCATGAGGTGGCCAAAGTACTGGAGCCTCAACTTCAGGATCTGTCCTTCTAGTGAGCACTCAGGGCCGATTTCCTTGAGAATGGATAGGTTTGATCTTCTTGCAGTCCATGGGACTCTCAAGAGTCTCCTCCAGCACCATAATTCAAAAGCATCAATTCTTCGGCGATCAGCCTTCTTGATGGTCCAGCTCTCACTTCTGTACATTACTACTGGGAAAACCATAGCTTTAACTATACGGACCTTTGCCGGCAAGGTGATGTCTTTGCTTTTTAAGATGCTGTCTAGGTTTGTCATTGCTTTTCTCCCAAGAAGCAGGCGTCTTCTAATTTTGTGACTGCTGTCACCATCTGCAGTGATCATGGAACCCAAGAAAGTGAAATCTCTCACTGCCTCCATTTCTTCCCCTTCTATTTGCCAGGAGGTGATGGGACCAGTGGCCATGATCTTAGTTTTTTTGATGTTGAGCTTCAGACCATATTTTGCGCTTTCAAATAATTATTTGCATACAAATTATTTGCATACAATTATTTAATATTTAATAATTTAATAATTATTTGCATACAAATAATAATACTAATAATTAAAAAACATGCCCTGCAAACCACCCGACGGCAGTCTGACCCCAGAAACACTGAGCACGGGCAGCAACCGAGCAACACCCCTGGCAGATGTGCAAACACGTTAGCAGCTGGAAGTAAGCGGCAAAGTGCGCGGCGGCCCCTTTAAGAGCGGCGTTGTCGCTCTCTCACTCTCTCCCCCCTCCCCTCGGTTCGATCCCTCTCGGTCCTTTTAAACTTCCTCCCTCCGGCCAGCGCAGCCTACGCTTGCGAGCGTACGCTTCCGGTTCCCAAGCGAACACCTCCCTCCCCGCGTCTGTGTTGCGTGGCCAAACCCCTCAGAACGTCGCTTGGGCTAAACGCGTCAATTCTCCGGCCTACCCTTTGCCCCGCTTTGCTCCGAGCGGAATCCGGAAGTGCGCGCGCGCGTGCTCTCTCTCGCTCGTTCGACAGCCGCCCGCGCGTTTCACCTTACCTCTAGGGCGCCTCCCTCTCCTGTTTCCCCGTCGCTGCTGCTAGGGACGACAAGATGGCGGCGGCGGCGGGCCCAGGCTTCGGCCCGGCGGGCGCCCTCGAGAGCCGCGTCCTGGCCTACACCCTGCACCGCTGGAGCAGCTTCTCTTCCACCTACCTGCCCGAGTGAGTCTCCGGCCCCACCCCCGTGCCCGGCTTGGCGGAGGCCAGAAGGGCCTGGCCGAGGGAGGGTCGGTTGGGGCTGCGGGGCCTCCCTCTCTTCCCTCCCTCCTTCCCTGTGGTACTTATGGGGGAGCGGGGAAAAGGCGGAGGAAGGGGGCGCCCCATTTAAGAGGGGCTCCGGGGAAGGAGGGAGAAAGCTGGAGGGGGGAGCCTTTCTGTGGGGTGCTGGATCTTTGGGGAGGTTGGCCTTGGGTAGACTTGGGGGGATTCGGTTTTTTTGGGGGGGGGAGGTGGCCTTCGGAGTTGTTCTTGAGGGGGAGTTCTTGGGGCAGTTCACATGGGGGGATTAGGTCATGGGAGTTGTTTTTGAAGTGGGGGTGGTCTTCAGAGTTGTTCTTGGGGTGGGGGCCTTGGGGGGGTTCGTTTTGGGGGGCAGGCGACCTTCGGAGTTGTTCTTGGGGTGGTCGTCTTTGAAGGGGTGTTCTAGGGGGAGTTCATATTGGGGGGTTCGTCATGGGGGTTGTTTTGAGGGTCTTTGATGGGTGGTCTTCAGAGTTGTGTGGGGGGGGCCTTTGAAATTGTTCTTGGGGTGGTCGTCTTTGAGGAGGTGTTGGGAGTTCAAATCGGGGGATGTCATGGGAGTTGTTCTTGGGGTCTTTGAGGGGGTGGTCTTCCAGAGTTGTTCTTGGGGTGGGATGGTCTTGGAGGGGGTTTGTTGAAGGGGGCCTTCAGAATTGTTGGGGTAGTCGTCTTTGAGGGGGTATTCTTGGGGGAGTTTACACACCTTGACCTGTGAAGTGTGGTTGGCCCCCTTCTTCACTTTTTTCTGCAGGTTATTGAAGACCTCCTTATTCTGGAAGTTTTTGACAATGGGTTTATTTTATCACATAGGTGTTTTTTTAATGCCATGGTTGAACAAGGCAGCTGCTGAATTTGCTCCTTTATTCTGTAACCGTTTGATATTCTGTGAAATTGTAATGTTCTATATGGCTCCAGCTATCCTGTGTGGTAGTTTTACACCGGAAGTGAAAGATAGAAATGTTTATGAAAACAAACAAAATTGGAGAAATTGAGGGGCTTGGGCAAGTAATTCAGACATTTGAAAAAGCTCCGTTGCAGGTCTGCATTTAGAGTTGAGGTGTCAGGTGGGTGGGTTTCATTAATGTCTCCCCCCTTTTCTCTCTCCATTTTTCTAGCACTGGTGGAAGCTGTGTTTGGTTCTGGTTTCATGAGTCCCTTAAGGAAGGCATGGCTAAAGGTGGAAAGGAAGTGAGCTGGGCCATGTGGTCTGTCACCAGAATCCCCTTGTGACGTTTTGTTTTTAACTGCCATTTAATGGGGCCTGTAAACCCTGGTAATGGGGAAACAACCTGCACAGTTTGTGCATTTGATGGAGTGAGCTTCCATGATCCAGGCCAGGCAGCTGAAGACCTAACAGTTGTGTTGCTTTTTAAGGTACCACAGAGCCATTGGTGACTCTGTGTATTTTTCTCCTCCCTTCGCTCCCTACAGCACACCTAACATGTTTGTACCTCTGAAATGTGTGCATTGAAAACTGGCAAAAGGGTAGTGCAGTATTGTGCTGGGGAGGTGAGGGTGCTGGTAACCTTGGTTCCTGGTACTGTATGAAGGAGATGCAAGGAGCAGTGAACTTGTTGGAAACCACAGGAGGAAAGAGTGTCCTTGTGCTCGAATCCTGCTTGCTGGTTTCCCACAGGTACATGGTGAGAAAAGGATTCTGGACTAGATGGTCCAGCAGGCTCTTATTACGTTCTTAGGTTAAAATAAAGCAGAGTGTTCTGAGTAGACTATTAAGGAGCAAGGAGCAAGGGATGCAATGTGGAGAGCTGCAGCAGAAATATGGAAAGACAGGTATAGTAGGGGTTGGTTGATGTGCAATGTGAGAGGAAATTTTGATTACGTATGTGGGGGCTGATTTATGCAGACACAGGACGTGGCGGAGTGGGACAGTAGACCTAATGTAGTGGTGTGGGGAGTAGTGATATGGTGATATAGGGAGCAGAGGGAATAAAAAATGAAAGCATGGTTTGCAGGAACAAATGGTCTAAGGAATCTGTCCTTGAAGGTCCCAATTGCTGCTGCAGAAACTTTTCACCTTGTTGCTAGAATACCTGTGAAGTGTATCACAGATGCCACATCTCCTTTGCACTATTCATGCATGTAAACTGTTTTGAATTTCTGCAAACATTCGTTCTCTAAATATTTCTCATTGCTTTGCAAAATATTGTCTCGTGTCTTTTTTATGCCCAGTATGACAGGTCTTGCCAGATCCTTTGCAGGTTCACTTTGCTAGTCTGCCTTGAAGGGCATGTTCTTTCACTTCCAAGTTGACAGGGACCATGAAAACATGGGCGTCTCAACCCTATGTTTCCTTTGTAAGACAAATGTCGGTGGGGGCATTTTTTTATGGGAATCTTGGTGGTGATTGTGGGAGAAAGTCCTTTAATCCTTCCCCTGCTGACTGTCTGCAAATACCAACCCAGGATGTTTTAAAATCAAGCTGGATTCTGAAAACAATTGATTCCAGATTGTGGTGTTTTGTGGACTGGCCTTTGAAGAATGGGGGCATTTGCAGGGGACTGCTGATGGACGCAGGTGGGATTAAACTCCCCCCCCCCCCACCTTCCTCTTGTTCCACACAAGGCATTCCCCTCACCCACCTTTTGCATTACTGTATAATCCAACTTGGATTTGCTGATATGTCAACTTCCACTCTGAGCAGATGCTTTGGAAGTGAGGAGAGGCAGGTGGGTTGAAAGTGAGGCAGGAGTGAGGTGTACAAGACAGAACCAGAGTTACCTGGTGTGGAGAGTTAAAGCAGGGGTCAGCAACCTAAGGCCCATGGGCCAGGCAGGGGTGGCCCATGGAGGTCGTTTGACTGGCCCATGAGCTGCCCTGAACTGAACTGCCCGCTCGCGCACTGCGCTAAACCGGCACAGCACAGCACGGGGACTCGCTTCCGCAGTGCCGGAAATCGCGTCGACACAGACGCTGAAAATCACTCATGTGCGCACACAATCTGGCCCACAGAGGGATCTCTGTGGGACTGATCTGGCCCAGGCAAGATAAACCTTGCTGACCCCTGAGTTAAGATGAAAATAATTGAAAGCTGATGAGGATTCATGAGGTCAGGGCAGGCTAGGTATGGAGAAGGAGAATGAAAGGCTATTTGATGGTAGGGTAAATTTGTTTTGCTGCAGCAAAATTGGAAAAGTGTTTGGTAAGGTTAGAGCCAACAATAAGAAATGTTTAAATTTTCTGGTGCCAATTACCCTAGTTGGTGTAGGATTTCCCTCCTACACAAATTAGGGTAATTAGCATCAGAAAAATATCGGTTTTCATCATATTCCCCCCATGCCCTAGAGAATAATCTAATTTGGCATGTTTATTTTACTTGTATTTCCTAAACAAAGCTAAAAACTTGGAAGCAGCCAAACTTGCCTAATGTTTTGTTTAGCACCCATTCATCATTTTTAGTGAACTTATGAAATGGAAAGGTTTCCATGAAAAAATAAAGGACTGGGAATTTTTCCATCCTAGGCCACTGCTTAAAGCAAACGTGAATGGGAACGCTAAGGGAGGGAATACGTGTGACCCCTTAGAGTCTGTCCCCAACTGAAATGAAATCTGTAAGCTGTGCGAAAAGGTACTGGTTTTCAGAAGAGGACCAGAATGGATGCCTCTGAAGCTGAGGCTGTGGGTAAATGGGGAATGAAGTTATCTAGTACTTTGACTTGTGCAGGTAGGTAGCCGTGTTGGTCTGCCATAGTCAAAACAAAATAAAAAATTAAAAAAAATTCCTTCCAGTAGCACCTTAAGAGACCAACTAAGTTTGTTCTTGGTATGAGCTTTCGTGTGCATGCACACTTCTTCAGGTACACTGAAACAGAAGTCACCAGACCCTTATATATAGTGGGAGGGTGGGGAGGGGTATGACTCAGAAGGGTGGTGGGAATGGGTGATTGGCTGATAGGTGTGGAAAACCTGTTGACAACTGTTAACGACTGCAATTGGTCTTACAGGAAAAAGCAAGGTGTGAGATGACTTGTGCATGTAGCCTTTGCATGACTCTGCTGCAGCTTGTGCACGATTAGTTTACAACATAAGGGTATTAGCATCCAGTCTCATTGTCTCTCTTAAAGGTGTTCAACCAAAGCAGATGGTGAAAAAGGTTTTTTTTTTAACATTAATTAGAGCTTGATTCTCTCTTTAATATTTGTAGACATACTTTGGGGCTTGGGTAAGGGTGATGATTGTGTCTTTTTTTACCACTCAGCTCTGCATGAGTTTGTGCACATGAGAGAGAACGCAGAACTAGATTCCTGTGACATTAGTTCACCTTTCACTTTTGGACTCTGAAGTGAACTTGGACTTGCATGCCTGTGTGCTGCAAATGTTTTCTTGCTTGATGTTTACTGTTGTAAGTGAACTCTGGACTCCATGTGTATGGGATTTTGTCTTGGACAAAAGATGCCTTGAACTGGGAAGCTATTCCTATTTGTTTTGCTCACTTGCATGAAGGGAGGAGTGATGGGGCTGAATGCATTTTTTATTCATATCTTGGCTTGTGCCTGATTGTGGCCACTCTCTTTCTCTATCCAGACTCATGTTGCATGACTGTGCATTTAGCACTTGCTTTTCAGGCCTTCCTCTTTAAAAAAAAGGAACTGCCATCCTGTTTAATGTCATTGTACAGTTACTGAGCCTCAGTCCTTTTCACCATCAATCTTTTATCAGCTGTGACGTTCAAGTTTCTGGAAGGTTATTGACAAATGCACAGTAGCATGGAGTAAGCAATGAGATACCCAGTGGAGTGCAGTAATGATCTCCCTTTGAGAGTGGTGGTTTGGGACGCAACTCAAAACACAAACAATGCAAGTAAAAACAAGGTGTCTTGTTGCTTAGGCTGCAGAAAAATATTAGCTCTGAAATGGCAAATGCAAAGTGCTAACAGTACGAGGGGGAGGCAGAATTTTGAAATGGACGTGTAGGAACAGGAGATGGTGTGGTTCAGAGATGTCATTTAACTCTCCCAGTGCTTGAAGCTCGCACAGAGTTAATGCAGTTCACCAGGGACACGTTTTATTGGGAAATTTGGCAGAAATTGCATCTACATTATCCTTGTGGCCTTGCACCACTGTGTTTGGATTTGGTGACGCTCTGGAGGCTTCCTAATAATATGTTGAGGTACAGTTAGTGTGATTGTATTGGTTATCTCAAAGGGAATTGCTGCTGTACTTAGAGCCATGTAAAAGCTAAACCTGCTAGTATGGGTGACCACCATGGTCCACATTTAGTCTTTTACAGTTCTCACATGAGCCATATTCTGCCCCCATAACACGGAGGGACCAGTTTCAAATATGGCGTTGTCAGCACTCATTGGCTGATCAAAGTGAGATTTTTAGTTGGGCTTGTTTAGCATCCTCTCCAAATTTGTTGTTAAGACAACAAATGGTGAGAGAATAGAATATAATTTGGTACAGCTATTCAGGAAGTAAGTTTTGAGTGCTGTACAAATACCAGCTTGATCTCTGCATTCTTTTTATTGGAAGAGGAGGAATGTTGCAAAACACATTGATGAAATTTCTGCCTTGAAAATGGATTTTAGAATGAAAACAATGTTTAATTTTTAGCAATTCTTAGTTTCTACTTCAGCTTATTATCCTAATTTCAAGGAGAACTGGGAAGGTGTTAAGCACTACTATCTCCCTTGAGCATTGGGAACATCTTGCATGGTCTCAGTCCTAGTTGTACCTTTGTGCTAAATTCCATAGTAATGGAGTTGGAGTCCTAGGTGTATGGAACTGCATTATAGATGGGTTTGGCAGCCAAAGAACATTTAGTTTGTTTCAGTGGTGTGGGGTGGAATATTTTTCCATTGCTTAATTTTTCTGCAGAAGATGTTAAGTTTCATGAGTGCATTGGTAACAAAGAATGGATGCCAGTCGCAAATAAATGTTATGTTGCATAAGCTTGGCAGGTCCAAAGGTTTTTAGCTTTGTTTACCAATTACAAGTAAAATAAACATTCTAAATTAGACCACTCTCTACCGGTAGGGCAGGAGTCAGCAAACTTTTTCAGGAGGGGGCCAGTCCACTGTCCCTCAGACCTTGTGGGGGGCCGGACTATTTTTTTTTTTGGGGGGGGGAAATGAACGAATTCCTATGCCCCACAAATAACCCAGAGACGCATTTTAAATAAAAGGACACATTCTACTCATGTAAAAACACGCTGATTCCCGGACCATCTGCGGGCCGGATTTAGAAGGCGATTGGGTCGGATCCAGCCCCCGGGCCTTAGTTTGCCTACCCATGCTCTAGGGCATGAGAATTTTACAAAGCAAATTATGCTAATTTGCATAGGATAATTTCCCAGAAAATTTTCCAGTTCAAAATTTTCTGGACTTGAAACACCAGAGGGGAGAATATTTCAGTAAGAACTATCAAAATGCTAGTGGAGGAACAACTGCTGTTTCTTGGCAAGCTGAATCACAGAGGTGCTTTGTTTCAGATGCATATTTGCTTTGTTTTACTATTTCCATCTTGTAAGTTTCAGCAGTGTAATCAGGAATTGCAAAACTTGAAATTCTTAAGTCTTTCGTTGTCCTTTTAAATCTGTGGACAGGTTTCTGAAGGCTGTCATTTGGGGGCTAGTTCACTGAATACTTCTCCCTGCAATTTACCACCCTGTAATTTCTTGTCATTTGCCCCCACTCATTTGGCATGGAGAAACAAATAAGCACAAAAATGGGATAAATGTTTGGATTTGTCCATGACAATATCTCTGTCAGTGCCGTGGAAGCTCAGGAACTTTCCTATTTGTTTAGCTAGCACATTCCCCGCTTTTCTGAATGGGACACAAGGTAGTATATTTATCCTTACAAAAATGATGCAAGGTTGAGGTAGATTAGGCTGAGAGAGCACTTTGGGCAAGTCACTGCACATAGAGCTTCATCACAGGAGTGAGAATTTGAACTGAGGCTTCTCTGATCTAAGCCCATTATCTATTACTGGTATTTGCTTGCTGCCCTTTCCTGGGGCATGTAGCATCTGTACATCTTCTGTGTACAGGAAGGGCTGTTCCTTGGCACTTCTTTCTTGGAGTTCCCAGCACAGCATTCATTGTCCCTCACTGTAATCTTTGTAAATATGTCGCCAATCAAAGGCAGAAGGAATCCGGGGTGCGGGGGGGGGGGGGGACCAGGGACCAAGTGGGAATTAACAAAACTTGCAGAAATGTAATGTGAAAGAGAGCATCAATACATTTTGTGAGCTCTTCATTTTACTACTTGTACAAAGTCAGCAGAAGAATCTATAAAACAGCACACAGCAAAACCTGCCTTGATGCCCTTAAAGAAGAGGGGGGAAATTGTGTTGGACTGGCTATGGCTGTTGCTCCTTAGCTCATCTGTGTAGGTTTGCGCAGCTGAGCCTGTCTTCTGGAAAAAGTTTTGCTTCAAAAGTGAAGGCTCTGTCAGTTAATACGTAATAATTTTAAGTTACTTGTGTTAGACTAGAGAGTTAGATAAAGCGATGAAAGGGTGCATTTTCCTCCTTGTTATAAATGCATCTTGCTTTTTGGTTTTGGACCAAGTTTTTGTTCTGTGCAACTCAAGAACTAAGGCAGTGGTTTCCCACCTTTTTGGACCTGGGACATACCTCCAATCCATACCAGTGTTTGAGAACCCATTTCTCAATTTTTGGCCGTATATTTATATGGTGGTAGTGGTGGTGTTGTGACCCATCTTGGATTAGATTGTAGCCCGCTAGTGATTCCTGATCTGCCAGTTGAAGACCAGTGCAGTAGGGTATTCTAGCAAGGTTGGCCTAAGACCAGAGCCCACAGAAAGTAGATATTGCATAATATCACAGCAAGAATATGACAGCTGCTAGTTGATCTCTCAAAATGTCAGAGTGTCTGGCAGTAAGGCTGTGTTGCTTTTGCTAGAACTTGAGAGGATGACTCTCTGCCAGGAGCTATGAGACAGGGAAATACCAATTGCAAAGCTGGCCTTACCTGAGTTGAAGTGTTGACTTTGATTGCTGTTTTCAGCCATGCTCAAAAAAACCCACCCTTTTTCTTTTTCTTGTAACTGAAAGTAATCCAGGTGCCATTATTTATTACTAATAACTAAAGTGCTGTGTCATTGGCATATATAATAAATGTACAAAATCAAAATAAGCAAAAAGGAGCTGAGGGAGAAAAAGTTTTCTTGAAAATTGTAGGCTTCCTAACATACAGCTGTTGGTGTCACCATGTAAATGAGGAAGATTTATTTTTTTGGTCCTTGTTATGTATGGAAGATTTTAATGACTTAACGATTCTAATCAATTATGTCTGAGAACGCCATTGAAGATTTTCAAAGGACAAGATTTGTTACTTGAGTGCTTCTTTAGTCAATTCCATTTCTTGTCTCCTTTGCAAACATGCCAGTGTGTTTGAAAAGTAAGAAAATTGCAGTGATGCTGTTTTCTTCAGCTGTGCCTTCAGAATAAATGGTGAAAAGCTTATTTTCTAACAATTAAGGGGCCTCACAGGTCCCTCCCCCAGTATTAAATATGAGCACATTGACAGCTCTCTGCTTGGCACTGGGAGTTGCAGATGTTCCTGGATCATCTCATGTTTTTCATTTCTTTTAATAAGAATTCTATTTTATCCATGATAAAGCCCTCCAGGTACATTAGACTGGGAGATATGTAACTTGCCAGGGCCACCCTGCGGTCTTCACGGTTGAGAGAGAATTTGAATATTCTTACTAGGAGGGCTGCGGACTTTTTTTTTTTTAAAAAAAAAAATTAGTGCTTGGTCAAGGGCACCTCTCCAGTCTATGGGCACCATTTGAGGCCTTCATGGACATCATGTTGATGACCTTGGCCTGCATTCAGAAAAAAAACAGGTGCAGGGCCAAGTAGAGATATGAACTACTGAGCCACAACCTTTCAGCTGACCAACTGCAATTTCTTGGACCACAATTTGAGAATCTTTTATATGCTGCTTCTGCTATGGCCGTCTTCCTTGCATACAGACAAAACTCACTAATACCCCAAAACATAACTTTATGTACTAAATAGCATTCTTACAATTAAGAGTGCGGGATTTTTTTTGGGGGGGGGGGAAACTGACTGAAGGGTGTGTGGATTGAAGGAGATGCATTACTACTTAGAAGGGTGCACACTGATATTTTAGCAACTGGAAGTCTCTGGCTCCCTTGCGGATACCAGAATTAAGGCAGACTATAAAATGCCCCATAAAACGATTGCAGTGCTTTGAGCATCACGAAAGTACTGCATAAGAAGGCTTAAGAGCCAATTGAACATTGTTTGGCTTTTAAAAAATAAGATGATGTCTGTGTTGTGCTAATTTAGAGCTCTGTTGCAGATGCAAATGCCAGGCCTAAACAATTATCTGCGAGAGATGCTTTTATTGGGCATGGGCATGGATCTTCCTGGAAACCTTGCCTGCTTAGGTTGAGGCAAGACCTGGATGGGAGCTCAAAAGATCTTGCTGCAAGCAAGACAAGTTTCACTCACTCCTGTTGCTTAGTCTCGGTTTATAGAATACTCACACAATGCTGTCTTCTAATCTTGGTTGGCTGATGGTAATCTGCCCCAGTATAAGGCCTAGTGTGGGTAGCAATCTGTGTTAAACCTTTTAAAATAATTATACACCTGTGTGTGGTTTTCTCGGACGCGGCGTCTTCATGCGTCTGCATCTGCTTGGCCAGGTGCTTCTCCCTCTTCTACGCCTTTATAGCAATCGTTGGTCTGGGCAATGTACATCTAGCATTGCACAGCATAGAGGCACGGGCTATGCTTCCTCATAGGTGGACTTGTGGCTCTTTGTGCTTATTACGCTTATTACCTCCAGTGTTAGAAACTCAGGTGTCAGGGAACTGCCACCTGGCCCGTTGAGGGGACCCGAGGAACTGTTGGGATACAGGGAGCCCCAACGCCAACCGAGCAGCAGTACCTCTTCCAGTGTGAAAAGCAGCCACACCTCCAGTGGGGAGGAAGGGGAAGGGGCCAGCCGGGAGAGGAGAGGGCTTGGGGATGCTGCAAAGAGGCCCAGCACCTCAGACAACCAGGATCTGCAAACAGGGAATCTGGCGGGGAGACGGCTTGGGAATGTTGCAGAGACCCTGCGCTCACCTCGCTTGGCTGGTCAGGAGGGAAGCACGCCATTTCCGGTGCCCCAATTGTGCAGAGGGGTGAAATGCAAGGAGGGTAGGAGGAGATTTGGGGTGCCGAATCTCTTATGCTGGGGAAGGAGCCAGAAGGGGCCACTCCCGGATTCTGCTAGTGATTGAGACAGACATGTACTTGTAGCTCTGCACTGTAAATAGTTTGCACAACAAACCTGTAAACAGACAGGTTGGGCTCCTGCCTCGTTACTCGTGAGTCACATGGACCTTACATCAGGTATACAAGCTAGGCGCCAAATGGTTCCATAACCAGGGTTATAGTCATCAAAACGGAATGCCTTGTTGCCATTTTTGGGCCAGGTGGCTCAAAGGTCGTGTTTTTAATACAACTTTTTAGTTCCTGAAACTCATTCTGATTGTGCGGATAAAATATACTGGGTAGAATTCTGCAGGATGTGTTGCTAGTGTAAGAAAACTGTCAAGATCCAAGGATCCCCAGGCATGCACCTCTAGATGGTGGAGAGGTCAGGTCCATCCTGGCGACCAGGTATCTTCACTTGGTTGCAAGTGGCCGATAGCCAGGTGCAAAATGCTGGTGAATTTTGAATGCTGTTTACCTCCAAGGTGTTCAAACTGGCATGTTTGTTAGATTGGGATAATGCTATTTGCCCAAACGCTACTCAGTGAACTTCACAGCTGAGCAGGGATGTCAGCTTGGGTTTCCAAGGCTTGCTACACAGTCAGTTGTGCAGACTCCAGAACCTTGGTAACTGGCGTCATAGATTGCCAGGTACCCAGAACTGGTCAGGCTTTATTTCTATTGCTGGTTCTTAGCAGTATCTTGGGCTGTAGAGCTTAGTTGGCTGCGAGCTTGCATTAATCCATGGGGGAACATCTTTCAGCCTGAGGGTCACATTCCCTTCTGGGGGCCGTATGTCAGTGGTTGGTAGGACCAAAGCAGTCAGAAAACAAGCAAACAATTGTGAACTTTAACTCTGTATAGTAGGACAGTTTCTACACACCCTTGTACCCTCTACTCGGTTGTCCATCTGAGCAGTCAATAAGCTTTATTGGAGAGTGCACAGAAAGCCGGGAAGGGGTGTGTCCTGGGGAGAGTGTGGAGGATTCTAAGGTCCAGATAATAATTGTAGAGATGGAAGAAACCATGAGGGTCACCTATTCCACCCCCTACAACACAGGAATCGTTTGCCAAGCTTGAGGCTTGAACCCATGACACGGAGATTAAAAATTTTATGGTCTACCCACTGTGCTCTCCCGTGTCCTAGGACAGAAAGGCCTAGAGGGCCTGAGCTTCCCCATCCCTGCATTAAACAAAAACCCTTTCACCAGTTTGAAAGAGGTCCCTGGTAGTTCAAAACGTTTTTGTTTCTAGTCCTACTTATATAAATTTTAGGTGACAGCAAGAAAGTGCATAGAGGAAGTGTGTAACACATACATGCATGCTCCAAAACAGCTGTGTTTTCTTTGAAATGTTTTTTCTTCTTAACTCAATTCTATATTGATTGACATTAAAAACAAACCAACAAACCAGAATGTTAACTTTAGTTACGTACAGTATTTTTAATGTTGTTTGTGCTTCTTTGGAATTAATCCCTGAGATGTGTGTTTATATCTATGGTTAGCTTCAGAATAAGAGCGAAATCATCGTGGCCAGTCCATCATGAAACAATTTGACCTATTGACTTAAAGCTCTCTGGGACTTTAGCTTTGCTAGATGTTGATGATGATGCAGACTGCTACTTGGCAATGAGTAGAGCCAAAGGAAAATGGAAATATGCCTCTTCAGGCCAGGATTGCAAAGCTCTGCAAATCATTTTCCTAGCTTGCTAGAAGCACACCCATTTGATTCTGTCTCAACACTTGGGCAGTTTTAGGTAGCTCTTTGAGATTATAAGAAGCACCATCAAAATAGGATTTAAACGTTGAGAGTGGCTCACCAAACTGGAATAGTGTTTAAGTTAGGTGGCCTCTAACAGAGAATGCCGCTCTAACATGTTCCATTGCAATACAGTTTGCTCAGTTGCGTGAAACAAAAGACAAGTCCCTAGCTTAGCAGGTTTGGCTATGGAACAGAGCAAGTACATCTATGTATCTTGGGTCTCTCTTCCTCCCTCCCTCCCTTCCCTGGTTGCCAAATGTTATTTAAGACATGCAGAGTTTTTGAGATGGAGGGGTATTAAATACAGATGATACCTTGGCTGACATTTTGTGCTGTGTGTTAAACTTTCTAGAGGGTTAGCTTTATTAGTCTGTTACAGCAAACCCCAGAAAGAGTGCTGTGACACCTTAAAGACTAATGCATTTATTTATTATGATGTGGTCCATGAAAGCTAATGCCGTAATAAATACACTTGTTCATCTTTAAGGTGCCACAGAACTCTTGGTTGCTTTTGTTCTGTGTGTATTTCAACTGTTGGAAGTTTGAAACCTAGGTTTGAGGTACTTCAAGACCTGTAGGTATAAACAGGTTCTCATCTGGTTGCTTGCGTGAGAAGAGTGTTTAGGTTCTCAAAGAGGCTTTAGTAAAGTTTAATTGCTCTGGCACCTTTTATTTACAAGTTTGTGGGTGAACAGTGACTGTCTTGCATAGACACACCTCAAAGAGCCCATCCAGGGAAGGGCAATAGCTCAGTAGTAGATCATTTGCTTTCCATGAAGAAGGTCCCAGGCTCCACCCCTGGGATCTCCAGGTAGATTGGCAATGTCCTCTGTGTGGAGCCTTGGAGAGCTGTTGCCATCCAGTGATCTGACTCTGAATCAGGAGCTTCCTATGTTCCATGGTCTTTAGTGGGGGAAATGACAAAGATTGAATCTTCCAGATGAAACATTCCACCTGTCTCGGCTGCCTACAGGTAGCCACAGGGAGGATAGTGTGTCTTCAGACGGCCCTTGTGCATATGGGGAAGGAAAAAAAAACTGCATTGGGTTGCAAAGTAGTTCTTACTCAGATTGGGTTTAGGGAAGGAGTTGCATTGACCTCTAGTACAGAGTATTAAGTGGGTAACATACAAGTGCTTTGAACCTCTCTTTGTGTATGTGTTTTTAGGAATATTTTAGTAGACAAGCCCAATGATCAATCTTCGCGGTGGTCTTCTGAAAGCAACTACCCTCCCCAGGTAAGTGTTTGAATTTTCCCTTGGCATCTCAAACCCTTCAGTTACTACCACCACCAATACTTCTGAGTCTATTATTTAACTGAATAAATGGTGCCATTATTGCAAGACCATTCTTTCTGGATTGGTTTTTCAGAGGGCTGGATTAAGTTGGTGTTTGCATTTAAATTCCGCAAAATGCTGCAAAATGCTGCAAAAGGGCCTCTCCTAATTATGATTAAGGCATACTGAACAAGTAAAACAACTCTGTATTAAAAGGAAACTGATTCCTAGGTGTCAGCATAATCTACCTTTGTTAGGCAAGTACTGGGGACATTTACAGTTGCCTGTCTTCCAATTACTACTTTATTAGCTTTTCCTGGGGAGTAGGGGAGTATAGGAAGTCATGGTGCTGGGATAAGGGCACCACGGCAGAGGGAATAGCTCAAGCCAACATTAATATTATTGGGAATAAAATGAATCAGGATTCTCCTCAACCCCCACTCCCTTTGCCACTTGCAAATAACTCATCCAGTCCCTGAAGAAGCACTGGTTTTAATGTCCATGGCACCTAAGCTACTGGAAAAATTCTAGCTTGTTTATTTTTAGCATTAATTTTGAAAAAAAACACCCAACATTTCTGAATGTAGGTTTTCCTAAGCTAGTATTTCAGCTAAAAATAACCAGCTAAATAGTCATGTTCTGCTCTTCCTGCATGCGTCTACCAGATGGTCTTTAATAGTTCTTCTTGGCAGAGATTCCTTTTTGTGATATTCAGCAGTGTAAAAATGATATGTTAACATTGTCTTGAGAGTATTATGTAGTCTTGGGTTAGTATGATGCCCTAGAGGCCTTAAGTGAATTTGGTGGATGGTGGTGGTTGGCATCTCTTGATGAGTGGAATTTAATTTTTGAATGTTTGAGTGTATAATTATTAGGCTGGATCTTGCCAAAAAGAATGACCAAATGAGGAGCATACATGTTATTTCCCCTCTTACAGGGACCTGGCCATCCAAATTTTTAAGGCGAGCAAATACATTTTGTAAATCAGGCATCTTCGCATGATACATCTTGGTTCATGTTGCGAGGTAGTCTTTGCAGTGGTATTGACCATTGGAGCAAGTGGCAGGCAAAATATTTTAGTCTCAAGGCAATTTTCTTGGCCACAGTGATGCACTCAAGCTATGTACAAACAAGCATATTTTATATACTGTGGCTCAGTGCACACTTGAGGCCGAGCCACAAACCATGATTTTTGTTTATTGCTAGAGCTATCATTTATGTTGCAAGTAGATTTAACACCCAAGGATTTTAAAATAATTATTTTTTTGAAATGCCTATCTCGCAGTCATCACCTTCAGGGTGGCTTACAAAATGTACAATTTTTAAAAATGTACTAACGCAGTCCTGCAAATGAAATGCAGAACTGCGTCATTATAACAATCCAGAGCAGGCAGAAATTTCCCAAATAAAAAATGTGAATGCATCCACACTAACATTTATATCTAAAGACATGATGCGTGGAATAAGTTTAGAGGTGTGTCTACACAGTCGTTGCCTACTTGGAGCCCCCTCCCACCATGTTTTGGGCTACCACTCTCATCAGCCCCAGCCCCGGTGGTAGTCCAAAACTTCTGGCGGTCACCAGGTAGGCTGCTGTATGCCATTCACATACACCCAGCAGTGAGCCAAGATGGTCTGGGCTGCATCTCCTTGCCATGGGCAATGCATGTTCCATCACAAGCCTGTCTTTGCTGCCATGGAAGCTGTCAAAGACTTTCCTCCCAGTTTCTTTTCATTAGCGTGGCAAGAAACAGTGCAGAACAGAATTTCCACACCTGCGAAACACGTTCTGCTTACATCCTCTCTTGGTTTGTTTTCAGGTTCTAGTTAGCTCTAGGCCTTGTTTGCGATGTGATACACTTAAAACAAGAACAAAGAACCATGTGCATTCTTTTCCCATCCCCTATAGTATCTGATCCTGAAACTTGAAAGGCCTGCCATAGTCCAGAGCATCACATTTGGAAAATATGAGAAGACCCATGTCTGTAATTTAAAGAAGTTTAAAGTTTTTGGCGGGATGAATGAAGAAAACATGACAGATCTCTTATCAAGGTAAGAAGGATATTCAAATGTGCTTTGGGCCTTTGCTTAATGTCTTCCATCGCATGACTGATAAGGCGGCGTATAGTCAGCCATGAGATGTGCTTTAGTGCACGATTCCCAATCTTTCCCCCTATAGACCACTTGAAAATTGGTGAGAGTTTTGGCAGACCTCTTAATTACTTTTCTGCCTTCTGTAGCAATTCTAATGCACCGTGTGCTAGAGGCTATGTGCTTTTTTATTGTCATTGATTGCTGCTTTTATTACATATTGCATTCCATAGAATTCAAATGGCAATATGGTAATAAAATACAAGAAACAAAAGGAATGAAAATACACTTAAAAATATATGAATATTTAATTTGATGAATGTGCCATCTCCTGTCTTCATAATAATAATAATAATAATAATAATAATAATAATAATATATTTATACCCTGTCCACTCTGGGCAGCTTCCAACTGAATATTAAAACAATACAGCATCAAACATTAAAAACTTCCCTAAACAGGGAAGTCTTTTAAAAGTAAAATAGTTGCTTATTGCCTTGACATCTGCTGGGAGGGCATTCCACAGGGCAGGCGCCACTACCGTTCCCTGCCTCGTTCCCTTTAACCTCACTTCTCGCAGTGAGGGAACTGCCAGTAGGCCCTCAGCGCTGGACCTCAGTATCCGGGCTGAACGATGGGGGTGGAGACGCTCCTTCAGGTATACAGGACCGAGGCCGTTTAGGGCTTTAAAGGTCAGCACCAACACTTTGAATTGTGCTCGGAAATGTACTGAGAGCCAATGTAGATCTTTCAGGACTGGTGTTATATGGTCGCGGTGGCCACTCCCAGTCACCAGTCTAGCTGCCGCATTCTGGATTAATTGCAGTTTCTGAGTCACCTTCAAAGGTAGCCCCACGTAGAGCGCATTGCAGTAGTCCAAGCGGAAGATAACTAGAGCATGCACCACTCTGGCAAATCCATCACAAATCCATAGACCACCTGAATGAAGCTCATTCCACTGGGAACTCCCTCCCTTCTGCCTGGTTTATGCTTTAACTCCCTCTTCCCCATTACTGTTGGTGATAAAAATGACATTATTGGAGTGAGGCTGTTCTCTGTGTTCTTCCAGATACCTTAAAGCACTGGTTTGGTGAGCCAACTACCGGTATACACTTTCCCCAATGAATCAAAAGCAAATTCTTTTTGGTTTACATGGGACAGCCTCAGGTTCATCCACGTTTCCATCTGAATTCCAGAAAAGCAAGCTAACTCATTTCAGAATGTTGGACAGCTCACTGTTATGCAAGCCACTGGCAAGGCCAAATCTGTTGCCTCAGGCAAAGCTTCTTGGCAGATCACAACACTAGAAGCCTAATAATACAGGTGAAACTTGAAAAATTAGAATATCGTGGAAAAGTCCATTTATGTAAGCAATTGTTTTCATTAGCTACTGGAGTTTAATATATGAGATAGACTCATGACATGCAAAGCGAGATATGTCAAGCCTTTGTTTGTTATAATTGTGATGATTCTGGTGTACAGCTGATGAAAACCCCAAAGTTGAAATTGTTAATTTGGGGTTCTCATCCGCTTTACGCCATAATCATCACAATTATAACAAATAAAGGCTTGACATATCTCGTTTTGCATGTCATGAGTCAATCTCATATATTAGTTTCACCTTTTAAGTTGAATTACTGAAAGAAACGAACCTTTCCACGATATTCTAATTTTTCGAGTTTCACCTGTACATTCACTTGAGCTCCTTGGACTTTTCTGTGCCATATGGGCTTTGTTTGTTTTTGTGTGTGAGAGAAAGAAAGCATTAATTTATGTGTTCCCTTCACATTTATAAAGATAGCCGGCTGGCTTTCCTGTGCAAGACCTTAGCAGGTGGCGGGGTCTGGCTGCTGACCTGAATGTAAAACTTGGCCACTTCTTGAACATTGCACTAGTAAATGGTCTGCTCTGCCTACCTGCCATAGAAGAGAAATCCCTAGTTAAGCTATCTCTATGCCCCAGAACAAGGTCTGCAAAGAGGACTTGGGTAGGTTCATATGGGTGTAGTTGGTCCCTGCCCTACAAAAAAAACAACAAACAAAAAACTTGCAGTGATTGGAGAGCCATAATCAGTGGTCTCCTGATCCTTATTCCCCACTATAAATCCAGTTACAGGTGGGTAGCTGTGTTGGTCTGCCATAGTCGAAACAAAATAGAAAATTCTTTCCAGTAGCACCTTAGAGACCAACTGAGTTTGTTCTTGGTATGAGCTTTCGTGTGCATGCACACTTCTTCAGATAAATGTTCTCTGAGGGTGGTGATGGCATATTTTGTAGCAGCATGTCTATTTACAAATTGAAGTAGTGAAACAAAATTTATCTCCTACTTAGCCATAAAAAGATTTATTAACCTTGTGTCCTTCCCTCCACAGTGGCTTAAAGAATGACTATAATAAAGAAACGTTCACCTTGAAGCATAAGATTGATGAGCAGATGTTCCCTTGTCGATTTATTAAGATAGGTAAATATATCCTCCCCCCCCCCCCCCCGGGAATACGTGCTATTATCAGAAGTTTGTCCTTGCTGTCTGGTAGTCATTGCCACCAAACCTGGAAGATTCTATATAACCACCATGGCTGATGGCTGTTTATAGGCCTATATTTCATAAACTTGTTCAGTCTAAGCTAAGGGCTGTTGTCGCATTTGGTGGCATCACAGTTCCATGATAGCCATGTGAAGCAGTACTTCCTTTGTCACTCCTGTATCTTCTTGCCAGTATATAAATAGATTTTTTTGTCAGCGTTATTGAGAGCACCTTGGTGGGCAGTGGCCACCAAGAGTGTCTTTCTAGTCATGCTTTGGTTGGTTTTGGCCTCCTTAGAGATATGGTCATGGGCCAAAAGGGAGGAGATGGGTTCAAATGTTAACAAGTGTTAAGTGTTTGGGGCCTTTGGGTTAAAACCAGCCCCATGAACTCTGCCTGGAATGCTTTGGGGAAAGTGGGTCAAACTTTGTAAAGTGTATAAAACACTTAGAGTAAAAAAGTGCTATGTAAACAACTCCTTCGGAAATTGCAGTTGAAAGACAGGGAATAAATATTGGATTGTAGCCAAGTGAGTTCTGCTCAGAGTAGACCCATTAAAATTAACTGAAGTTACTCATGTCAATTGATTTCAGTGGGTCTGCTGTTAGGTTGAGCTAGCATTGGATACAGACCATTTAAAATAAATACTTAAACCAAGTACTTTTACTTTCCAAACATTGTCCTCAATTTATGGCAGCTTTGCAAGGCTTCATTTTGGTCTAAAATAATGTGGTTGACTGAAACACCAGTTGATGCTAGACTCGTATAAGAACAGGAATAACACTGTGAATTCTTGGCCCTCCTGCTCGAGTGGGGACAATTCTTGCAAATGGGTATCTATCTTGAAATCTGTGGGATGCTGGGCAGCAATCTCTGGATTAAGTGAATTAGATCTGTTTAATAATAAAAAAGGACATTTGCTTTGCCTTATGCTCACTGGGTGGCCTTGCCTGTAAAACATTACAAGCTGGCAAGTTTTTTCCTAATCTGAGCTCATGTCCTGGTTATGTTTGTTTTGCTTTAAAAGAATTTGCACAACAGATGAGCAACTACACCAGTACTCTTGTTTTGCTTCATTGATTACGTGGGTATTTTGCTCATTGATCTCCTTCTCATTTTAGAATCTTGATTCCCCCCCCCTTCCCCACTTTCACCCCTTATTCACACTTGCTTGAATGGTGAAGTTTTGTGTAGATTATCTAATAATAATATATTTAGGGGAAGCAATATCTTGTGTGCAATAAAGTCAGTATTTGCATAGAGGCTGCTTATGTGGGAAACTATAGTTTTCTCCCTTCCCGCACTCTTCCCACCCCACTTGCCAAAAAAGTCCACTCTAGTGCTGGAGTTTGATAATACACAGTATATTAGCCTTCCTCCAGATGTTTTGGACTACAGCTTGGAGCTACAATCTAAAACAACTGGAGGGCACCAGGTTGCAGTTGGGTGAAATAGGCAGTTACAAGTGAAATAACCTTGGAAAGAAATGGCCACTCTGAGTAGCGCCATCATTCTTTTGAGTTCTGTTTGGTCATCCATTATTCTGGAATCCCGAATTACAGAATCCTAGAACCGTAGAGTTGAAAAGGACCCTGAGGGCCTTCTAGTTCAACTCCCTGCAATGCAGGAATCTCAACTAGATCATGCATGACAGATGGCTATCCAGCCTCTGCTTAAAGCCGTCCAAGGAATTGCAGCGGTCCACACTGCAAGGTTCCTACACACTGTGTTTGCAGCACCAAAGTGACCTCCATGGGCTGCAAGCCTGGGCAATATGTGTGGAAGTCCTGGGCTACCCAGATGACAAGACCGATGTCTTGGCCTCATTGATGTGGTCCAAAGGAAAGCAGAGCAAGACGTTTAACACCAACTTAGCTGCAGGACTTGCTGGGCGCGTCCCTAATTCACCAAGGATTACCTGGTTTAGCCGGCTAGACGAAGCTGTTCCTGGGGTGTGGATGCTGTGCATGCCGACAGCTTCTAGGAGCCACAGATGAGAGTTGAGTGCAGGTGGGGGTCCGGTTAATGGTGGATGAACTACCCAGAAGGAGCAGGCCATGTCCCCCACCAGAGATACTGCCCCTTCCTTAACACCCCCTACGCCTCCCCTACACACTAGTGACACAAATATAGCCTAGCAGTGCTGTGCCATACCAGCCCCAGCCCGACCTGCCAGTTAACCATGATAGCTGAAGGAAGCATCCATGTTCAGGGGCTGTACACTTTTGTGCCATATGCCGGGTGCAAACGGGGAGAATTGCTGCTTTCATGCCCTGCTTTGGAGCTTAGAAGCATCTGTCTGGATGACAGTGGCGCTGGAACACAGGTGAGATGGACCTTTGGGTCTGCTCCAGCAGAGCGGCTGTTAGGTTAAAATAAACTGCGATACCGTGTCTGGAGGGGAGAGGTCAGGAAGGGGGACTTGGTTATGGAGAAGGAGGTTCTAAAAGACCGACAGAATGGATGATTCTCTGCTCCGGCGCTGTGGATTGAAGATGGTAGGGTAGAGATGATCCAAGCTTGAAAAGACCCACTTGATTTTTGGTGGATTTGAAGGTGTTCTCAGCCCGTGACATTCACAGCACAGCCTGTAAGCTGTCTACGTGCAGTGCGTGGGCTGTACTGGGAACATGGCTCGTTAGCAGTCGCTCCGTCTGTTCTTTTCATACCAGGCTCTTGGGTCTAAAATGCTAAGATGTAGGAAATGCCCTTTCTGTTAGCCACTTGCCACGGGCAAACGTCTATTAAGCAGCTGGTGCGAAAAGTCCCTTTTGATGTGAGTGCACGAATAGGAGTTCTGTGCAACTCAAAAGCTTGCTTTTGATTTTTAAGGTCGGCTAGTTCAGTCGGAGGGATTGCTGGGCTTGCATCATGTTTCTCACTGTGTGGATCGGATGTGAATGCAGAGGGACAAATTGTGCATTACTGTAATCTCTGTGAAAGGGAAATGGTGGTGTACACACAATTTTGGGTACGCACGAAGTGCATTGCAGGTGTTTTTCATGGCAGGTACACTGTGTGATGTGGCTCTCATTCCACCCTGGAACCTTGATAATTATCCCTCTCTGATTGGATCTTTATCAGGGCTAATGTTTTGGAAAAACTACTATTGCCAGGATCCTTTCTGAGGGAAGCACTGGCACTTAAAGCAGTCAGTCTTGTCGGGCAGAACACCAGACACTTAAGATTGCAGAACCAAGAATTTGGTCTAGAACACCTGCTAAATCTGGACTGCAGGGAAAAATCCATAGTGACGGGCGAACTCTCCACTATTACCTTATTGATAACTTTATGAAACATGAAAAGCTACCACACTGGACCATTTTAACTGCATTTGCTTATTGCTGATCCATAGGCAAGCTTTGTTTTTCAAAGTGCACCGCTTAATTTAATTCTAAGCTTCCATTTTTGGAGCTGGGAATCACTAGCTGCCAGAACTGGGAACTTGGCCAAGATAAGCTGAGTCAGTGGCCCTTTCCTTAGGTGCCACAGAAGTACTTTACTCAAAATGATCAAAGGCTGGTGTCAGGAATATAATTGCTTCC
This sequence comes from Lacerta agilis, assembly GCF_009819535.1. NCBI lineage: Eukaryota > Metazoa > Chordata > Lepidosauria > Squamata > Lacertidae > Lacerta > Lacerta agilis. The sequence continues at coordinate 6,979,225 of NC_046321.1, read as the reverse complement.
ATACAAAACTGTGGCTGTGCGCCTTCATAGCTACTTTTCACACAATACTGCAGCTCCATTATTTCAGATTTATGCAGAACCTCCAGGACAGGACTGAGGTGTCTAAATGATGTATTCTTCTAAATGCTAATGGGATTCTTTGGGTTTCGTTTGTATTTTAACTGCTTGTGCACCTGCACATTCTAGACCATAGCTGTCAACTTTTCCCTTTTTTAAGGGAAATTCCCTTATTCCGAATAGGATTCCTTGCAAGAAAAGGGAAAAGTTGACAGCTATGTTCTAGACAGCTGTATTTTAGTGACAGGAATCACAGGTCTCCTGGAGAGCTGGCTTTTCAAAGGATCCTATCAAAAGATCTATCTGATTATTTTTTTAAAAAACCATTTCCTCCCAGGAACTTGGGCCCTTTTTACCTTGCATCATCTCTGTAGGGTAGGTGAGATTGAGACACGGTGACGGGCTGCTTCTAAAACTCGTAGTATTTTATTTCTTCTGCAGTTTGAAAGTGTGCTTTATGGATCACAGTTTATGCACCATTCTGCATGTTCTGGAAGGTGGCCTTTGCCCACAGGTACTCAAAATCTTAATTTGACACAGAGGCTTAGTTTCGGTACTTTAGTTTAAGCCTGGGGTATGTGGCGAAGGGCAGTGTGTGCAGTTAGCCCAAGCAGAATCTGCACACCTGGAAGTCAAAGTGAAGGGTTTTCCCAGGTGAGAGGATGTGACATTTTGAGCTTGTCTGTGGAAACTTTCAAGTAATGATCTGGCATCTGAGAGATTTTGAGGATTGGCTGGGTAGCGAGAGGGAGGGAGGGAGAGGGAGAGAGCTCAAACAGAAGTGGGCGGAAATCTAAAGAAATCATAGCTGGCACACATGGCTTCAGTACACGGCACGTAGAAGGCAATTGCAGAATGCACATGGAATTCAGAGGCCCTGAGTGACTGGGATATGCTCTATAGGACAGGGCAGTGGATTTCTATCTTCTGGGTGGTAGGGAGTGTGCACACAGGGCACAAACCTTTCAAAAGGGGATTGGGCTTGCACGCACAGTTCATACCTGTATAACCCATTGTGACTGGGGCCTGTAGAGTGGCACTTGTTTTTACCGTGGGAATCCATGAGTGAGTTCACTGTGTTTGATGCACATTTAAGCGGTGAATAGTGAGATGGGCAAAGCTGCCTTGCAGGCCGCTTGTCTTCGGTTGCTTGGCTTGAACTGTAACACTCAATTTTCGAGGGCCCCGTGGATTCTGGTACCTCCTTCCCAGAGTGAGATAATGCAATGGAACTGGGCTACACAAAAGCAGTCCATGTTGTCCTCCTACTGTTTATGTACACTTAACAACTGTTGCATTGCCCTATTTTCTTTAACGGCCCAGTGATACTTCAAAATTGTCTGGGAGGAATGATGGCAGACAAGCCAGTGCCTGCCACCTGTGGTCAACAGAAACCAGCATGTCAGTACATAATGTCTTTTTCTCCTTTCTTATTACTCCTCAGTTCCGTTGCTGTCGTGGGGTCCCAGCTTCAATTTTAGCATCTGGTACGTTGAACTTAACGGCATCGACGATCCGGATGTGGTACAACCCTGCCTCAATTGGTACAGCAAGGTAGGCTGCAGAACTGCTGGAGGTTTTTGTGAGAGAAATAAATTCAATTTTCTGGTTGGTGGATAAGTTACCATGTTTGAATTCAAGCAGTCAACTATTGTATGACACTCACAGCATCAATACCATTATTTCTATAGACATAGCTGTTTGACGTGGTGCTTTAGGTTTGGCAGTGTCTCTGTGAATCTGGGGAATGCTTTGGAAAAATATTCCGCTTTTTGTGAGAAGCATGAGCATTTCATAATGGAAGAACTTTGACTTTTGTGTGATAGCATATTTATAGCTTGCCTCAGTTCCAAAAGAAGGATATTATTTAATAAGAACGACAATGATAATGATATTATTGTCCTGGTTTGACCTTTCTGCAATTGAAAAAGATCCCGAGTACCCAGTATATTGGGGGGGGGGGAGCCTATACATGCAATTTCAGAAAGCTTTTGGCAGTCAGAGTAGTCAGTAGTGGTTAGATAGGCCAACACTCTTCCTCGGTATATGGAAGGTTCATATATTTCTGTAGGTAGTTGATGGATGTATCTTTTTGCCCAGTTTTTCCTTGGCCCATGAAATCTGATCCTGCTTGATGTGTTTGAAACCCTTGATTCCTGTTTTATATTGCTCTTGTTTTGATTTTAGGCTGTATTTTTTAATGATACAGTTTTTAAAAATATTGTACACCGCTTGGAGATTTTTAAAACATTCAAACAGTTTATAAATGCTTCTAAGCATGCGTGGTTAGGGGTGGTTTCTGAGCTATCTGACAATACGGAAATTGCAATAATCGTTTTAGGATTAAAAATATGCAAGATGAAAGCAGTACAGTGGACACTCGGGTTGCGAATGCAATCCGTGCAGGAGGCGCGTTCGCAACCTGCAGCATCCGCAGTGCTGCGACTGCACATGCACGGGTCACGATTCGGTGTTTCTGCGCATGCGCAAAGTGCTGAAACCCGGAAGTAACCCGTTCCAGTATTTCCGGGTTCTGCGCCGAGCACAACCCGAAAACGTGTAACCCACAGCGTTTGCAACATGAGGTATGACTGTATGGAACTTTTAAATTTCCTGGCTATTAGACACTACCCAAGAGCTCTTCCTTTCCAAGGGCCCTCATGGTATAGCTGATAAAGTGGTTGACGTGGACCCAGGAGATACAGATCCAAATCCTCACTTGGGCATGATCCTACCTCGCAAGGTAGTTGTGCGGATAAAATCGGTGCAAATCCATCAGCACTGCAGCTAAGCAGGTCTGAGCATGATCAGCGCCTGGGTGTCTGTGACTGCCTGGTTCCATGGTGGAAGGCAGGCAGGATATAAATGTAATTTTAAAAGTAGGCAACTAATTCCTGCTTGGCAGGGGGTTGGACTGGATGGCCCTTGTGGTCTCTTCCAACTCTATGATTCTATGAATTCAGTAAGAAGACATATGTGTAAAGTTAAAATTGGGCATTGCTTTCTCTCATCCGCTCCCTGGGGCTTTGGTCCCTGTTTAATCCAACCCAATGCCGGAGGTATGTCTGGCAGCATTTGGCTGGGAGATCCACAGTGCTGTTCTCATAAATTTCCTTGTGTTCCAGTAGTACCGTGAACAGGAAGCCATTCGCCTCTGCCTGAAGCACTTTCGCCAGCACAACTACACAGAGGCCTTCGAGTCCCTGCAGAAGAAAACCAAGATTGCGCTGGAGCACCCCATGCTGACAGACCTTCACGACAAGCTAGTCCTGAAGGGTGACTTCAATGCCTGTGAAGAGTTGATAGAGAAAGCTGTGAATGGTAAGGGCAGAGCAGGGAGCAAGGCACGTTTTGAATTAGATTGGCAAATGAATGGATGTCTTGGCTCTAGCTGGGCTTTTTGGGGTCCCTTTATATTCTTGACCTCTGTAAGTCGTCAATCAAACAGGATCCATCACCTTCCCAAGCTTCAGTCGAGGGCTGGGCAGTATTTCAATAGATCGTCCAAAACTGGTTTGAAGACCATATCGTGATAACAGTTTCATAATTTTTCACCTGGCAATATATCACAAATCTTGATGTGTTTGTGTGTGTGCGTGCGCTGTGCAAAAATCACAATGTGGGGAAAACCGTGAAGCCAGCCAATGCTTCTCTCAGTTCCTGCAACCCCTGTTAACTGTGCCACATGCAGGGACCATCGAATCACAAGAGCCGGCACTGGCAAATAGCACAATGCAGGAAAAACCGTGAAGCCGTCAGTGATACTGCATAGTTCCATCCTTATTTCAGACACCGTGATATATCGGTACACCACGATGTTTAGATAGTGTTGAAAACCAGATATCGCCAGCCCTATGTCATTCAGATTGTTGGCAGTGCCAAACAATTGCAAGTTGCTTTGAGACCCTTCTGAATAAAAGAGGGATGAATGAATATGAATAATATAAATACAATCTTCTTTGCACCTTGGCAGGCAGCCAACCCGGAACGAACTTTACAGAACTAAATCTTCCTGTTAACAAACTCCCCACTTGCCCCACTCAGAGGAGTGTTCCCTAATGTGGCTGCATGTCACGTCCATCACATCAAAAGTACTCATCATGTGTAAGCCTGGCTCTGGCTGACTATGCTGCAGCTGCCCTGGAGGCAAGCAGTTGACTCTGGAGGGAATAGCAGGGGAATGCAGAGAGGAGTGGCTAAATTTCTGCATCCCTCTCTTGTTCTCCTGATCTTATCTTTCCTTTAACAGCCAATAGTCCCCTAGGGTTCCTGTGAGGGGAAGGAACAGGGATAATTAGCTGTTAAAGGAAAGATAAGATAAGCAGAGAAATAATGCATGAAAGAAGGTGGTTAGAGGCTCCTGTTTCCCTGCATGCTTGCTTGCCATCCCCTCGAGATTCCTCTGTCTTTCTCCTGGGGAGTGCCATAGTTATTGGATCTGGCTTGCACATGGCTGCTTGTGATGTGACAAACGGAATGGGTAGCTGGGATCTCGGAGTTCCAGTGCAAGAGGAGCTCCACATTACTGACTTATCAGGACACCTTGCCCCAGCTAGATTTATTGCCATGGAGCCAAGAGCATTTTGCCTTTGGGAAATGATTTCCAGATGCAGCGCCTCTGAGGGATGTGATTTACGGGTTCACCGTTGAGTCTGGGAAACAAGGGGTTTGCCTCACCATCACAAGGGTGAACATTTTTGAAGCTTGCAAAATACAGTTCCCAGTAGGCATGGTGGGGGTGCACAAGCATTTGTATTCCTATTCTTGGAGGTGTGTGACCTGGCCCACAGCGTCTCACTGTAATATATGGTATTGGCTGGCCACTTGTATCATGTGACTTATTCAACTTATTCCTGGTCGCACAGTTCAGGAAGCCTAAGCTAGCTTAGCAGTGTTGACTGCAGCCTTTTGGGTTTCAGGGCTGTTACCAAATGGCAGGTGTCTCCTCCCCTTCCCTCTCTGGTTAAGGAGCAGTGGGTGGCGTGCCAGGTGTGTGGGGAGAGAGCCAGGGACAGGAGCAAGAAACATTCTCCCCAGTGAGAGTGTTCAGACTGCCTTTGAGTGGACTTTAACCAAAGAAGTGTTTGTCAGTGGCTGGGACTGAGCCCAGGGATGCTTTTTCCACAGGTGAATCCCTCAACTGCATGAGCTAAACCCAGGGCAAAGAATGAGGCAGCTGTTTACCAACTGGCAAAGCCCCGGGCAGCTCATACATAAACACCTCCTTGTGGCTGCGTGCTTCCTTGAAGCTCTTACGGAGATGCCAAAGCACCAGTTTTCTTACCAAGTCCTCCTCCTCCTGGGAATTTCTCAAGTTCCCTAGGCCTACATTTCCCCCTTGCTTTAACTGGCCAAAGCAGAAATGAAGCTTTCTGGAAAACTAAACTGTTGGCTTTTGTACACATGGCTTGGAAATGGTTTTGGGCTTGCACTTGTGCTTGAAAGTGCCACATATTTATTTTTCTCACAATATTGCAGAGGGTGTTTGACTGGGTGGAGAGAAGCGGTGAGGAGCCCAGGGCTAGAGCTGGCTGTAGCCGGGACCAGTCCATGGCAGGCTGACACCCCTTTGCCCTGCATCCAGATAATGTGTTTTCAGTGTCTATTGGTCATCGGCCACGCATGCTTCCTCAGTCCCCCTCCCCTCCGGTGTCTTCTGAAATTCTCAGAAAATGTGCAGATGGAAACTCAGGCAGCTGCCGGACTTCCTCTTGGATATAATAATAAAAAAAGGTTTCCTTGAAACTCAGCTGTTTCACAGCCGGGGCTTAAATACCTCATATTTGGATTCGTTCCTAGAGCTTCCAGGCAGCCTATATTCTGGCTAGCTCTCAAGAAAGTTCAATCATATGGTAGAAATGCCAAATGCAGGGTTACCTTAATAGTGTTGCTTGGAAGCGCCTCCAGATGCAGGCACCAAGCGTTCCAAATAATTCATCTCGCCAGAGCTGTGAAAACTTGTAAATTCACAAACACCCACCCGCTCCTGCCCCTGAGTCAAGACTCTGGATGACTTCTTGCCCATTTCCGATGACTGCGTATCTGTTGGCAGAGGACTGCTAGGGGCTGATTCTGATGCAATGCTTTTCCTTTTCCAAGTAATACATGTGGAAAATGTACATATGAATGACCATTCCCTTGGCTTTTGTAAGAGATGTTGGTCCCCATGACTAGACAGGAAGTTAGTATCTTCTTGGCCAGCTAAAGCCAAGTGGGCTTTCACCAATTCCCCACATGGATGCTCATCTGAAGTATGAAAGAATTCTCTAAATTGGTTATAGGCAGTCCTTTTTTAAAAAAGGAGCTTGTGCTGTTTGGGGAATGTGGGTATTGATTACAAAGTGATGATAATAGGGGAGACAGCTAGATCTTGGTAACCGGTTGCAACAGGCCCCATCTTTTCCTTAGCTTGGCACAAGTGTTTGGTAGGGTTTATTGAGTCAGGTTTATTGAGTTGGATAGGCATAGAGGAGTGACACAAAGGACATAAGGGATCTGGAGGTTTCTGCAGTGGCTCCCTGTCTGTGGAATGCTCTCCCCAGGTGGGCTCACCTGACACCTATACACCTTTAGGTGCCAGGCAGAAATATTCCTCTTTAACCAGGCCCTGTGCCGATAGACATCCAATGCCCTTTTAAAATATGTTTTTTTTTATGTATTTTGTTTTTATATTGTGATTTTATGTTGTAACCACCCTGAGATCTGTGGGTACAGGGCAATATACAAATTTAATTAAAAGAAGAAGAAGAAATAAAATAGCCTTCATGATCCATAAGAAAACAGATCCCAGTTGGGCAATATATTTGCTGAAATCTTTAGTTCTAATAAAGTATGGCAACCTTTCAAGTTCTCCAGAACACTTCCATCAGGAAAGATGTTACACAACGCAAGCAGTGAGGAGGACAAGGAAAAACAACATGCAACAATTAGCTTTGAGGTCAACTTGCAAGCTCTGTTCCAAGATGGAGATTGTTGTCTGAATAAGTCTCAGATCTCAGGTTGCACAACTAGTATTCTGGGCATAAAAAGGAAATGGCGGCTTCCCATCTCTTGAGAAATCATAAAGTCTGGTTTGTAACCCAGATCTGTGTCAAACCTTAAAAAAAACCCCAGCACAGGTTCCTGGGATAGGCAGATAGCAGAAATAAAGAAGAACGTGGCTGCCTTTATTTTAACAAAGCAGCCAGACTTTAATTTACCAGGCTGCAATTTAGTTGTTTCCAATAAAAGAGGGGTAGAAAACCTCCAGACATTGCTGGTCTATAACTCCCATCATCCCTGACCTTTGGTCATGCTGGTTGGGGCTGGTGGGATTGGAGTTCAATAACATCTGGAGGGCCACAGGCTAGCCATCTCTGCAATAGACATATTGACCAGCTGGGGAAAGTGGTGAGAGTTAGTGGGAATACTCTATTGTCTGTGAAGCAGAGGTAGAACAATAGAATAGTAGAGTTGGAAGGGGTCACAAGGGTCATCTAGTTCAACCCCCTGCAATGCAGGAATCCTTTGCCCAACCGGGGCTCGAACCCACTACCATGAGATTTTTAATCTCATGCTCTAATGACCGAGCTATAGTTTTGTATAAGCCTATGGCATCCGGTATTCCCAGGCAGTTTCCCATCCAAGTGCTAACTAGGCCTGACCCTGCTTAGCTTCCAAGATCAGATGAGTTATGTGTGTTCAGGGTAGTATTTTGACATAGGGTCTGCAACTTTTCTGTATTCTGGCTTTGGTAGCAATGTGGGATGGTCAGGGAGCTGTGTCTACCCCACTCTTGGACTGGTTAAGGGGGAGAACTGGCTCTGGTGTAGACTTAACGCATCATCTGTGACCCCCCCCCCAGCCTTCATTTCTTCCCTGGGTCTGAGTCCCACTTTGTGTCTGTGAGCCTTGGTAAGTTCACACTGCCCCTGAACTCCCCACTTTGTAATGGGAGAACAAGCCTTGAACTGTTTCAAGCTGCTATCGGGTCAGTGATTTTGCCTTTCCGAGCCTGCCAAACATCTGTTTCCAGCTCAGTTATGTGTACACTCTTGAAAAGACTGCAGTGCATTGTGAAATGCTCGGTTAGCAGCAAGCTAAATTTATTTAGATCTGAAAGAATTGCTCTGCTTCTTGAGAAAATATGTGCTTAGTCTCAAAGTGGTAGGCAAACAAGTTGCTACTTGAGGAACTGTCCGTATGTCGCAGAAGCCGGATAAGGGGGCATTTCTTTGCTATTTCTCCTCAGTCCTCTGCTTAGAGCCCCTTCCCCAACCTGGTGCCCTCCATATGCTGCTGGACTACAACTCCCATCACCCTTGACTATTGGTGATGCTGTCAGTGGCCAATGAGAGTTGTAGTCTGGAACATCTGGAGGCCATCAAGTAGGGATGCTGGTCAGGGCTGAATAGGACACAGTCTTTTGCGTGTGTGGAAGCATCAGATGTTGGAGATCTGTGGAATGAGCTAGATTAGCAGGAGAGTCTTTCAGAACTGGAGGGCTGTAGCTTGGTAGTACAGCATCTTCAACCACTCCTCATAATGCTTGGTTTCCTTGATCATCTTGGTCACCCCCTCTGCACACCTTCCAGCTTGTCAACACCCTTCTTAAATTTTGGTGCCATTGATGAAACCCATCCTTGGGGAGGCTTGCACAGTTCCCCCCCCTCCTGCCCTTAGCTTCAAGATGTATGCTCTAGGAGACCTCTAGTTTCTCCAGCTAGAGGTCTCCTCTAGCCATTCTTTTCTCTTAGCTCCTATCACTTGAATTAAAGGTAGGCAACTCAGCCTGCTTAAAAAAAATATGAAGAGAGTTGGTAGGTCATTTGTGCACATCCCAGAAATCCCCTGCTCAAGAGGCACCAGTGGCCCTTCTGTGAAATGATGAACTTGCGATGTCCCAGCAAGGTACATTTTGCAAAGCACCTAAAAGCCCCACTCCTGGCACCAGCTGCCTTAAGTAACAGTCTGTCCCAAATTGTTGCTGATGAGGGCTTTGGAGACATGTTTTGGTAACCAAGGCGGTTGAGAACTGTTTCTAAAAATCAGCCGAAAGCCTTATTTTTAAACCGTTTCGTTATAAGTGTACGATGGCCCTAAACAGATCCAGGTTGGCTCATCGGTGCAGAGGACGAAGGAATCCAGTTCATTGCGGTGACATTTTTTCTTTGCGCGGTTTGGCAGCGAGAGGAATGGGAGGAGAGGGGTCAGGTGCTTTCTACAAGATTCAACCAACTCACCCTCCCTCCCTCCCTCCCTCCCTCCCTGGCCAGTGCCAGCTCAAAACAAGCCTTTGTTGGTGTTTAGCACAAGGAGATTGAAAGCGGAGTGGCTGCCAAGGGAGAAATATTTCTGGGAAGAAGCCTGGAAGAACTCCAGGCCCAGCATCCTGCGCAAGAAAAGCCGGGTTATAAGGAAGTCACAAGCACAGCTGGAGGTGGGAGAGCGTTGCATGGGACACAAGTCATCCTGGGGGGGTGTTGATTGGAGATCCTGACCCGACCCTTTAAAAAAGCACCATGCTGCGTTTGGGTCTTAGGAGCTGCCAGGGGAATTCTGCAGGCATGAGATGCAAAGGCTTTTGCGCTTCGAAGCATTCTCATCCATCCTCAAAACAAGGACAGGATCCAGCTTGCCTGAGCAGGAGCACACATTCTGACATCCTGAGCCGCTAGCGATGCTCTCCAGCAGTTTCTCTGGCTGAACTCCCCTCCTGTCTCCACATAGTGAGATCTATCCTGGTCAAAGGGTATTATTGCTGTTGCCATTTATTTAAAGTGGTGAGCGGCTGATTAAAAGGAAATATGCAATGGAAGCAATAAAACACCATAAATCAGGGGTGGAGAAACTCAAGCCTTGGGGCTCAATGTGGTCCTCCAAACCTCTCTTTCTGCGCCTTAGGACTGCCTCTAGTCATGCCACCTCACCTGAAAACTACTAAGTTTGGCTCCCCACCTTTTCTGAGGAGGTATATCCTTCTTACTTGGCATGTATTTGATTGTGAGTGATACCTCATCATACCACTTGGTGGTTTTCCACAATTTCTATTACCAAGATTTCTGCTCCAAAATGCTCACTGTGCCTTTTGATCAGTTTTTAATTCATGCTATTTACTTTTTAAAGGTATAGTATTTAGCAGAGTTTATTTTTTTAAGTGATGTTTTCTGTGAAGCGGCTGGCTGCTGACGTTTTCTCCTGTTTTTGTCGTCCCCCCCCCTTAAAACAGATGGCTTGTTCAACCAGTACATCAGTCAGCAGGAATACAAACCACGGTGGGGTCAGATAATCCCCAAAAGCACCAAAGGTGAGACAATACTGTATTGGATTCGCTGCAACGCAGTCTGTAGCGGGCTATTCCTGGAAGATCTTCAGAAGCTAGTGCAGAATGTGTAAGAATCATGGTCCAAACAGGAGCTGACCGCAGGGATTTTAATGCCTCCTTTCACTGGCTGTATGTGCACTTCAGATCCCATAAGGTCATGAAAATAATACAGTGACCTGGTCAGTGAGAATATGCTCCAGCCTTTTCGTTTCATTTTGTTTTCAGAAGAGGAAAGTGTCCTTTCAAGATGCACATATTTCACATGGGGTTGATGGGGGAAAAAGTTGCATTATTATCCCACCCTAACTCCCCAGGCTCTCAGGGTGGCATACGTATGTGGTCTTCTCAAGTTATCCCTGCAAGAACCTGGGGAGGGACTAACTCAAGGCCATCCAATAAACTTTGAATCCAAATAGAAATTCAAACCTAAGTCTCCCCAGTCTCATTCCAACACTCTAGCCAGTACAGTGTATCATGTTGGATTTCAGCATTCTGTTTTGACGCCCGCATATTTTGTGTTACAATAGCCAGTGCTGTCGTTTTCATTCTTGGAATTATGTAATTCTGCGCATCTTGAATGCAGTTAAATACGTGTGTGGGGAAACTCACAACCATGTAGAATAATGAGGATTTCTCTCCTTTAAACTCGAACAAGGTGATGGTGAGGACAGCAGGCCTGGAATGAGAGGCGGCCATCAAATGGTCATTGACGTGCAGACAGGTGAGCAGCCTTTAGTGTTTTTTTCTTTTTTAAAATAAAACTATAATTGGTTTTGCATCTGGCTATAGAGCTCATTTCTGTGGGTGACCTTATTTCAAGGTTCAGCTTAAACTGTTGAGAAACCAGCAAAAGGGAGGACCATAGCTGAATTAGGCAGGGAGCTTTTGGCCCCAGCTCCTTCCACCTCCAGTGCAGTGGTGCAAACAGATATGTTTAACTGGAGGAACGCAACACGATCACAGACCAGAAGCAGATTCACTTAAAACAAAATTGTTCTGCAGCATGCAATGTTGGGATCAGGCTCTTGGGGCTGGAGTTCTCGGGACCTGTCTTACTCAGACCCACCTAGTTTTGCAGCCTGAATAATTGCCAGGAGTCCTGCATAGCTTCATGGGAACTCTGTGCAGACTTGGCACCAAAGGTTTCCAACCTTTCCTGTGTGAGGCAGTTGGTTTAGCTCCACTATGCTTCCTCTGCCTGTCTCTTCCTCCTTTCTTCCTGGACCCCTCTCTCTGCTTGCCTACATACTTTGTTTGCCTGGCATACCGAATCTTCGTACATGAACAACCCTGGCTGGTGGGTAGGACCGTGCCCGTCTGATCCTAGCCTGGCATGTCCTGATTTTGTCTGCTTCATGCCCTGTGCTTCTTGAGCTTTCCTTCTGTCAAGACAGGTGTGTTGAATCAGGGACTGATTCAGGTTCATGGCTCTGGCGATCAGTGTGTCGTCCCTTGCTCAGTGTACAAAGCAGTCGTATTTCGGGCTTGGTTTAACTGGTTATTTTTTAATTTGGTGGATCAGTTGAGGAGCCCCTAAGGGTCAGGGAAGGCTGGTTGCCTTTGTCTGAGGTTTCTGCGACTGTTTCAACCAGAGACGTGATGTCACCGAGTGGGGTGGACATCTGGCTGAGGACCAGGAGAAAGTTTTCTTTGAGGTCCTTGGCGGATGGAGTTTTTACTTTGTGTTTTGGGGTCTGATTGCTGGGAGGAAACCTTTCTGCTGCGGAGATTGACTAATGGTCTGCAGTTATTTTTTGCTTTCCATTACCTCAGTCACGATAAACATTTTTTTTTTTTGGTGAATCCAAATTTTCTTTGGTGCTTGCGTAAATAGCACTCTTATTGGGTGATTTCGGATTACCCAAATACGTTTCGGTATCCCAGAACCATCTGTTTAAGAGGTTGCTCTGAAATAGACTCACTCACCCTTCTTATTTTCATTGAACACTGAGGACTTTATTCAATCTTAGCTGCAGTTTTTCAGGTCACTGTGGTCATACCAGCTCCCCAGTTTTGTAAGCTGTTTTAAGGGCTTCGAGGAGTACTGTAATAAGTAAATAAACCTATGAATAGAAAAGCTATTTCATTCTGAAGTACAACTTGCTTGCTTTTAACCTCTACCAGAGAGTTTTCAGGGTAGACATATGTGTACAAGGAATGCTGAATTAAGAGAAATGACCTAGAGTAGGCTTTAAAATACTGTATATTCTGGCGTATAAGACTACTTTTTAATCCAGGAAAATCTTCTCAAAAGTCGGGGGTCGTCTTATACGCCGGGTGGAGAATCTGTGGTTGAGTATATCTCAAACTCTATATTTTAACTGGAAAAGTTGGGGGTCGTCTTATACACCCAGTCGTCTTATACGCCGGAAAATACGGTCCTAAAGTATGGCTGCATTTGGGCTAAAATGATGGGTTGGATTTTTAAACTTTTGCTGCTCTCTGTTAAAAATTGTAAGCATTCTTCTATAGGGTCTAGATTAGGAATTGTCTTATACTGCTGTTTCAGTTTTAACTTTTTAGATACTGGTTTAGATACTGATTCTAAGCTACTTTGGGCAAACTTTTGTTTCGAAAGGCAGCATATAAACCTTATAAACAACTTTAAAGCAATCCAAGGCCTTTCTGGTTATATATATATATATATATATATATATACACACCTCCTAACCGTTCCCTCATTTTCTTTCCTCCCTCATGGTTTGTTTTGTTAGTTCATAGTATTTTGTGTGGGGACACTGTTTTATCATTTTTGTACAGCTTCTAGTTAACAGTCACATAATAAATAATAGTTATACCGTTAAATGCCGGAGGGATTGTTAATGCAGCAGGGAAGCACCCTCCAGTGGACAGAAAGTGGAATACTTTTTAACGTTATTATTCTGGCAGAAATAGAATAGGAAATTTCCTCCTGACGTGCATAACAGAAGTTACTTTGTAGGGAGGCCAGTTTCTGGAATTCTGCAGTTTGTCTCAACAAATTATGACATACACCCGCTGTCGTTTTAAAACTGCCACATGTTCAGGGAAGGTACTGGTGACCAGTGGCTATTTGTCTGATTTTTCTGGGCAAATAGTACCAGGACATTTTGTGCTCCCACTATTTTAAGCTTGTTTGACACTTTTCAGGATGTGTGCAATCTGGAACAATCCAAGTGTGATTGAGGAATTTTAAAGGTGTGTCAGTCGCTGCCAGAATTTCAAGGTGGACTGCTCTTGCTGCTTGCTGCTCTCCTCTCAGCAGCCCCTCACCACATTTGCAAGCCTGTATTTCCTGCCAGCCCAATATTCAGTGGCTCTAAGTAATTTACCGGCCAACGAGAAGCTCTCCTATGCTTGCTACCACATCCCATAAGTCTCTGATAAAGCTGAGCTACATAGCTTTCCATCTGCCGCCTTGAAGATGCATATTTCAATTATTCCAAGCTGAAAAAGTGTTAGCTGCCTTAATGTCATCTGGAAAACTTCTAATTTGCTACGTGACCTTTGGGGCCTATTTTGATCACAGGAGAGCTTCCTATCCTAGTTTTTCTACTGTCCCCCCATCCTAGTTTTTCTACTGTCCGAGACTTATCTTGATCCATGGAACGTGACATTGGCCTTCTGTATCCTGAACAATCTCTTGCTAAATGGAAATTCCGTCTCTATTGCATTGGACTTAAGCTTCCTTTTTCTTTAGTTAAGAAGGGCCCAGAAGATTTTTCCTCTGGTATCTCGCCGAGGAACAACACATCCCTGGTTTGCTTGAGGCAGACGGACACCTGTACTTTATTACTTTTCCATAAACATGCCCCTCTTCTTCTCATTATGGGCATAAATCCCAAAGACTGGTTCTGGCCAGTCTAGCGCAAACGGCTGCCTGGGGTCCTAGAGTTGGAGGCAGCCTCCCACCACCACCGAGATAAAAAATGACACGATATTGCTAAGCTATGAATAGCAAAGCGCCTGGCGTGGGGATGAATCAGCACTTGGCTCACTAGCCAGCTACCTGACGGAGGAGATCCCCCCCCTGCCAATTTATTGCATGTCTTGTGGGCATCCATTTTAATATTTTGCTTAGTGCCTCGCGAGGCCAGGAGACATCACTGTAGACGCTTTGTTAGGGCAACCGTGTGCGTGTTTGCTCTCACAGTGCTATGGAATTGATGATAATTCCTGTCAGAGGAGGATGGTTACGTAACCCGTCAGCGTCGCTGCAAGCAGGAGTACGGGGATGTGCTTTCATAACCGGAGGTCAGGCCTCTGTCTCCAATGGCATCAAGCAAGCTTAAAGCTTAAAATCTTAGGGAGCATCTCCTAGTCTGTAAATCCTGCCCACCTTCCAAATTAAGGTCTCCTAATCGAGCTGACTCCCAAGTACTAGTGGTTTGTCTTTTTAACAAGAAACAGGGCTTCTAGCATTGTGTCTCTAGAATATGGAATTCATAGAATCGTAAAGTTGGAAGGGGTCCCAAGGGTCACCTAGTCCAACCCCCTGCAGTGCAGGAATCTCAACTGAAGCATCCCTGACAAATGGCCATCCAACCTCTGGTTAAAAGCCTCCAAGGAAGGAGAGTCCACAGCTTCTCAAGGAGGTCCGTTCTACTGTCAACAGCTCTTACTGTCAGAAAGTTCTTCCTTCCTCTCCTTGAAAGTTTTGAGGGTATCACCCCTTTCTTCCTCCCACCCCCAAACTGGGAAGCGAAACTGCATTTGTTTAGATGGTGGTTCTAGAGCAGGCATAGGCAAACTCGGCCCTCCAGATGTTTTGAGACTACAATTCCCATCATCCCTGACCACTGGTCCTGCTAGCTAGGGATCATGGGAGTTGTAGGCCGAAAACATCTGGAGGCCCGAGTTTGCCTATGCTTGTTCTAGAGAATGGATAATGCATCTGATTTTCTGTTAGTAAAATGGGTGGTTCCTGTATTCTGCTGTAGTAATTTTGACGATAGATAAATTGGAGTTCTTGTTATTAATTATACCGAAACAAAGTACACCAAGAGCTCTGGCCAGAAATTTCAATGCTAGGAATAAATCCTACTCATGAGTTGCAGTCAAATAAAAGTATATATTCTGGTAAGAATTGCTGGCTTGTAAATTCTAACAGAAAAACAGCTTTAAAGTCACAATAGTATAATTCGTTATAATGTAGAACATAAGAGGTTTAAGTTAACAACAAATGTAAGTCCGTATTCAAAAGTACTCAAAAGGGTCGTTTTGTGTGTAGAGCCGGAGTCAAGAGTCGATTCAGAAATAGAACCCAGGACAGGGCCCTGTTTCGGTATGAACGCCTTCATCAGCTAATTTGTGAGTTCGTGTTAATTTGTAGAGTACTATGTTTTTCACATGTAGTGTCTACGTATGAAGTGATCAGTGTGTATCTATCTCTACACACAAAACAACCCTTTTGAATACTTTTGAATACGGACTTAAATTTGTTGTTAACTTAAACCTCTTATGTTCTACATTGTAATGAATTATACCATTGTGACTTTAAAGCTGTTTTTCTGTTAGAATTTACAAGTGGTAATTTTGACTGCTGTTGCATGGTTTGATCGTTGAGGGTTTAGTATTCCCTTGTTAAACAGTAGGAGTTGTAGTTCAGTGGCAAGAGCACCTGCTTTGCATTCCAGTCCCTGACATTTGCCTGGAACCCTGGAGAGCCACTTCAAACTGGCCTGAGATCTTTTGATGAAGGGTGGTATATAAATCAATTAAATATGTCAGTCGGTCAGCATGGATTATGATGAGCTAGCTCAGGCATAGGCAACCTTCGGCTCTCCAGATGTTTTGGCCTACAACTCCCATGATCCCTAGCTAACAGGACCAGTGGTCAGGGATGATGGGAATTGAGTCCGAAACATTCTGGAGAGCCGAAGGTTGCTGACCCCTGAGCTAGCTGAACCCGATGGTCGATTCCGAATAATGCAGCTTCCTAAGTTCCTGTGTTTTACTGCTCTAAAATGAGTTACATTTACGTAAGCAGCTGTGCTTTATCCTCCTATAAAAGGAAGCTCAGCTGGTTAGGACTATGCTGATAATGCCAGGGCTGCAGGTTTGATCCCCGTATGAGACAGCTGCATATCCCTGCATTGCAGGGGGTTGAACTAGATGATCCTCAGCCCCCCCACAACTCTCTGATTCTATGAAAAGGAGTTGGTACATGTTTTGTTAATTCCGTTTCTTGGCTATATGCATGTTTTGCATCACAGAAGCAGACACTACTGGTTGTGATGTCAAAGTAGCTGGGGGGTGGCGTCAGGCAGGGACAATGCTTGAAAGGTATGTATTGGAAGAATAGGCTTCAGAGACTGTAGAGCCTATAAGTGGAAGACACGGGAATATAGCCTGTTTTGAAAACGCTCACTTGGGAGCAGTGCGTGTGTTGTGTTCTGGTGAAGCGTATCAGGCAAATGGTAATTACGGACGAGGCTGACGTGACTGTGATTGTGCAAGCAAAGGTTGACTGTCAAATACCTCCCTGCCACTTGGGCCTTTTCCATGAAAGAAACAAATGCTTTTCTTAGAAGGGAAATTTCCGAGGAGCGTTTTAACAGCCGTTAAATATTCTGAAGATGTACCAGTAGAGGAGACGCAGGCAATCACCTTAAGGACTCAGCAGATGGCCTGAAAGGACTTGAAGGAAAAAGAGCTCTATCTTAAACATGGGGAAAGAGCTTTCTAATTAAGAGCAATTCACCAGTGGAATATTCTGCCGGGCAAGATAATCCTTCATAGGAAACGTGGATGAAGAGGATGGACAGGACACTGTGGAGAGATGTTTAAGGGGTGGTGGGAATAAAATGGTCTTCCTGGTTCTGATTTATTTTTAAATGAGGGCTTTGAAATTTGTAATGGGGTGGGGGCTATGTTCTACCTCCACTGTCAGAATGCTCCTGAATCCCAGTTGCTGGAACGGCAGGAGCAGAGGGTGATGTTGCGATCCTGGTCCTGATTCCAGGCTTCCTATAGGCCTCTGGTCGTCCACTGAGAGAACAGGATGCTGCGCTAGAGGGCCATTGGCCCATTGATTCATCTGGGTTCTCTTTCCATTGCTATGGGGACTGATGCAAATTCTGGAGCAAGCATTTGCATCTAGATAAGACTTGCATTACAAAGGCAGCGCTTGTTCCGTACTTCTTAAGTTCAATTGCAGACCAAAAATAACTTTTGTTATTTATAGTATCAGCTAAGGAGACAAGAGGAGAGAGAGGCAAATGTTGCTCATTCCACTGAGGAGGTATGCTGCCTCTGTCTTTTGAGCTGAGGCTCAGTTGCAAAGCGAGATGCAAAGCAAGCTTGCCTCTCTCCTGTCCCTTCTGTGATCTTATGAGTTCAGTCTAGGATGGCGATGGATCCAGTTCTTGTGGATGCTGTTTCCACCAGCTCCCACCAGATTCAATTCAGGTTTGTGATCGGTGCAGCCTCTCCGTGCTTTGCATGGCGTTTTGCCCAAGGTCCAGTAGGATATGTACCACGTGCCAAATCCCTGTGTTTTTTCCTCAGTTATCAATCGGGCCATTGTGGCAAATGTGGGTTTTGTGAGCTGTGAGAACTTAGGCACACAAAAGGACTTGCTCTTTGCAAGGAACATTGGCTGCCCTGTGCCCAGAAAGGAAGGGTAATTAAAGTTAATGACCCAAGGTAACCTCCTGGCGATGGTGCCAGTGGCAGCCACTAGCACTGCTGCAGACAGGGGTCAATAATTCCTATCCGCCTCCTTTTAAAATCCCTTTCTAAAACAGATGCGTTATTGCTGTCGGGTGGAAAGCTGCCCAGATGTCTTTGAATTAATACGTTAATATTTTATTTCAGTAAGTAGTTTTGGCGTGGAATCATTGGGGTCGGCTTAAGCAACTACCCCGACCAAAGCAGCCATTTCGCCCCAATCTCTTTAGGGAACCCTTTTCCCACCAGCCTGTCTGCTAAGACAGAAGGCTCTGAGGCCTGCCGTCTGAGAAGCGAGGCCAGGAAACACCCAGCACTTTCTCTCCCGTGTCTGCGTGTTGCTTGAGAAGATTCAGTTGTGGGAGGCAGGTGTTCTGCTGCCCTCCAGTGTTTTAGACTACAATTCCCATCAGCCCCAGCCACCAGCAGTTGCCAAAAGATGCTAACTTAAAACAAATAAATAAAAATGGAGCTGCCATTTGATCCTGTTGCAGGATTTCTTTTTCTGTACATTGCAGGGGGTTGGGACT
Source organism: Lacerta agilis (assembly GCF_009819535.1). Lineage (NCBI taxonomy): Eukaryota > Metazoa > Chordata > Lepidosauria > Squamata > Lacertidae > Lacerta > Lacerta agilis. The sequence goes on along the minus strand of NC_046321.1, from coordinate 6,960,685 downwards.
AGGTGACCCTCGGGATCCCTTCCAACTCTACAATTCTATTATTCTTCTCTTACCTCTTTCACCTGTTTTGTGGTAGTTGGGAGGCTCTTAACCAGTGACCTGGGCGGCCCTTGTGCAGTGTTTTTCATTCTCTAGCAGTAGAAAAAAAAGCAGTAGTGCTCTGCCTGGAGAAAGCATAAAGCCATTGGGGAGCAGGTTGAGGTAGAAATTCCCTTGGCACAATAGTTCCTCCAGCTGCCATCACGATCTCCCTACTTCTCTTCCTCCTGAGGTCCACCGGCTTTATTTGTGGTTGTGATTCCGCTCCATCGCTCTTTCCAAAGTGGTTTCCTTCTCTGATAGGTGTAAAACTGAGCCACACTCAGGATAAAGGTTTGGGAACTGGAGGAAGTGTGCAACCAGGTGCCAAGTAAAAACTGACAAATTCCCCTACCACTTCTGGATAACTGATATTTTACAGGGCCAAGTGCAGGCTTCTGTATCTGCCCCTCGGATGTCTCCCATACTCCACTCCAGCCTTACTTTGTACTCTAATTGTTTTCACCTATAACTCTGATAATGCCGTCTGGTTGGAAGATAGAAAGGTGTGTGTTTCTGTGTCTGTCTGTCTGTGAATAAAAGACCCTACAGCAAATATAAAATCTGCATTTGTTGCTCCATCCACTTTTGCTTCTGGCTATGCTCACATGCAGCATCTGGACCTCCAGCGGCTGCCTAGAAAGGAATGTGGCCCTTGGGCTACAAAAGGTCCTCACCTCCCCACTTGCTCACTTCAGAGTCCTTTCTTTCCAAACCGCTTAGGAAGTATAGGAAGGGGATAAACGTTTGGATGTCTCGGGAGGGTGTGTAAGCAGAACTGGCCTAGGTGCTACCACTTGCCAACCTATAATGCAATTGTCTTATGACTGAGATGAACTCCCTCCATTCACTAAAGTATAGTCTTAACTCAGAAACTGCAACTTCACTTTGCTCTTTGTGAAGGAACGTAATAAGTGAGGACATCTCTGAGGGCCTCTGTGCACTTACCCTGCTTGAATCCTAGGTGTGTAGAAGGTTCACTTGAGTGTCCATCAATCCTTTCTTTTTTATCTGATTGGACAGCATTGTTTAATCCCACCTCTCTTTGGTCCGTTAGAGCTACTCAGTGCCTCTCCTAGCACAAAACCAGATCCTTTTCATATAGATAGTATCAAAGCCTATATGCTTCTAAAACCTCCAAATGGTTAGGTACACGGCCCACCAGGAACGTCTTGACCAAGCCCCATTAGAATACAGCTAGCTTTTTACACTAAGAGTTTGCCACCATCTTCCTAGTGGATAAGCTATCATATTCCGAAGGAAGTGATACTCAGGCAAGTTTTCCTTGAAATCGGCCAGTTAAAATTAAGGAACATGACTAAATTAGGTCCATTAATTTCAGTAGGCCTCCACTGATTTAAACTTGGTTGAGTGCCACCCTGAAATTTGGAAAGTGTTTATAGATGTTGCAAGCAAACATTCTAACGATGATCTCATGCTTCAATCTGTTTTGTTCACAAACTAATGCCTTTTTCCCCTGAAATTTTGATTAGAAACAGTATATTTGTTTGGCGGCTGGGACGGGACTCAGGACCTGGCTGACTTCTGGGCCTACAGCGTAAAGGAGAACCAGTGGGCGTGTATATCAAGAGATACTGAAAAAGAGGCAAGTTTCAAGCATTTTCTTATGAGTGTGCCATGTGACCAGAGCTTGGTGTTTGCCAAGGCAACACAATTCTTAAAAACACCCTGATTGTAGCTCAGCCTTGAGCCAGGTGATGTCGGAAACTAACATTCCCATCCCCTCCGTGCTTGTTCTAAGAGAATATGAAGTCATGACCCTTTTTGGATTTCAAATGCATTTCATAATAGTTGATGGAAAAGTTTGGCCGTTCCATTGCCGAGAAATAAACAAGATGCTTTGGCAGAACAGAATGAATTTTTTTTTTTTAATGAAGAGTTTGGAGCTGATGGGAGACATCAGTACCGAAAGCTACTACTGGATGTCTCCAAATATACATGCAGAAGAAGCACTTAACTAAATGAAACTTTGGGAAGAGATGAGTATCTGGATGATTTTTAAATGGGTTTTACTCAAGTAAAACTTGGAAGACTTTTCTCTTCTCCCCTCCCCTCTCCCAGGGATTGAACTGGTGCAGCAGAATGGCTAAGAGAGAGTGAGGAGTGAATCAGGGAGTCCTTGGCTTAGCTCTCCTCCAGGCAGTCCAAAGGTGGCCTTGGACAAGTCTCTCTCAGCCTCGGGCTTCTGTATCGGGGGTATAATACTGGCCTGCCTTCCAGGATTGTTGCAGAAATGGCACAAAAAATTGTAGGCAGAATATGTTGGACACTTGAAAGCAGCATGTAAATACTAAGGCTTAGTTCCTAACCAAGCTTCCACTAGTGGGAGCATCTCAGGAGCAGAGTTCTGCTCATGGGATGTATCTACCAGTGGAAGGTGTAAGGGAAGACTTTGATTAATTTCCTCTTGTCCTTATTCCCTTGGAGGGTTAGGCCACAGTGTAGGCCAGTGTGGTGTAGTGGTTAAGAGTGGTCTCATAATCTGGTGAACCGGGTTCGATTCCCCGCTCCTTCACATGCAGCTGCTGGGTGACCTTGGGCTAGTCACACTTCTCTGAAGTCTCTCAGCCTCACTCACCTCACAGAGTGTTTGTTGTGGGGGGAGGAAGGGAAAGGAGAATGTTAGCCACTTTGAGACTCCTATGGGTAGTGATAAAGCGGGATATCAAATCCAAACTTTTCTTCTTTTTCTTCTGTTAGAAACTCAGGTATCTAAGCTAGGTGCCAAATGACTCCTTAAACTAAGGTTGCAGTCTCCAAAACAGAATGTCTTGTTGCCATTTTGGGGGCAAGATGGCTCCAAAGTCTTATTTTTCAGACAATGGACTGAATGATTGACCTGGCTAGTTAAGATGACAACTTTGAGCTAGGTTAAGGGCTTTGAGAACTTAAAGAAGAAAAGTCACTTGATCCAGGGACAGTCCACATGTCTATCGACCTATTTCACCCTCTTTTTCTTAATGGTGACTGCTCCTGCTCAGGCTGCACAGAAAAAGCATTTTGGTTCTAGAAATTCATTCCAACTGTGCAGATAAAATACAACTGATGGGGTAGTAGCATGTGAAAACAGTGCAGATCCAATGATCCCCAGATGGTGGAGATATCAGGCGCCATCCTGTTGCCCTGGCATCTTCTTTTGGTCGCAAGTGGCTGACAGCTAGGTACCTGGTACCTGGCTAATTTCGAACACTGTTGGGCAACCCTCTGAGTGCCACCTACTCCCTTGTATGCTGTGCTGGATCCCCATTCCTTCTGCAAATGGAAAGAGGCCTCTTGATCATAGATGGTTAGTTAAGGAGGAGATCTAAGTATATGCTGTGTGTGTGAAATCTGCTGTGGAAGCCAGTATTTTACTATTTTGAAGGAGGGTATGGTGTAGCTCTCCTCTTGCAGATAAGGAGAAAAACTCCCTACTAAGAGCAGCCGGTGTGCTTCTGGGCCAGGAAACTCACGCTTCTGGACTGTGACAAAAATCTCGAGGCCAACTGCAAAGGTCACGGTTGGAACGGGATAAATAAGCTCAACAAGGGAGATGCTTCCAATGTTCCTGCAAGAGGAAGGGCAGCTTGTTCATAAACAAGCCACTAAAAGGAACAATCTGTTGTACTGAGTTGTTGAGAATATCAAATGGATTCTAAGAAAAAAAATGTTTTGCTTTTGAATTATAACATGTTTATTCAAATCCTGAACCTCGACGCTGGTATTGCATGTGAGGCTTAGGCTGCAGTCTTGTTCAGTTATTTGTGGGGTAAACTCCAGTGAGCTTAGTTGGACTTTCTTCTCAGTAGTCACGGAACAGGCTATTAATTTCCACTTTAAAGGCTGTGAATGGGGATCTTGTTTGGTAGGCAACTTCAGCTTACCAGAAAGCTTTAGAATAAGTTATTCCTCTTGGTGTCTCCAGATTTGTAACGCCCTTAGTGAGAATATGTTGAAACCCCTGCTCTGCATCACCTTGATCTTGGCTTCTTGTGCCAGCTTGCCTGCAGGATGAAAGCATGGGGCTGGGAAGAAGAGAAGAAGGTACATTTGACCAGAGTTTAGATGGCTTGACTTGGGTTATGTGCCCATTACTGTAAAGAAACAACTGAGGCCAAATTGTAGCTAATGCTTGAGGATGCTCGGTCAAGCTTATTTCCCTATATTCGGTTAAGATCTTGCAAGATTTGCAGCAGGCTGAGTTGGTGGACAGGGTTGGAGAGAGCATGCATGTTTGTATAGGAAACTAGGATGGTGTTCCTAAGACAGAATGTCAACTAAGTTAGCACATACCTGTGCCTCTCAAACTATGCGATGTCCCAGAGCTGGGAGGAGTTAACAGGGTGCGGCAGCACGAGGAAGGAGCAAACATCGTAATAATTTTGGACACTTGAGATCCCAGGAGGGGGTGGGATTCCATCCTGCTGATAGGCTTCACATACAATGAAATATGAACAGCCAAATGACACGTGCACCTTAAAAGAACCGACACCGGGACCAGAAACCTGAAAACTGAACCCAGAGCACGGAAGAACATTTTTCACTTTTTATGGTTAATATCCACCACCGTGAGATGGCTATGGCTATAGATGCAAAGCAGGTAGTAGTGTAAAGCGCTTTAAACAAAGGGACCAAAGGAAGTTCAGGGACAACAGTCAGTCCATCCTATTTTACCAAACAGGTGAAATAACTTGGGGTAGAACAGGGCTTATACTGCAAACCTGTTGAGTCCGCATGTGAAGAAACCTAGACTTGATTGATGATCAGCCATGAAATTTAGCAGATGACTTCAGGCCAAGTCTCTTGACGAAGGACTTGTTCACGTGCATCTCCCTCAGTGCCTTAGGAACACTTTCAGCTCCCCTTTGAACTGCCACCATTGTGTTGTCAGGTGACGTGAAAGCTTTCAGCTGCATCTTCCTAGTATATGCAAGTGATCAGGCAAGGTTGGGACAAAATGGAGAAGGTGTGTGTTCGAATGGCGGTATGCCTATAGCCTTCAGTTTGGTAGTGGCTCCGTTATAAACTTGGCTTATTTTTTTGAGAGCGAAAAATTTGGCAAGATTGCCAAGGGAGTCAGCCCATTGTAACAGAACGGCTGAAAAAGAAGCCGTGGGGGACCCGTTGCTGAATCCTACTGTGATTTATTTTGCATTTCTTCCCTTTTGTCAAAGCTGACTGAAGTGGGCCGAGGGGTGTGGTACCATCCTCTTGGGATTGCACCACTGCAAAACACCATTGAGGAAGAACTTAATTTTTGAATGTTCACCCCAGAAAACATAACACTTGGAAAAAGGCTTTGCTTAGAACGCTTCTCTCCCAACCATCTTGAGATGAACTTAATCTTTCCTCATTGCAGCTGTTTTTTGTCCCTAAGGTCTTGTTTGAACATTTGGGTCTTTGGTTCTGCGTTTATGCTGCCCTGAGGATAGAAAAGTGAGCGCATGGCTGTTGGAATGTTGGAGGAGGATAAAAATTGTTGTCTGGTGATGGCTTATGATACAGAAGCAAATGTTTGTTTTTGCAAGGACACGGCAAAGGTTGATGTCATTGTATCCTGCTGGTAATTTCTCATGCAATAGAAGCCTAGACTTCACGGTGGATCTGTCTCCAAAGGAGCTTGCTAGTCCTAAAGCTAGCTGGAATCCCGACATTGTGTAACAAGGTGATGCAGCGTAAAGGGGGCACAGTATAGTCCACAGTTTTTCAACCTTGGGTCCAGATATTGTTGGATTCCAACCACTCATCCTCTCCAGCCAGATGAGACAGTGGTCACGGATGATGGAAGTTCTAGTCCAACACCACCTTGGAACTAAAGGTTGAAGAAAGCTGATATAGCCAAATGTATGAAAGTAAACTTCTACACCCATGCACAGTTATTATGTAAGATTTCCAAGAGGAGGAGATGGGTTTACTAGTCAATAAAAAAAAATAAGATTACAGACTGAAATGGCAGCATTGTAATCATGTGTGATTTTTATAAAGGGACATGGGCCAGGTTTACATATTATATTAAATGCAGTGCCAAAAAGACAGCAACTGAATGTTTCATTCTTCCCTCCCTCTCCGTAGCATCTACAGGTGAAACTTGAAAAATTAGAATATCGTGGAAAAGTCCATTTATGTAAGCAATTGTTTTCATTAGCTACTGGAGTTTAATATATGAGATAGATTCATGACATGCAAAGCGAGATATGTCAAGCCTTTGCTTGTTATAATTGTGATGATTATGGCGTACAGCTGATGAGAACCCCAAAGTTGAAATTGTTAATTTGGGGTTCTCATCAGCTGTACGCCATAATCATCACAATTATAACAAACAAAGGCTTGACATATCTCGCTTTGCATGTCACGAGTCTATCTCATATATTAGTTTCACCTTTGAAGTTGAATTACTGAAAGAAAGGAACCTTTCCACAATATTCTAATTTTCGCATTTCACCTGTAGGGTAACTTACCCACATATCTTGATGTTGAATGTCTCCCAGGAAATTTAATGCAGCACAGCAGCTTGGACTCTTCAAATAGGTGCAGGGAATAAAATTTTCACCCCGCGATTAATTATAAAAATGAGGCAGTGCCAGCTGAAAGCTTGAAAAATATTTCAGATTTCATGGTGGCAGCATCACTTTAGGCAGTTGGGCAATCAGTCAATCAAGTTACGCTTGTCATCTCTTGGAACTATGGGACACATCTTTTGTAGTTACTCCTGAGCTGCAATTCATGGTGATGTTCCTAGAACGATTTGCTCCTTTTGGCTGTCATGCAATTTTTCATGCCATGTTGGTGGTCTTTCTGAGAAATGGTGGATGGAAGGACTTCCTTGTTTGCATGGATAGGCATAAAACCTCAAAAACAGCCCTAGGACAAACTGTGCTGTGCACTTGGAGCATGAAGCAATGCCCCTGCTTTGGTTTTGAGTTGCCTGGTCCCAGCGTTCTTCCCTTGCTAAATCATAAATTGTTTATTAGCGTTTAATAGAAGCAGCACAATAAACAAATGAGTTTAATTGTTTTGTGCGTTGGGTTTCATCTCTTGTCCTGTTTTAGTAGGAGTCGCTATGTCATTAATATTTTGTGGATTGGGTCCCCCACGGAATAATCAGAGGAGTTGGAAATGACTGACAAACTAATAAACAACTAGCTGTGCGAATAGTTGGGCTTTACAATACCTTGTTGCTTGCCATCAGTGGTAACAGCCTTTTTTAATAACTGCATTTGATTGCATGTCAGAATTCTGTGGGGGTGGGGGTGGGAAGGAAACGGCACAGACTTGTTTCTTGGGTCTTGTGACTACTTGGTCTGCCAAAGGAGCTAAAGGGGACGGACTTTAAAGATGCTGATCTTGAAGATAGTCTTCTTGCTTCGGAGGGAATGGAAATAAATATTTTAAGCAGAGTCGAATACTTCTGGAACAGAGAACAAAACAGAAGCAAAACAAAACAAATAAAATAAAAAATTCCTTCCAGTAGCACCTTAGAGACCAACTAAGTTTGTTCTTGGTATGAGCTTTCGTGTGCATGCACAAATAAAAACTTTCAGAACCAGTTACAGGTGGGTAGCCGTGTTGGTCTGCCATAGTCAAAACAAAATAAAAATTTCTTTCCAGTAGCACCTTAGAGACCAACTAAGTCTCTACCAAGAACAAACTTAGTTGGTCTCTAAGGTGCTACTGGAAAAAATTTTTATTTTGTTTTCAGAACCAGTTCATGGTTAGGGCTTAAGTTTTAATTAAAAGAGGGAGGTAGGGTTATTTTCTTATTTATTTATACTTTAATTTCTCTGTCTATGATTTGGTTGCTACCCATAAAGTAGGTGTAGCTAACCGGCGGCCTTTTAGATTTTGCTGAAGAATTAATAATACAGTATAAAGTGCAGTAACGTTAAATAAATACAAATGACACAATATCGTACAGTAACATTGTGATTGTCTGTCTGACACTACTTATTTTTAAAGTTTATGGATGAGAACCAAATACGTCAGAGAAGACCCATTGTCGAGTCCATTGATGGAAGTGGGTCTGCTCTGACTATGCCTAACATTGGATTGTTCCCAAGGGGTAATTTAAATTCTTTAAAATCCAATTTTGCACCATGTTTGTGTTCACTCTATGTTTTCTTTCTGTGAGAGCAACATTCTAAAATAAGGAGGGGATGTAAGTAAAGAACAGCAATCATTCTCCAAAGAATTGAATTCTGAGATTTCAGAGCTGTCGCCTGCACATGAACTTTGCTGTGTTCTGTTGCACCTTTTAAGCTTGTTCCGGACAGAATTGTTATCTGTAAATAAGACCAGCATAACACATATACTTGCCCCCTGCGAAGAAAGCATGCATTCTGCCATTTGACAACTGCCCGTTTTTTTGCTGCCTGTTCTTTTGAGTTGGCTGCAGCTCCCAGGCATGTCTCCGCACAGCAAAGCAAACACTTGGCTGCACTTATCTTACACCACAATGTCCCCAGGTGCCGCTCTTGTGAACTTGAGAAGAATCCTCCTGAATCGGATGAAACCACCTATGCAGTTCACCATAAACAGTCCATTGTTGACAAAGCTGCACTTAAACCAACCCCTCTCTAAAATGGCACTGCTTTGTTTTAATATTATTTTTTAAAAGTAGAAACTGCCACGAAGTACTCATGAATATCGGACAGCAAAATGATTGGCGGTGTGTCATCACAGACTTTAAATGGCGTTGAAAAATGCTACGTTTGGACGTAGCACTAAAACATAGTTGTCATCTGGAGAACAAGCCTCGCCTGTGAGCTTCCTAGTGGCCGTGTGACTGAAGTTAATTTGAGTCGGGGACTTTCCTAGTAGTGCAGTATACTAGCTCTCTGTCCTACATTTTCAGAGGTGGGTGGGGAGAGTCCCGAATAGTACTGGAGATAGAGGAATGCCTTGTTATGGTCACTCCCATTTTCTCCATTTCCCCTTCACTCCTTTGTATCCGGCAGTTCTCAAATGTTCTGAGCGGAGCCAAAGTATTTGCAGTCGAATGCAGTCTCTGTTCCAGGCTTCCTGTTCCTTTCTTGTGAAAAGCGCTACCAAGATCTCTCAGCAGCCCGGGCATGTGGCATCCTGCAGCATGTTACGAGATCAGCGTTCTTAAGAGCCTTTCCTCCTCAATTCCTTCGCAGGCAAAGCTCCTTAAGACCAAACATTTTGTTTGAAAGTTTGATTCCAAAATCGAGAAGGCCAAGATTCTGCCCCCCCCCCCAAGTTCTGTTTCTTTCTTATTCATGCAAGTGGTTCGGAGGGTGAAGCCTGCAGGGACATGAATTCAGGCTTTCCCTTCTAGAAGCAGGGCTTAAGTCTACCATAAACACACACCACACCATTTACTACACAAATCTTCTTCTTAAATAGGCGATGGTAAACAAGGCATTTTGGCATGCTAGGAACTGCTTTGCTTTTGATCTTGTTCTTCCGTGTTTTGAATTATAACTGGAGAAAGGACCTTTGGTCACAGCAAAACCCACTTGTTTGCATTGGCAGGGACTTGTTCATAGAACAGCCTGGACCAAAATATTGTGCTTGAGCACAGGATACGTGACTCTTGAAAATGTGGTACGGCTGCTCACTCTTGCATTTGGGGATTTTGGTTTCAAATCAGGGAATTAACTAGAAACCGTCCATTCTGCTATTCTCAGTCAGGTGGACATTGTCTAGTATAAGGTCCTTCGTTGCTTGTTCTCTTTTAGCTCATGCTATATGAAATTTCAAAGCTGCCTTTTTAAAAAAAGGTTCTGACTAAGATTTTAGCTCACTCATTCTTTCATCGTTCAGCCTTAAGCCTAAAAGGAGTATATTGCAGTAGTTACGAATAGACGTTTCTAGGGCTAGGCCGGCCAAAACATTCCCATGGGAAGGCTTTGGAGTGATTCCCAGGAAGGAATGAAGAATCAATTGGATTTTGCAAGGAAAGGTCAGCAGGGTGTTCTGTGTTATGCTCTTCCATCAACCCAGTGCACTTCCATGGAAGGGGAAAAGTTGCGTCGGAATTGGCTTCTACTCTTGGCTTTTGTGGAAAGGCAATCCTAACGCTTCATAAGTAGCTATGCATTGCGTTAACTTGGCTGCCTTGGAGCAAAGGCTTGGCTGTTTCTTGTGGAATTTCCTCTCTGGGGGAGGTTTTCCAGGCTCGTTCTGATGAGGGTTTTAGAAGGTGAGTGAAAGCGTTAAAATTCCACATGCTGTGCTTGCATTGGGACTGATGTCACCCCAGTCCTCACAAAGCAACATGCAAAGTGATAAACCCATGTGTGGACTGCGCCCATAAAAGACTGTCCATGGAGGCTTGCCTTATCAAATGCATTGAAAAAGAAATACATCATTGCATACAGGAGGCTTGACACATCAAGATTTTAATTCATCATCTCCATCATTTTATGTAATCTCTTCCAACTCTACAATTCTATGATTTTACAACAAAAGCAGTCGTAAACAATAAATAAAACACATCAAATAGTAAGGAATGTTGAACAAGTTCAACATCAATCATAACATCTAAAAGTAAAGATACAAAAATTTAATATCAACAACAGCAACAAAAACCCATAAGCCCAAGTCGGCTTTTGTAGCTGGAGTCAGTCAGGGTCCCACCTTCCTAGCTAGGTGTGGTGGAAAAGACTAGCAGTTCAGTCATCACTTCACATTGAAAAGTGGCCTGTTAGAGTGAAGTATTCAAACAGAGTGTGCTGGCCCCGGGGGTTTGTCCGTGAAGCGAGGTCCAAGTCCAGTCCTGGGTCTAGGGGTCCAAAGGAGGTCAGTCCGGCAGGGAGCAGGTCAAAGTCCAAGGCAGGTGCAGGCACGAGGTTGCGGGTCAAGCATACGTTCGCAGCTAAGTTGCTCACGCAACTTGGGCTGGGGCTGGCTGGCTTTTATCTGGCCCTATGCTTAGGGCGGCCCCGATCCTCTGGAGACTCGCCTCTCCTCCGGGCCTGGAGGCGAGCACTCCTCCTGTAAGCACTTAGCTCTCTTCGCCTCTCTGCCCTGAGCCTCTGCAGCTCAGGAGAGGCTGGTGGGTTACTGGACCCAGGGGCTGCCTCAGCTTCCTCTGATGAGGCTGGGAGTGGAGCACCTGCAGGCAATGGGTCCTCCCTCCCATCAGGAGCCAGAACAGAATCTGCTGATGCCTGCACCTGGGGATCCAGCACAGGTGGGGATCCTTCAGGCTCAAGCCCTAGCCCTGGCTCAGCTGGTTCTGGAGCCGGGGAATCCTGTGCAGGCTGGGATCCCTCAGGTTCAGCATCTGAGTCTGACTCCCAGGCCATCACAAAGAGAGTGCCTCCCCCCCCCCCGTGTGAGTTGGTACAGTCCAGACCCTGGTTGATCACCTTATAGCTTGGTTGTGAGAAGGGCCATAGAGAAGTTGGACTGCCGATTCACTAGATTACTTTTGTTAAGTCGCCATGCTTGTTGGATTTTAAAGGTTTTCATAGCTGTAAAGAGGATATTGAAAAACCGGAATGGGTCCGGAGAAGGGCAACAGAAATGAAGAGGGCCGTGGAGGCAGATTTCCTGTGAGAAAAAAGGTTGAAGGAGTTGAGAAAGTTTAGCCTGGAGAAGAGATAATTAAGAGGCAATATAAGATAAGATAAGATTTCTTTAGTGTCATTGTACAAATACAATGAAATTGGATGCTTTCCCATAAAAAAGCAACACAAAAACAGTACTTGTGCAGCGATTGATACAGCATAGATGTCGAAAATATCTCTTGAAACAGTCCTTCAGCTGGTGAGTAGCACATTCATGCCAGATTTTAACAGTCCTTGTTATACTGAGAGCCCGTTTCCTGAGGGGATGTATGTTGGTACAAGGAACAGAGACCTATGGTCTGTCTAGTTCAGAGAACAGTTTTAAGTTCAGCATGGTTGAAATCTCCAGCAATGATGTTCACAGTTGTCTTGCTGGCTGCTGATGGAGCCCGACAGCCCCGCCTTTGCTTCCTCTCTCTGCCTCGCCTTCCACTCCTCCCTAAGGGAATAGTCATCCATGGAGAGCTTGATATTTTAGCTACTCCCACCGTAATGTTGTCTATATTATATTATAGCCATCCAGATGTTTGAAGAGCACACATGTAGATGATGGCTCAAATCAGTTCATTTTGCTCTACAGCAGGGTTTCCCTGCTGTTTTGGGACTACAGCTTCTTCATCCCTGACCGCTGGTCCCGGTAGCTAGGGATGATGGGAGTTGTAGTCCAAAACAGCTGGAGACCCAAGTTTTGGAAACCCTGGGCTAGATGAGCCAGCAACCTGGCCCTCTGTAAGGAAGCTTCATGCAGCCGTATACCCTGCAAAATTCGGACTCTTCCCTCTTACGATGCTCGATAAAACGGCCAGTTGTTTTCAGAGTAGTGGGAAAGTAGGTTGTATTTTCTGACCAGGCTCAAACCCCAACTTCACCATATTGCTTATCTCATATCTCAGGGTTGTTGTGGTTGTATCAACCATATCTCAGGGTTGTTGTGGTGGGTTGTTGTTGTTGTTTTTTTTTAAAGTACCATGCACACTGCTCCTTGGACAAAAGATGTGTTAGAGCTGCTTGGGTTGAGATAGGCTTTTAAAATTTAACTTTGAGCTACAAAGGTCGGCATGCTTCTTGTAAAATTTGGTATGGATACTGAGGGCAAGTGTGTTTAAGGAGAATGTCATCTTACGGATTTGTCTTCCCACTCCTAGTGAACCTTCCCATGTTCCATATCAGGTTTTAGTGACTCAGGAGCTTACGTCTTGTGAAAGCCCACTGTCCCAAAAGCAGTTTTATTCCTGTAAATTTTGGCTGAATGCCGCAGCTCTTAAATTCCCTGCATAACTTGACTTACTGGTATCCACTCAGCATGGTATAACAACGAGCAACTTTGCCGAGTTATTTTCTTCACTCTAAATAAAATGGCGGAATACAGGTGGGCATAAAAGCATGAACATTTTCCTTGGGAAAGTTACAGGTAGGTAGCCGTGTTGGTCTGCCATAGTCAAAATAAAATAAAATAAAATAAAAAATCCTTCCAGTAGCACCTTAGAGACCAACTAAGTTTGTTCTTGGTATGAGCTTTCGTGTGCATGCACACTTCTTCAGATACACGAAAGCTCATACCAAGAACAAACTTAGTTGGACTCTAAGGTGCTACTGGAATGATTTTTTTATTTTTTTATAATGTAATGTTAGTCAGACTGAGAAAAGTGAGTCTAGTCTAGTCCAGTCTAACCCAGTATTAAAAATTAAGTAGGTAAAATAATATGGGGAAAGCAAAATGACACTTAGAGAATGATCTGAAATATTTCCCTTGAAGCTTGAATTTGTTTTATTCTGGATTTGATGTTTTAATTGCTGTAAACCGCCTTGAGACTTCCCCCCCTGTAAATTATAAAGCGGTCAGTGTTAGAAACTGAAACTTGAAAGATAGGAGCTAAGAAACTGCTCAGAAACAGCTCGCGCTAATGAAATTCCCTGTCGCAAAATGCGCCTAGAACAATGGGAGTTTCGAACACTGAAAGTGGTACAGAAATGAAAATTAACAACAGCAGCAGCAGCAGCAGCAGCAGCAAATCTCACTGCAAGAAAGGCCCCTGGGCATTCTGTTATAGCAACCGTAACCAGGTTTAAGGTGCCATTTGGCACCTATATGCGAGTTTCTAACACCCTGAGCCATGTTGGCTGTGAGACGTGACTAGCTTTCTGTTTTCTCTCTGCTCCGTAGAATGGCCCCAGCGCCAGGTCCTGCCACAAGATGTGCATCGACATCCAGCTGGAGGCAGATCTACACGCTGGGCCGTTACCTGGATTCCTCCGTGAGGACAGCAAGTCTCTGAAAAGCGACTTCTATCGCTACGACATCGACACAAACACGTGGATGTTGCTCAGCGAGGACACCGCTGCGGATGGAGGCCCCAAGCTCGTGTTTGACCATCAGGTCTGCAGGTGTTACAAACCATGTAGGGGGGGAGGCCCCTGCCCCAAGGGGTTACAGTCAGGAAACCAACATAGACAGAGGATAGGGAAGGAAACGTAATTTCAGTTAGGGGTTTGTTGAAGTAGGTTATTGGGACTGGGGGCTGAATGGAACGGAGGCTGTAGCTACTGTTCAGCAAGGCCGTTTTACTTGATTGGCCCCATTAGAAGTTTGAATGGAGATTTGGTGTCTTCAGTATTCTGATTCTTAAAGGCTCTCTTCTCTGTTCACTGTGCTACGCTGTCTGCCCAGTTGTGGCTTTTGAAGAAAGAGAGCCTTCTGAATCCAGTTATTCCTGGGCCAACTTTCAGAGCACCAAGTCAGCGGCCTCAACGAGCACTACTTTATATTTCTAACCATTGATTTTGACATTGCTTTTGTTATAGAAAAGCGTACCGTTAAGTGGTTTTTTATGCACGCTTCCTCTCCTTGCAGATGTGTATGGATTCAGAGAAGCACATGATCTACACCTTCGGGGGAAGGATTTTGACGTGCAACGGGAGCTGTGGACGACAGCCGAGCCAGTGAGCCACAATTCAGTGGCCTCTTCGCCTTCGACTGCCGGTGCCGGACGTGGAAACTCTTGCGAGAGGATTCCTGTAATGCTGGCCCTGAAGACATCCAGTCCAGAATAGGGCACTGCATGTTGTTCCATTCAGTAAGAACTAGCACTAAGCCCAGGCACTATTCCATCAACCCTTAGCCTCAGTTGCATTGCAGCACTTGAAAACGAGTGCAAAGGCAGGGCTCACAGTTGATTAACCAACAGAGGGCCAATTTTAATCTCCAGTATTGTGAACTAAGGGAATGTTGGCTTCCTTATTTCCAATTGCTGTGGATCTGGTATGTTATTGTAATAGGAAATTTGAAAGTTTGAAAGGTTGCTTTTTCTTCTGAACAAGTGCCAGTTTTTGCTTGTTGAAGGTGTGTCTCTTTTCTCTTAACTCAAAAATACATTGAGTAGCTGGGATAATGTTGGGATTTAATTTCAATCTATGGAATCTTCCAAGTTAACATCAAGGTAGTGTAGCAATCCCTGTTATACACACTTTTGCCCGCATAATCCTTTTGAGGTTTTTGCCCATTCTGTAGTGTTTTTCTCCCCTTTTCTAAGCTCCCAGAGAGCAACTGCTGAGCCCTTCTTAGCGTTTGGCCAGAATAGTACGTTGGCCGTAACCTTACAAGTTAGCATAAATACATAACTTTGAAATTGGACCAGTTGCTGTTTTAGCAGCTGAACGTCTGGCAGGATTCTGTGAACAGGGATGCAGCAGATTGTAATAGTGACATTTAAAGTTCTCATTTTTCTCCCCCTCTGCCTAAATTATGTTAGTCTATTGTTACCATATAGGGTATATATTATTAAAGTGTACCACTTTGTAATAAATTCCTAAATTTAATCAACAAAGTAATAAATCAATTATACAATTAAAGGGCAAAAAATAACTTAACCAAGGGTATTTTTGAGTGGTTCCCACTAAGTTTCCAGAGAGGGTTTGGCTTGAGAGCAGCTGAGGTGTGCTGCGTGGCATCTGAACTGCAAGCCATGTGCTCACAAGCTCCTCCTGGTCACTGAAATGCCACCTTTTCTTCCCTTCAGAAAAATCGTTGCCTGTACGTGTTTGGTGGCCAGAGGTCGAAACATACCTCAACGATTTCTTCAGTTACGATGTAGACAGTGATCACGTGGATATCATCTCAGATGGAACCAAGAAAGATTCAGGGATGGGTGAGTGGCTTCACTGCATATGTTTGAATTCCTGTCCGTGCTAATGGTATAGGAAGCTGGCATCTGTATGATGCAGCATTTCAACGGCTCATTTGCACAGCCAGAGATACCTAGCATTGTTTCAGAGGCAATTTGGTGATACTCTTAGGGTTGCAACACAGAATTGGCAGCCCTCCCCCTATTCCATAGCACCTCAAATTGCTGTCTAAGATACTTGTGGGGTCAGATCACGCATTGTGGTTCATTGCACAAAAGCAAATGACGTTAATTACCTTATGCGGAGTGTCTTTGTAGGATCAGGGCACTGGTGTGTGGAGCTGATGGAAGCTTCTCTACTGAGGGTAGCTTTGGTTTGGGGTGGATTTTGTCAGAGCTGCAGAATGAGGAAAGGATTAACACCCACCCCCATGTGTTCCACATCCCTGATCCATCTGAGCCCACGCCTCTTCCTCACGCTGTGGCAGCTTTTTGCATTATCGAAACTGTACATATTAATTGCTTTCGTGCAATTAAGAGAACACGTAGTCCAGCCTCCGTTCCTAGAAAAGTAATAGTTTTCATCATCATAAATGGTGCAGTTGCTGATCCAGAAAGAAGGGGTGAAATGAGAATTATTCCAAAGTTGTATTTTGATAACTAGCTTTACTATGCAGAGAATATGTATATAAATAAGCAGGGGCTACAAACAACACTGCTGCCGTCACTGAGCCCCTGTTAGATTACAAAGAGTTGTGCTGGTCTTTAGGTGGCAAATGCTGTGAATGGTCTCTCACTGGATCATAGGGATGATGGTTGCCGAAATAAGGTGCAGAGGGCTGTCAGATTCCCAAAAGAAAAGTGTGAATTAGGGTGGGTGATGTCAGGTGGACAGCTTAACCCCTGAAGCCTGTCCTTCCCTACCACACCACCAGGAGTGAGTGCCATGGCCCCATCCCTTGAAATCGCACCTCCTTTTGGTACAACAGCATGTGGCTTCTTGTTTTTAGCAAACACCTGTGATGAGTTCACTTTCCATTGAAAACAGACCCCTGTCTTATGGCTAAGCACGTTCAGCCATGTTCTCCTGGCCAGATACATTAATTGCATGTTCCAGTTAGACAAAGGACAACAACATAATTAGCCTCTGCCTTTTTAAAAGAAAAACGAAAAAACTGTCCTGCTTACTTTGAATAGCAGACTTTGTTATCGAGTGACTCATTAGAAATCATGAATGAATAGAATGCCAGTTTTACCGTCCTCATGTGTCTAAGAAAGTAAATAAACAGCTCTGAACATTTCCCTTGTTTGTGAAGGGAAATGTTAGAATTGGCCTCCCAACAAGGAAGAACAAAAGCCCATTATAGTCAAAACTGCAAATGCTGACGACAAGTTGCTTTCGTTAGAGGGGCTTGGTTTTCAGTGATTTTGAACACAAGCAGAGGTCCCTCTCCCCACCCTCTCCCCTAGATTGACTCTCCTACATTAACCAGTAATCCTAATTATAACTCATAATTGTTGTCTGAGCGCATGCACACACACACGTCTGTCTGTCTGTCTGTCTGTCTGTCTCAGCAATGCTCGCTGTGTAAACATTCACAGATTTCTCAGTTTTTGAAACATTGCAACCAAATATCTCAAATTTCCCAAGGGTTGCAGAGGGACATAATCTGGTTGGCGCATCTGTACATAAAGAAGATACAAAAGCATGTCTGGCACATCAAAATTCCACACTGGCTCCTTTGGCATCTAGACTTTCTTAATTTTGTTTCCTTACTGTTCGTTTTATGTGCTGCTGTAACCTGCCCCAGTGTCCCGAGTTTTTAATTTTCATGGATAAGGCTTTTAGTTTCACAACACCTTAACAGCTTTATAAATAAAATAACAAAATCAAAGCTGCCATTTCACAACTGTGGCTGCTTTTCAAGAACAACATGCTTTGTTTTTGGTTCATAGTTGGGACTGGAACCTAGAATATTATCATGCAGCCAGCATTATCTAGCAACTTTCTGTTGTTAAACGTACGATGAGTTCAATGCCTTACAGAGAATCATAATTCTTGTCGGGCATGGGGAGGCCCTGCAAATTGGCTTTATGAATATTGTGGGCACCTACCCAAACTCCAGTTATTTAAGCTTCTGCCTACTGATTGGAGAACAGGGAGGCTCTAGATTTAAGTTCGTGTGCTCAGCACTTACTACACAGTGCTGAACGTTCATCCCCCTACCTTTTCCCCTTTGGTTGCCAGCAATAAGACTATGGGTGGGAACATACCTAGCAATTGTAACGAGTAAGCCAGAAAAAACAGCTGGCTCGACAGCGTCTTAATGAGGGAAGCAGCTGTGACCCAGACTTGTTCAGGAAGTAGGTGCCATTTTTATGTTGCTCCCCTCTCCTTTCTGGCAGAGCTGTTTCATGTATGAAAGCTGGACTTGAGAGCATTTTTGGTTCTCTCCAGCTTTGGCGGAATACATGATAGCGTGGATAGCTTCAGTTAAGAGGCCAAGTTTTGCATAGTCATGCCATGCAAATTGAGAAGAAGGCGGAAAAAAACCGAGAGGAGAGTTCTGCACACACAACATAAACTTCTGTGCTTTTGTGCCTGGGGGGCCCCTTTATTTGCTGTAAAGATGGCACCCAAAAATTTCAGTAGCTGCCAGTAATCCAGTTAAAGAAATCTTAATGGATTAATCAGATGAGTTTTGAATTAATGCATTAAATCTGCATACATTTGAGTCTTTAAGAAACAGCATGCTTTCTATGTTCTTTGATATGCACATGAACCACTCACATTACCCCTAACATATATTGTAAAAGAAACCTTAGGGAAGTAGTTTTCAAATTAAGGACCCACTTTTAGCCCATGCATGCAGAGTGGCTGGGGAAACCCAGCCAGATGGGCAGAATAATAATAATAATAATAATAATAATAATAATAATAATAATAATAATATGATTTTTACTGAGGACCCACTTCTTAATTTTTTTTTACCATACATTTGTATGGGATTTGTGCTGCTCTTCTGACCTATGATAGGTCAGGATGTGACCCAGTAAGTGAGCCCTGATCCACCAGTTGAAGGTAAATGCCTTAGGAGAAGAGGCATTTCCCCCACCCTCCGCTCCTAAGATTGTGCCTGTCATTGGCTGGTTCCCACCCCCCCCTTTGGGTAATTGTTTAAATTGAAAAACAAAACATTTGAAACCTAATGGGTTGCTCAGTTCATTTCTTTAAAAAAAAGTTTTACATCAAAAGATCTAATTGATTAATTAAAGGCTGCAGTACATTTGGCCAGCCCATGACAACAGGGGCACCCTAATACAAAACATGCTTGAGCTCTGGTTTTAAGACGGTGTCCAGATCCAGGCCTTTGAGCAGCTGAACAGCAGCTGCCAAGAGCTTCTGTCTAGTATGCCTTGCTGTAACACCTTTGTGGAAGAGCTTGCACCCCCTAGTGACCCACAGAACTTATTTAATAGCCCAGTAGGCATATCTGACAAGGCGCACGATGGGCTATAACGGACCCAAGCCCAGTTTGTAAAACGCTTGCTGTTTCTCTCTGCTTTAATGAGGCAGAGCTTTAACTTGACACAGCAGTGATGCTTCTGTCTCAGTGTCCTTTGTTAGGGCAGCGGCCCCTTCGTCTTGACAGCGACCGTGGCTAGAGTATTCCCAAATAGGGCTGTTTAAAAACAGTTGGTGCAAGGCATGCAAGCCTTACCCTTTCGCTGTTGCAGAGGAATCCCCGTTAAAACTCACAAACGTAGGCTTGTGTGAACCAGCAGGGTACACAATCGTAGCCTCTCAGTTGAATTAGTTGCACATGCTTTTTTTGAGAGGAGGGTCGGTAAAGTTGACTAAATCCCTGAAAGACAGAAGATCTTGGCTCATGTCTTCCTTCTCTGCTGCACCAGCTTGCAGCCCTGCCAGCTTAATTGCTGTGAAGTACTTTCTGTTCTGGTACACCGGGCTGCCCATTAAACTCCTGCAGGGTGACCCGTTGGAGTTCGTTGCTGTGAACATGGCCTCTTCTATCATGTTATCGGCCAAAGTTTTGGCAACTTAGTTTTGCATAAGGCAGCTTCCCAAGAGTGCTAAGCGCCGTCGCTTGTCTACCCTAACGAAAGCGATGGCCATCCCTGTTTCCACCACCTGCTCCTGACCTGATTTAGCCTCCATGTGCGCAGTAGTGGCGAGCTCCCCCTCCTCTTCCTTTAGATATGCAGTATTGGAAGGTAAGAACTGGACAACATAAAGGGATTCTACACGCTCTAATGGTAGCTGAGACTTACATTGATAAACCAGAAGAATCTACAATAATAAAGTGCAAGTGTCTCTGTGTCCAGTCCCTGTGTCCGTGGGATTGCGCTACTGCGCATGTGCCCCACGGACAGCCGTTGGGACTTGGAGCGCAGAGATGCTCTGCGTGTGTTCCCGATGTTGCTAGGGCAACAGGGATGCGCGAGAGCCGCTCAGTCAGCTCTGCGCATGTCCCCGACGTTGCTGGGGCAACAATTTGACAACGTATGTTCTAGCGCCCGTTAATTTAACGGGTTTAATGTACTAGTAAATATATAATCCCCTTTAATAAATGGATCGACAATATGATAACACTCGCAACTTACGAATGGATTGCTTACAGACGTTGATTTGCTTTGGATAAATATGACAATATTTAGAATGAGTTTAAACAAAATGTAGTAGGCTGTTAATATTTACATATGTATTAGGAAAATAATATCAAACTTTCAAAAGAATGCATGGGTTAGGGTATTTTTTGTATACATTTTTTGTTCTCTACACATTTTTGTGCCTTTTTATTTTTATTTTCTTCTTTGTACAGTGGACCCTCTGGATACGGATTTAATTAGTTCCGGCGGTCCGTGTGCACCCTGAAAATCCGTAACCAGAGGTGCCGCTTCTTTGCGCATGCGCGAGTGGTGAAACCCGGAAAAATACTTCCGGGTTTGCCGCTTTCGCAACCCGAAGATTACATATCCAGAGAGGTGCGTAACCCGAGGGTCCGCTGTATCACTTTATTTCTTTATAATTGAAAACTTTTCAATAAAACATTAATACCAAATAGATACTCGGTATTGGCATGTGCAGAGGGACGCATGCAGGGAGTAGTAGCTTTTTAAAATGTTCTCCCTGTTAAGCATGTTGGTGCAAGAAATGGGCTTGCTTAATGGTCTGCATGTGGGGTAATTAAATTGGAGCCCTGGGCCTAGAAAAAACAAGAAAATCTTCAATAAAAATTATAGATAGATACAGAAATAGATTGTGCTGTTATTCCAAGGTGACTAGAGGGTACCCTTTCTCTGAGAATCTGTTCATATGCCCTCTTGGGGCAGGGATTTCATAGCAGTGGGTGCATTTTGAAATCACATCTGGACTGATTCCCAAGCTGTTACTCTTTGCTAATAATGCTCTTTAATTCTCCTGCTGTTACAGAATAGTTTTTATTCCTTAGGGCTACTCTTCTGGCATTTTTTTAAATGCGATCCTTCTTTGTTTTTAAAATTCAAAGTGTGCTTTTGCTGAAGGGGGGGGGGGAAACCCGCTTGATTTACAGTAACATTTAATCTGAGATGCTGCGGTGTGTGGGAGGGCCCCCTTTCCTGTCTCTGGCAAGAGATGGATTGTCCTGCAAAGATGAGGTGTCCACTTAAAAACAAGAAGGAATGCCCATCCATTGTGCTGTTTTGATATGGCTCAGCTCACATGGCCCATGCGTCATATTCCACTTTGTCACACACTCTATAAACAACTTCCTAAAGTCCTCCTGTGAACTCTCAGCTACATTTCTCGAGGCAAAGTTTAACTCCCATCCAACATGCTGCGTGTAACTGGCTGTGTTTGCTTTTGCCATCCGGCTATTTGCTGGCTGTTTGGCTCGGTAAAACTTGTTTTTATGAAACTGCGCGTGGGGCAGAGGAAGTGGACAGAATCCCCCCCCCTTTTCCCTCCCATAACACTAAAACTCCCAGGGTCACCGAATGAAATTGGTTAGCAGGAAATCCTTGACGGACAAAAGGAAGCTTTCACACAACACTGGAGTTCCAGAATTGGCTTCCCCAATGTGGTGACGGTCACCACTACTTTTGATGGTTTTCAGAAAAGGATGAAACTACCTTTTTTCAGGGCAGCCATAGCCCAGTGGTACAGATTGGCTGTAGATCCCATTTATTCATTCAGAAGGTCGCAGGTTCAATCCCCAGCATCTCCAGCTACGGTTGGGAGAGACCCTCATCTGAAACCCCGGGGACTTGCTGCCAGTCAGTGTAGGCAATACTGAGCTAGATAGAACTAATGGTCAGATTCGGGATAAAAGCCCAATGTGTGAAGGCTGAGAACCGTTAAAAACAACCTTTACTGAAAAGAAGATTTTCCTATCCAGTCTGCATCTCTAGTTTGGCCTTGACTGAATTGCACCGCATCCCATGGCTGCTGTTTTTAACACCCTTGAGGTCCGGTCACAGGTCTTTTACTGACCCTTCCAGTTTGGTCTTAAACCAGGGATAAATGTAACATGCCAAAAGCTGAGAACAGCTTAAAGCCCCTTTCTTTGCAGCATCCGGACGCATCCCTTGTTTCGGACGTCAGCCTTGGGCCATGCCAGTTTTTTTAATGCTTTTCTTGGATACCAAAAAGCTCAGGGGGATAACCCTGTTTTCCACTGCCGTGCTAATGAGGTAGCGAATTTGAACCAAATGGAAGGCAGATGGGTTTGGATGAGGATTCTTCTCTCCCTCCAACGAGCCACGTGCTGCTTTCTCTTGTTTTGTGGGGGAGCCGAGCATCGTCTAGAACTGCTTAGTCACGGCATGATGTTTTCCCTGCTTTTAAGAGGAGGAAAAACAGCAGCAACCGGCAGAGCTCGGCTGCTTGCACACTGTGCTCCTTTGCATGGAAACAGCCATAAACCAAGATTAGCCGCAGACCGAATTTTCACTCCTTGGGAAGGGGCCTTCTGTGCAGAAAATTACCTTCTTGCAGGTGGCTTTCAAAGTGTTAAGTTGTGTGATTTGCCGGCGCCTGCAAGCCATGTCTTTTCTGAGCAACGTGCCTTGGGTAACCAGGTACTTTCTCCCGGAGCTTCTCCTCCAGCCCCCACCCCACGCCTCACCCCAAACAATACCTGTAAACTGATCCAGAAGGAGGGGGAGAGAAAAACAGAACCAGCACACAGAGATCACATGCTGGTCACACATGCCTGCTGAAAGCCTGGTTGCCCAGGGAAACAGGAGCAGGGACTTGCCCAACAAACAACGGGAGCGGCCAATTATTTGATTATGCTTTTATGGGAATTAAAGAGAAACCTCCAGTAATCCTCTGCGGGGGAAAGCAAAAGCAAGGGGGGATGGACAGCTTTGATATGCCCCTTTTGTGGTCTTTGTGAGAATTATCGCAAGAGGGACCTTTCCTTTTAAATATCTGTTCAGGGTTTTTTGGGGGGAGGGAATAGTACAGTGAACAGCATGCCAGCGAGGCAAATATTTCTAAGGTCAATGGCCACGTTCTGATGATCGCGTCTCAGCTTACATGTGAGCCTTGTGCCTGCATGTGTGGCCACTTCCTCCCCCACTTTCTGGCAGGCCTGGATGCAATGTGGAAGTCCCTAATCAACTGTAGTTTCCCATTTCACCCAAAACATTCTGCCCTCCACTTTCCTGTTCACTGAGACATAAGGGTCCTGGAGATTAACCAAACCATGAAATTGTGTGGTTCCAGTCAATTTCCATTCCAGGAGGAGTAGATCTGATGTTGGGGATAGAAGAGATTGGGGGGGGGGGGGGAGGGAAGAAATGAATCTTGATAAAATAGGAAATCTTCATGCAGTCGGTGTCTGGTGCAAGGCAAAAGATGTGCAAAAAATCCATATCTGTGCCTTTGTGATGCATATTGATTTTGGAATAAGAATTGCATTCCTGGGTTATTGTTTCTGAACTTCTTTAAGCTTTGCTGTGAAGTTTAAGGCAATGCCATCCATCGTTCCAAGCACCATTTATCGCCCTATCTCACACCAATTGACTTTGATAAGCGTGAATTTAAAAAGAGCAGATGCAGTAAAATTAGTATTAAAAGAAATTGCTTTCGCAAAATTTAGCATACATGAAGGCACAGGAGAGATGAGTTGGCTGGGTTGCAAAAGGTTTTGTGGCTAGAACTGGGGGTTTAGCTTCGTCGATCCTGCACTAGGGCAAGACATTTGGAGTAGCTTCTTTGGGTCTCTTCAGGTCCTGTGATTTTCCTGCCATCTAGTGGTTCTTTTTCTGTAGTTCAAATAGCCATGTTTAGCAATACACCACCAGCAGCTACCACCGTACACTGACTGTGTCGCTTTGCTCTTCTCTCCCCGCAACCAACAGTCCCAATGACCGGCTTCACCCAAAGAGCTACCATTGACCCGGAACTGAACGAAATCCATGTGTTGTCTGGACTTAGCAAAGACAAGGAGAAAAGGGAAGAGAATGTTCGGAATTCCTTCTGGATTTATGACATTGTACGGAACAGCTGGTGAGTGGCAGAAGGTTCCCCTCCGCCCTCCCCCTGGAGTGAAATAGTATTTGCCTCTTCGTGTTAATTCGCAAAGGGTGTGTATTCCTGTAGCCACATGTAAGCAGAAGCGATACCGGGTTTTTTAAACCCAGGCCTGAGAAAGTGGCATTTTGTCCACACTCCTCAAACATCACTGCCATTAGTTACTTCCCTGGAAAGAAACATCAGATCCTTTCAGGGAAGCAGTGTCCCATATCTACCCATAAGCTGCTCTCAGTCTTGCAGACAAGAGACCCAGTAAAAAGTCTGGTTTTGCATATATTTGTAAACATGCACCAGGAACAGGTTCATTTGCACTTCCTAGTGCTCTTCGGCACTTTCTGTTCATACGAAGTAGAGGCTTCAGAGGAGTGATGTGTAGAAAAACGTGCATTGAGGAAGAGCTGATGGTCATGAAAATTAAACCTTCCGGCAGCTACCCTGATAAGATGATCAAAAAGGAGTGAATGCTTTTCAAAATGTGGCCGGGAACAATTACTTTTAGTACAGTGGAACCTTGGTTCTTGAACTTAATGCGTTCCAGGAGTCCGTTTGACTCCCGAAAAAGTTCGAAAACCAAGGCATGGCTTCTGATTGGCTGCAGGAGCATCCTGCACTCAAGCGGAAGCCATGTTGGATGTCCGGCTTCTGAAAAATGTTCGAAAACCGGAACACTTAACTTCCGGGTTTTCTGCGTCCGGGAGCCAAAACGTACGACTACCAAGGTGTTCGAGAACCAAGGTATGACTGTATTCACATAGCATCAACCGTTAACTTGTAACATGAATGCTAAGTAATCTACTGCCACTGTCAGAAAGAATATCACACGCAGCAGCTGTGATAGCTCAGTCAGTGAAGGGTGAGACTTTTAATCTCGGGGTCATGGGTTCGAGCCCCAGCTTGGACGAAAAATTACTGTATTGCAGGGGGTTGGACTAGATAACCCACATGGTCCCTTCCAACTCTACAATTCGATGGTTATGCTTGGGGACTTTCATTGGCCACTGAGAACAGGATGCTGCCTCAGATGGGCCTTTTGTCCTATCCAGCAGGGCTGCTTTCTTAGGCCTACGGAGGTGGAGGGATGGGAGTGTCACAGCTTGTCAGCATGACCGCGTGAGTACACACACACACACACACACACACACACACACACTGGTCACTTGTGGATTTGGGTATAGCTTTAGCATCACAGCCTGTGTGTGTAGCGTCAGAGGTGTGTGGGTCCAAGCCACACAGCATTTCCCCTCTGGTTTTGTTGTGAACTGGTTGGAAATTTGGGGCCTTGGTGCCTTTAGTCTCTGAGCATGTACAGGTGAAACTCGAAAAATTAGAATATCATGGAAAAGTCCATTTATGTAAGCAATTGTTTTCATTAGCTACTGGAGTTTAAAATATGAGATAGACTCATGACATGCAAAGCGAGATATGTCAAGCCTTTGTTTGTTATAATTGTGATGATTATGGCGTACAGCTGATGAAAACCCCAAAGTTGAAATTGTTAGTTTGGGGTTCTCATCAGCTGTACGCCATAATCATCACAATTATAACAAACAAAGGCTTGACATATCTTGCTTTGCATGTCATGAGTCTATCTCATATATTAGTTTCACCTTTTAAGTTGAATTACTGAAAGAAATGAACCTTTCCACGATATTCTAATTTTTTGAGTTTTACCTGTAGGTTCCTGTGTGGATGTGAGGCCCATCACACAGTGACCAAGTAGGGGGCAAACCCATGCTCTCCTAATTCCTCAATTCCTTCCCTTTGTTTGGACGCCTCTGTTGGGGGCATTTCTGAACAGAACCCGGTGGTGGCATTTGTTCTGGATATATTAATCCAGACTTGTGCTTTTGTGATTTGGAATGTGCCTCCCAGATAGTTTCTGTTGCAAGACCAAGACTTTGCATGTTGTCTGTGTGGATTCTGGCATAGCATCAGGAATGCGGAGCATCTCAGCACTTTTTTGAGAAGGGGGAAAATGTTCTGGTGCTCATGGGTTGCCGAGAAAAACTCAAAGGGGACGGCGCTGGAAAAAGGAGTTACAAATGCCGGGCAGTTAAGGGCCAATTTTCCTGTAGGAAATGTTTAATGGGGACATTTTCTCTGTGGTGTCTGGTTCAGCAGCGGCCTCTGAAAGGGGAGTGTAGGTGTCGTTGGTTATTTGGAATTGCTCCAAGTATATATTATACATGTTAACAAAGATTAAAAAATAATAAACCAGTTTCCTTACATGATTAATAGTCAGTACTAATACCATGGTAGGCCTTGCTTGGAAGTGATGCAGAGGCCATCTATGCTGTGATAATCTCCAGTTTAAAACACTGTAATGCAGTGAATGTGGAGCTGCTTTTGAAGGCAACTTGGAAAACAAGAACGTCTCTCCTTTTTAAAGCCTGAATGGGCTGGGAACTGGGTATCTTAAAGGATGATCTGAGGAAGAACAAACAGACCCTTCTCTGAATAAGATGGACGGTCACTGGGAGAGGAGGGGGTGGCTTTTCAGATGTGACCCCTTCCATGTGGAATTCTATATGCAGAAAGGCTCATTTGGGACTGAAATTCTAGGTTTCTGTTGACCCACACAGGTTTTCCAGCAGGTCTAAGCTGGATTTACTGAGATGAGTTTGGTTTTTTTTTGCAGCACTGCTGTTTTTATCCCTGCTTCCATTTTACTGTTCTGCTGCGTGCGACATTCTTACCACTGTTAAAGAGCTGCCCTTTTGTTAAACCGACAAGTGGCATTAAAATATGTTGAAGAATATGGGCAAGCCTACAGCTTGGGAGGGGGCGGGAAGGGCAGGAATTGTTCCCAATAGTGATGAGTGGGGATACCTGGAAGCGCAGGAGGAGTCGACAAGGGGAAGCTTAAGGTGTTACCTTGACAGATAAAGGCCTTTCAAAGTGCAGGGGGGGGGGGATGAGAAAAGTGAAGATCGGCATGCAGGGAGTCAGTAGAGTTGCGCTATATAGATTAGCATCCTATGACACTTCTTGGCCATTTAACGTTCTCTTCCAGGGCTGGTCAACCTGAGGATCTCCAGCTGTTGCTGGACTCCCATTATCCCTAGCCAGCATGGCCAACAATCCGGGACTGTGGGGAGCTGGAGTCCAGCAGCACCTAGTCTGCCACAGGTTCTCCAGCCCTGATCCATTCTCACCTACTCTAGCATTTTGTTTCCAACACTGGCCAACTATTATTCTCTGGACGAGGCCCATGAGCAGTGTGTGAAGTTTGCAGCCCTCCCTGTTGCTTGCAACCAACAAATGCTGTTTCGGAGGTACAGTTGTACCTTGGAATTCAGACGGAATCCATTCGTTTGACTTCCAAAACATTAAAAAAAACAAAGCATTCCTGCAGCCAATCGGAAGCCGCGGAAGCCCTGTTGGATGTTCGGCTTCCAAAAAAAAAAACGTTCGAAAACCGGAACACTCACTTCCGGGCCTTGATCGTTTGGGAGCCAAAACGGTCGAGAACTAGGCTGTTCGATAACCAAGGTATGACTGTATTCTGCAGTTCTGCTTCTGAAGTTATCAGGCCTAATAACCATGGATAGGCACCATTCCGCTTCCTCATCATCATCCATGAGCTTTGTCTATTGCATGGCAATGTCCCTCCCTCCCCGTGGGAAATAATAACACGTGAGATGTAATATAGGTTTAATGGGCGGAAAGGCCACAACTTTATTGGTTACGGATGTTGAGTGGTATTGGCTTAGGCATTGGACCCTAACTGACTATATCCGACCCCAACCCGTGTGTTGGAAGTCCAGAAAGGGTTAACCACCAGGAAGGAGCCCAGTGATGTGTATCTACTGGAACTCCCCCTGTGATCACCGTTAGGGACGTGCCTTAGGCCCTAACCTCCCTAGGCTTCGGACAGGGCCACGCCCCCGGAATCCTTTAACGGAATACCCTTTGAATGAGGGGCAGGTGATGGCACTACCTCCCCTTCTCACCTCTATTGATGTTTTCCAATGCCTAACCACCAAACCAAAGTTGTGACGAGTTGCTATGAGGTAGGTGAAAAAAACCGCCTTGGCTAGTCCAAGTGGAAAAAATCCTACCAGGCCCCTTGGCCAACCGAGGCAACCAACTGAAGTCCATAGCAAGGTCAAGAGCTATGGGTGGGTGGGAGAACCTATGCAGCTGGGGTCCGGAATGAAAGAGAGAGGATTCCCGCCGTTTCCTGCTTAAAGGGAAGCAGGACACGCCTCCTGGCCGACCAGGTTGGTCGGCCTTTGGGCGATGCGGCTGGAATCCTTCCAATTGCACAGGGGCTGAGCTCTCAGTCCCTGTGCGTGTGATCGGGTCGTGAATGCCCGCAATGCCACCACCTGCGCATGCCCGGAAGTGGTCTCCCTAGTTTTTGTTTCTTCCTCCTGCCTGAGAACTATCCTGGCAGCGTTCTTCAGTATTCTGGCTCTTGTTCATTGCTTTTCACAATAGCTTCTTTCATTTTTCAGAGCAGTTTTGTTTAAAAAACGAGTGCTTACAAATGCCGCAAGTTTATTACAGAGGGGTTGATGACAGCACCCAGGTAGCCTTTATTTGGCAAATAGATAGTTTGAATCCTGATGGCGGCAGTGGTACAAGCCGCTGCTAAACAGGTGACAGCTAGGCATTTGTTGGTGCCTGGCAACTCTGAATCGCTTCATCTCGTATTGCATTGCAGGTCTTGTGTCTACAAGAACGACCAGGCCGCCAAAGAGAATCCAAGCAAAAGCCTCCAAGAGGAGGAGCCCTGCCCGCGTTTTGCACACCAGCTTGTGTATGATGAATTGCACAAGGTAAGCTTGTCTGGACACAGGGCGGGAATCGGGTCAACCATGCTAAGTATGTTGGGGCATTTGCAAGAGTGCCCATCCCAGTGCCAGCGGAATGTGCCAAAGACCAGAAAAATGCCCAACATTTCTAAGAGGAGTCAGTTGCTTTACTGGCAATAATTCAGTTCCAGGAACTTATATAAAGCATACAGTTGTAGATACAGCATAGAGCCTCCTTACAGTCCCCTTACAGCAGGCATGTCCAACAGGTAGATCGTGATCTACTGGTAGATCACTGGACGTCTGTGGTAGATCACTGGTAGTTCACTGGCTCCCCCCAAAGAAGCTTAGCAGCTTTGGCTCCCCATCTTTGCCCTGAAGCCCCCCAAACAGGGCTTTCCCTCCTAAAAAAAAAAAAAGCTCAACTTTGACGCAACCCCCCCAAAACAAGGATGGCTTTCCTTCCTAAAAAAAGCTCAACAACTTTGACCTGAACCCTACAAAAGGGGGTAGATCACTGCCAGTTTTTAACTCTGTGAGTAGATCGCGGTCTCTTGGAAGTTGGCCACCCCTGCCTTACAGCATACATACTGTGCTCTGGCCAAGAGCAAACTTGCCTTAAACGCAATAGCATTTACAATGTAGATTGTGCCAAGTCATTCTCACAAGATTGCTGACTCATTCTCACATGTTTAACTAGCTACAGGTGCAGGCAAACACACCCAAATTAAACAGCACACCTAAAGTAACCCTTCCTTGCCCCTTTTCTCGGCATGCATAAACATCCATTTACAAAGCAAGCATCGAGTGCAGGATAAGGTGGCACCATGGCACCAAGAGGAGCAAAACTGGGCTCCATTTTGATGCATCTTATCTCCTTTCTGTGTGCTGCTGGTGGCCTGGAGCTCTGGGGGTGGTGGGGTGGGCACCAGGTCAGTGCATATGTGAGGATGAGCTGCGCCATGGACCAAAAGTGCCCCCCCTCCCTCCTCTTGCAAAGCAAGTCCTGCCTATCGACGCCTGGCTTGTCCCTGGGAAGCCAAGCCAAATATAAAGGCCACCAGGGGGCTGAGGCTTGAGTTCAAGCCCTATGCCAACTTTTTGATACATGTGTGCTTCCTAGAGGACAGATGAGTGCGTTATGTGACTGGGTTCCCAGAATCAAGCAGCCGGTTTCATATCCGATTCATTGGCATAATGATTTTCAGCATATGTATTGGGTATACAGTCATATCTCTCTTCATTGAGCTCATTGCAGTTTATCTCTTTCTTACTGCCCATCTTGCTGGATAGTTTCTCATTTGACCAGTGGTGGTTTGCCAGAAATAGTTGAACAGAGGGTGTGTGTCTGTGCGGCCTTTCTATACCGCTTTACCACAAAGTAGGTAATTCAGAGCAGTTGCGGCTTTATTTCTCTGTACCTTGAGGGCAACGCAAGAGGCATGTGGGATAAACCCAACAGCTTGGGCACGCATCAACCCCCATCCCCTTCCCTCAAGCAGCTGCTCAGGTGGAGCTCCTGGGGGGGGGGGGGGAGCACATCAAAGGTTGGGCTGGCTCATCCAGCACTCTTGATTGAACCATGCTGCTGTTTATGACTTGACATCTCAATTCTTGTCTTTCAAGGTCCATTATTTGTTTGGAGGGAATCCAGGCAAATCCTGTTCTCCAAAGATGCGGCTGGATGATTTCTGGTCCCTGAAGCTTTGCCGGCCTTCGAAAGAATACCTTCTACGCCACTGCAAATACCTAATTAGGAAACACAGGTACAGGCTTGCAAGAGACTGCAGAAGCGAGTCCCTTGGCATTAAGCAAGAGTGTGTGGGAGTATGCCAGAAACCCTATGTGATTATTTTTCTTAAATGCTCAGCCTTGTTGCTTTAATAGGGCTCAAGGTTCTTTCCTATTGTCATCAAAATGTGTGTAGTATAATAATAATAATAATAATAATAATAATAATAATAATAATAATAATAATAATAATAATAATATATTTATACCCCGCCCATCTGGCTGGGTTTCCCCAGCCACTCTGGGCGGCTTCCAACAGAATATTAAAATACAATAATCTATTAAACATTAAAAGCTCCCCTAAACAGGGCTGCTTTCAGATGTCTTCTAAAATTCTGGTAGTTGTTTTTCTCTTTGACATCTGGTGGGAGGGTGTTCCACAGGGTGGGTGCCACTACCGAGAAGGCCCTCTGCCTGGTTCCCTGTAACTTGGCTTCTTGCAGCGAGGGAACCACCAGAAGGCCCTCGGCACTGAACCTCAGTATTTCCCCCCTCTTTAAAAAAGCACATACACCTTTTTAAAAAAAGGTTCCCATAATAATAAAATCATACAATTGTAGAGTTGGAAGAAACTGTCTCTAAGCATCACCTAGTCCAACCCCCTGCAATGCAGGAATCTCAGCTAAAGCATCCATGACAGATGGCCATCCAACCTCTTGGGTGTAATCCTTTGAAACCACAATTTAGAGCAGGGGTCAGCAACCTTTTTCAGCCATGGGCCGGTCCACCATCCCTCAGACCATGTGGTGGGCCAGACTATATTTTGAAGAAAAAAATGAATGAATTACAAATACACATTCTACTCATGTAAAAACATGCTGATTCCCGGGCCGTCCGCGGGCTGGATTGAGAAGGTGATTGGGCTGCATCTGTCCCACGGGCCTTAGGTTGCCTACCCCTGATTTAGAGGCCTGAAGGCACATGGTTGGCAGGTATAGAACTGGTTCTGTGGAACTCAGCGCTCCCTGTGTCTCAGCTCCCCTTTGCAGCAAAGGCACCACCATTCCTCCACGACCCCATGGGAGGCTGTCCCCTATAAATAAATGGTTACCAGCCATGATAGGTGAGTGACAGCTGCCCCCCCCCCCACTGCAGTCCTGGAAGAAGGAAAACTCAAGCGCTGCTGTTTTGTTTTAGTGTCGCTTCAGTGGGCTAGGGATGCATGACACAGCCATGCAGCTCAATTTCCTCCCGGGCATCAAGAACAATAATGCAGCTAGGTGCTACCTGGGAGTAAAATATTTGCATTTGTGGCGCACATGAGCTTCAAGGTATGGGTTGTTTACACCTGCAGCTGGAAGCGAGCGTAGCAGATGGGAAATGAATCTCAAGAGGCAGGCTACTTGGGATGCACTGCTTTCCCAACATACACGAGGAACGACAACAACGGAACATGGCCGCAGTCGATGAGACGTGCCTGAGCACTGAAATTTCACCAGACTGCTCAGATACATTTGTTGTCTGACAAGGGGGAAGAATCAGCCACAGAACATTGAGGAATGAATGTTGCTGCCACGAAAAGAGTGACACCTGGATGGTGACACTCCCCCCCTTTAAGGATTAGGCGAAGGGAAACATGGCTACTTCTTTGACT
Organism: Lacerta agilis; assembly: GCF_009819535.1. Taxonomy (NCBI): domain Eukaryota; kingdom Metazoa; phylum Chordata; class Lepidosauria; order Squamata; family Lacertidae; genus Lacerta; species Lacerta agilis. The sequence goes on along the minus strand of NC_046321.1, from coordinate 6,928,256 downwards.
CTTCTGCCCCCTCCCCCTCCCCCTCCCCCCCCCCTGTGTCTTTTAGATTATAAGCCTGAGGGGCTGGGAGTAGAGCTGTAAAATTTCTGGGTGGAAACGAATTTTTTTGGGAAAATTGAAAAAAAAATGCTACATTAGCACTTCTTTTTTCTTTTCCAGATTGAAAGTCAATTCTGTTACTTTAGAAACATAAAATATAACTATGGACAATTTTAATGGGCATAAAATTATCACAACTAGCATATTAAAAATATAGTGTATCCAAACAATTATTACAAACAGAATTTACTTTTAAAATAATATTTATTTGTATTTGTAACAAATGGAGCAACAATCTCCTGAACTGTTTACTAGTTTATGTGGAACAAAAACAAACTCCACAAAACAATTTTTAAAAATCCAGAAGTAACAATTATTCATATTTCCTCTCCACAGTATTAAAAAAAACCATTCTCATAAAAAGAACTGAAGAAGGAAGTGGGACTAAATTTCAATAAATGGGCATGAAATTTAATCAGAATCATTTTCTGAACTGTAATGATCAGTATCAGTTTCAGTCTCTGCTTCTGCATCTACTCTCTTGTGTCTGTCATTATCACAGTTATGATGGACTTCTAAAAACTGAATGTTTGCTCGGATTGAAACATTTTTTTTCACTTTTTCCACGGATAAAAACAAAAAAGGCTTCAGGAAAAAAACGTTTTTTTCCTGGGTTTTTTCCAGGCCTTCACATCTCTAGCTGGGACTGACTTGGACGTTAAATATCTGTAAAGCTCTTGGGGAGCTTTTTTTGGCTGAAGAGCAGGATAAAAATGCTAAAAACAGATAAGATCACAGCTGCAATGCGTGTGTGCAGTGAGGAGCTGGAGGCATCGCTGCTGAAGGCCTTTCTGGTCCAGAATCCAGTTCTCATAGTGGCCAACCAGATACCTGTGGGAAGTCTGGAAGCAGGACCTGAGTGCAATAGCACTCTTCCCTCCTTGCGATTCCCATCCTCTGGTATTATTCAGAGGCATACTGCCTCCGAGAGTGGAGGGAGAACATGGCTATCCTGCCTAGCAACCGTTTGTTTATAGGGTGCCGTCTCCCATGGAAATCCAGCATAGCTCATTGAAATGATCTCTCCAATCCACCCACCCTCTTCTTGGCTAGTAGGGAGAGGGATCCTTTCTCTCCCATAAATCCTTTCTCTTTCTCACTGTTGTGCCCCGTCATTTGCAAAGCTAGACTTTCCCATGATCTTTACTCACACACGTCACGTGTCGCAAGCCTGAATTCAGATGTGGGGAGCCTGTAGCTGCCATTGTAGAATTAAACCTGGCAGGACGTGGTCATTTGAGGCTGCTGCTCTTTCCTGGGGAGGACTACGAGTTGTTGACATGTATAGCCTCTCTTCTGAGCTTGTTAGACTTTGAGGTGGCCCCTCGCCACATGGAAGCTCATATTTTAAAGCAGTGTTTCTGGAACTTGGGTCCCCAGATCTGGTTGGACTACAACTCCCATCACCCCAAGCACTGGTCCTGTTAGCTAGGAATGATGGGGGTTTGTAGTCCAGCAGCAGCTGAGGACCTAGTTTTAAAGCATGGTTTTTGTGCTGATCACAAAACCATGCAGCCTGCGTCCCTCCCAGATGTTTCTGGACTCCCATCTCCCATCATCCTTGAACTTTAGCCATGTTGGAGTTGAGTCCAGTAACATCCAGAGGACTGCAGGTTCCACATTCCTGACCAAGGCCGACCTTGCATGCTGGGTTGCTAAGATTAAAATGGGTGGGGGATGCTTGTCTTCCTGGGCTCCTTGCAGGGTGGGCGGGATATAAATTGAAACAATTTTGTTCAGTAATTCATTATTTACCAAGTAATAATCGTGGAGAGCTTGTCTTGTGCGTTTTGGGGTTTCTGTGTCTTTCTGAAGACAGCATTTCTCAATGAGTGGTTTCCTGTGACATCATAGAGTTGGAAGGGACCCCAGGGGTCATCTAGACCAACCCCCTGCAATGCAGGAATCTCAGCTAAAGCATCCCTGACAGGTGACCATCCAACCTCTGCTTAAAAACCTCCAAGGAAGGAGAGCCCATAACCTCCGGAGGGAGACTATTCCACTCTCAAACAGCTCTTATTGTCGGAAAGTTTTGCCACACGTTTAGTCAGAATCTCCTTTCTTTTGTCGCTTGAAGCCATGGGTTCAAATCCTACCTTCCAGAGCAGGAGAAAACGAGCTTGCTCCATCTTCCATGCGACAGCCCTTAAGATATTTGAAAGATGGCTATTGTATCTTGTGCAGAGTTGGAAGGGACCCTGAGGACCATCTGGTCCACCCCCCTGCAATGCAGGAATATGCAGCTGCCCCATGTGGGGATCAAACCTGCAACCCTGGTATTATCTAACCAATTGAGCTGACTTAAGGATGAGGCTTGGCCCTGCCTTACCATTCCTGTAGCTAAATTTCCACAAGGACAGATGGCCCTTGAAAATAATTCCATTTCAGAGGCTGACACTGACATCTCTGGCTATATTTCCTTCCTTTTCGGGTGCATTGATGAAAGTTTTGTTTGCAACCTCAGTAGTTTGAAAGCACTATGGAGTGGGCGGTGGGGAGGGGGGGCACCTTGTTTTGAACTGGATTGTCCCTACTGTTTCATATTGCTTCAGTCAAGCCAAAATCCAGGTAAATCCCCCCTGATCTAGCCTTCTCCCAAACACCTTTAAACTTGAGCCCCTGTTTCGCACGGAGGCCTGAGCCTGAGCTCATGCTATCATCAGGCAGTCTTTGCAGAAATGACCCAGGGTAGCTTTGCATCACTTAAGGTAGGTAATAGGCTATTTCTTTTTAGCAGCCGAGCTTTTCAAAAGAACGATCTCTTAAGCCGCCTCCAGCAATCTGTGAACTATAAACCCTTGCCTCGCATGTCTCTCCCCAGGTTTGAAGAGAAGGCCCAGACAGACCCTCTAAGTGCCCTGAAATACCTGCAGAACGACTTGTTCGTCACCGTAGACCACTCGGACCCAGAGGAGACGAAAGAGGTAAGGGGTGTTGGTGGGGATTGGCTAGCTTTCTTCCCTCTTCCCGTTGACGTGGAAAGGTTCATATTGCGGCGTTCCCAGAGCCATCTGGCTGCCTCCACGAATTTGTGCTTGCAGATGCAAAAACAGTTCAGGGCCAAAGCCCCTGGTCCCCTGGCTAGCGTGGTGGATGAGTGTCACAGTTCCATCTCCTGAGAAGCTAAATCTGCTCTGCATTTGGATGGATTGATATATCAAGGCTTCCTTTTGAAGTAGCTTGTCCTAGATCTCTTGCCCTTACGTTTTTTTATTTTTGCCATCTTCAGCTCCTGACTGCGGTAAGGCCTCTTTGTTAATCTGCAATGCGTCGCGTACATTGAAAACACACTATATATTTTTAAATTGCTGGTTTCTATAGCCTTCTTAATCAGTGGTGCACCGTAGCCTTAGAGCCCAATCCTTGCCGACAGCTGCATTTGCAGTTACTCCCGCCGGTTTGCCCCGCATGTTCTCCCTTTTCCTCTCCTGCTTGCTGTCCGAGCTTCCTTGTTCCTTTGTTGCGAGTGGCTCTTCATAACTTATGGAGCAGCTTTCTATTCACAGTTCCATTCCTCCTCACCACGAGCCAACAACCCCCATTTTACAGGTAGGAAAGAGGAGCTTGGATCTGTGATATCTCCCAAGATTTAAGTCCCAGCTTCTTGGAACATGCTGGGGCCTCATGCTTTTCTAGCAACCTTGTTGGATAAATGCCACAGCCTTGACATTAAAAGTCTATGGGATATGTAGTCTTCCGGAGAGGCAACTTCCTGTAAAAGGAGAAGGAATCACCCTGTTATCTGAACTGGATGCATGGGGTACGTCAATGCTACACTTCCAGGGCAGCCTAGAGGTTTATGGGAGTTGTAGTCCTAAACATCTAGAGGTCACCGATGATGCTGTAGGGAAGTGCTTCCCGAACTTGGGTCTCCAGCTGTTTTTGGACTACAACACCTATCAGCGCTAGCTAGCAGTACCATAGGTCAGGGATGATGGAAATTGTAGTCCAAAAACAGCTGGGGACCCAAGTTTGGGAAACCCCACTCTAGGGCAGTTGGAACTCTCAGGCCCACTTCATATCAAGCAGAATCAAGGGATGACACTTTCCTTGGAATGTACCATTTCAGGCTGCAGGGGTGTGTGTGTGTGGTGTGTTAGTGTGTTCCAGTGCTTTATGGAGAAAGAAAATGCTGGAGAGAGAGGTTCAGCCTAGCCTTCTCCCTGCAACACTAGTCTTCTACATGCAGGCGATTAAAAAACAAAACATGGGCAGAAGTTGGACCTGTGGTCCTCCCACTTTCATCCCAGAGTGGTATATTTTAGTGCCGGTGTGGGGAACTCCAAATGTTGCCAAACTCCCAGCCTTGCTGTTCTTGACCATTGGCCAAGCTGGCTGGAGTTTTAGCGCAACACTGCCTGGAGGGCCGCAGGTTTCAGGGAAAGCTTTATGGTGCAATTCTGAGTGAGCGTATTAACCAGGGGCCAGAGAGAAGCCTTTGACACTCACTTACGTTTCTCCTGGGAGGCCCGTCTCGCAAATTGCAAGCGATAACTGCAGAAAAGGTAGAATTACATATCAGAGAGAGAGAGAGAGAGAGAGAGAGAGAGAGAGCCTGACGTTAATAAATGGAAACTAGTTCAGCAGCTTGAGGCCACGCAGCCAAATGAAACAAACGCCGTGTTCTGGACAGAACAGTTTTTGGCCAGGCATCGGATTAGTCTAATACAGTGTAAATGAAAGATCCCAGAAGGAGAAGGCAAATTTGTTTTTGTTTTTAAATGAGTGTTAAAATGCAATTCTGAAACAGGTCACATTGAGTTCCATGGGGTATACTCACCAGTAGAACTGCAGTCCACAGTTATAGCTTACTTTCCCGGAGAGAACTTGCAGATGCTCCTGTAGCCCCTGACGGTTGATGGTTTTGAATCCTCTGTTCCTGGCGGTATTTAAACCCCTTTGCTGACTTTAAAGAGGCAGAGCTTTTCAGAAGCAACTACGATCTCACCTGGGGGTGTCTTGAAGTGTCTTCAGTGGGGACTGAAGCAAAGGTCCTCCTAATCCAGTGTCCTGTTCCCTTGGTGTCCTATGAAATGCCCCCTGGGTGCTGTCGAGCAGAATATGGGCCAACAACATTTGGTATTCAGATGCTCCACACCAAGCTATTGATAAGGACTGTGCAGTTGTCCCGCCGTGTGTGTGTGTGTACACGTGCACACACACACACAATTTTCAAAAAGCTGGCTGTCAGCGATGCCCCTCTTGGTACCATGTACATCTGAAGGCAGCTGGTCAGGGAGCATCCCTCTGCCATGTGGTCTAGCTTTTAACAAGCGCAATTCAAAGTGTCGGTGCTGAACTTTAAATCCCTAAATTGCACCAGCTCAATATACCTGAAAAAGCATCTCCACCCTCATTGTTCAGCCCGGACGCTGACGTCCAGTTCCAAGGGCCTTCTGGCGGTTCCCTCATTGTGAGAATTTAGGTTACAGGGAACCAGGCAGAGGGCCTTCTCAGTAGTGGTGCCCACCCTGTGGAATGCCCTCCCATCAGATGTCAAGCAGATAAACAACTATATGACTCTTAAAAGACATCTGAAGGTAGCCCTGTATCAGGAGATTTTTAATGGTTGATCTTTTATTGTGTTTTTCATATTTTGTTGGGAGTCACCCAGTGTGGCTGGGGCAACCCAGTCAGATGGGCGGGGTACAAATAATAAAATTATTACTGTATTTAACACAACACCTTTTTTGGGAGGGGGCACCAGGTTGGGAAGGGCTGATTTCAATTGGCTTCCTCCACCACCCAGGGAAGTCTGCCATCTGCATAAAACTCAGCAAGAGGGCAAGCCATTTCAGGGCTTGCATTAAGGATGCATAAATCTGTCGTCCTAGCTTTTGCCTGACAAGAGCACGGGTCTTTCTTTCCGTCGTCATAGCTGAGAGAGTCCTCATGCTGCCACTGCCCATATATCTCCATTCCGACGAGAATCGGGCTTCATATTTTAGTCTGGCTTGCTTGCAATGAGCAGCGGTTTTTCTTGAAGGCTCGGCCGCGTTTGTGAAATGCCAAAGATGACAGCGCAATAAATTGATGCGGTCGGAAAGACCTGGTTTTAAAAGCAGAATTCCTTAGCAATAGAACATTAATCCTCCGTTTGGCGGCATCAGATGTGTCAAGAAACAACCCCCCCCCCACCAAAAAGAAGAAAAGAAAAAAAAACCACCCCAACCTTCAACCAAAGTGATTTCATTGTTGTTGATCAAGAAGCCTTTATGCCCCTCATGGGAACATGTTGAACCCTTAAAAATAAAATTAAATAACATCTTGTTTGTTTTCCTCTCCAGTTCCAGTTACTTGCTTCAGCCCTCTTCAAGTCCGGCTCCGACCTGAGCGCTCTGGGTGAGTATGCTTCAGACTAGCAGGAATTGGTGCAGTTTCAAAAGCCTCTGTCCTAAATCCCCAGAAACGCCATGGGGATCCGTTTCAGGCTGTCAGCACTCCAGACATGGGACGGTGGTGTTAGCCACACAGGCGTGGAGGGATCGGTCAAAACAAATTAACTTGTGCCATGTCATCCTGGCAGCCCCAGCAAGCCTTGCTTCACGGAGGCAGGGCAGAGACTGATCCTCCGCTTGCTGTGGCAGACTGTGTTACTCAAGTGCGTGAACTCAGGCTGTTCTTCCCAGCCGTGGGCACGTTTCTCTCCTTGGGCAGCGTGTCAAGGAAAACAGCAAAGTTTTCAAACTTCTCAGAACCAGAAAGTCCGGAGTTGAGCTCCCAAAACTAAAATAATCCTCTGTTCGCATTCCCTCTGCCACGACCCCCTGAAGTGACCACTTTTTATAACAGCAACTTGAGTGATAGCTGGGCCTCTTGCTGGGGGGGTGGGGGGTGGGAGAGGTGAGACCCCTGCTGTAAAAGCAGGGTTTGGGCTGCGCAAGCCACATCTTCCTCCCCTCCCATGAATTGCTAATCTGCAAGGTAGAAGGCAAGACGACCATCAGAATCAAAGGCTTGTTGGCAATGCTTGGTTTACGTATAAGCTAAACAAGCTATAGTTTATGGCCCCACTCTCTTGGGGCCCCCCCCAAAAAACCAAAACCCCCCCCAAAAACCTGGATGTACATTTCCAAAATACAAGATAAAAAAAACAAATAAAATAAAACCTACATACAGCAACAGTGTTTTGTGTTGTGTAGGCTCCTATTTTGTTATGTGCAAATGGCTTTAAAAAAATATATATTCATTTTTCCAAAAAGAAGTACAAACATAATACAACAAATACAAATACAAAAGCAAACAAATAACAAAAAAAATTCTTATATATTCCTAACATATTTCCCCTCACATCTTAATGGTGACTTCCCTCGATCTCCTTCTTCTGGATTTCATTGTCAATCTTCATTGGCAATTTCTCTCTCTCTCTCTCACGCACACACACACACACACACACACACATTTGTTAGGTGCAAATGGCTTTAGATACCTATTAGGTCCATAAATTGCCATATAGCAAACATTCATGGCTTTAGATACCTATTAGGTCCATAAATTGCCATATAGCAAACATTCAACACAAAAAACAGTGACAGTTTGTTGTTGACAAAGGACAGCTGGACATTTAAAGGGCCCCATTACCTTCAGTAGCTTAAGGCCTCATCAAACCTAAATCCGACCCTGCTTGTTGGCATCAAACCTTGAAATGGAATGTGAAGACTAGAGTCAGCCTTCGAAGCTCAATCCCTGTTGGGGTCCTCATTCCATCAGGCTCTGTTTAAAGTGCCGTGGGAACCGCTTTCCCATAGGTTCACCCCACTGTTCCGTTGCCTATTGTGTTACAAACGCCTGCAAACTGCTTAGGTGGAGCACAAAGCCCTCACCTCTGGTTCTGGCTGGGTTACATTTGGCCTGGCTCCTGGCGGCTGCAGGGCAATTGCGTTCCACCGAAGCATTTGTGGGATGAACCAGCAGGATGAACTTGTAGCTCTTACATTCTGGTGCAACTCAGCCTTCCCCCATCCTGGCCTCTCCTCTGGATATTTAAGGCTGCAGGTTCCCCTTCAGCCCCGGCTGGCATGGCAAACCGTTTTGCAGTCCAAAAAAACAATAATCAAGATCCGGGAAGCCTGGTTTAACATTTCAAGGGCATCTCACAGATTCGAAGGATAGGTTTGTTTACAGCATTTGGTCCCTTGTGTGATGTACACAATGTGCAATGGCACGTTGTGGGCCTGTCATCCAGCTGTTCCATCTTAATTAACATTCCACTCCCCTATCCCTCTATTTTTTTTTGGGGGGGGGTAAAGTGGAAGTTTAGTCCTCTTTAGATAAACGCTTGAAGAAGGCTCCTAAGCATTTATTTGGACCCAGTCGCTTGTAAGCTTTTGTTTACCCTGGTTGCATAGTTCTGGTGCTCATTCCTCTGGCTACAAACTATGCAGCCTTTTGCTAACTCAGCAGCAGATAAAAAATAAGTTATGATTGTGTATAAAACCCATAATTTGTTGGACTGCACAGGATATCTGCCTTAGAAGCCATAATATAATTCCTTCATATTGTATCCAAGAAAAAAATAGCCATATATCTTAAAAAACCTAGAAGCATTCACCCTTCTTTGGCTCTGAGGAGCCCAAGTTGCATATACGAGGCTGAATCTTCTCTCTTTCAAAAATGATTTTTTTATTTCAAGTAGCAAAACATACTCATGCAAGGGAAACAGAGCTTAGTAGTTGTATGGGAGAGACAGAAATAGCACTTGGTGGTTGTAGTTTTTGATGCTGCAAGAAAGACAGTCAAATGAAAGTGTCTCTCCGTAAGGTTCCATGAGTTGATGTAGGGCGAAAACCATGTTTGATTGTGTTAACAAAGTCAATAAAAGGATACCGTGTTGTATAAAAGGTTTGAGTCTTCCTGCCGCCCCCATCAACGTTCCTTTCGTTAAATAATGCTTAATCTGTCCATAAGGACCATGTCCCATACTTGCAAAATCCAAGCTTCAGAAAGATACGTGTTTTAAATCAGGGGTAGGCAACCTAAAGCCCGGGGGCCAGATGTGGCCCAATCGCCTTCTAAATCCGGCCCGCGGACCGTCTGAGAAACAGTGTATTTTTACATGAGTAGAATGTGTCCTTTTATTTAAAATGCATCTCTGGGTTATTTGTGGGGCATGGGAATTGGTTCATATATATATTTTTTCAAAATATAGTCCGGCCCCCCACATGGTCTGAGGGATGGTGGACCAGCCCACGGCTGAAAAAGGTTTCTGACCCCTGGTTTAAAGTTTTCCCATTTTTTGCTGCAGTTAATAAAAGAGGATGAAGTCTTTATTGGTTCTGTTCTGTTCTTAATCAGAGATAGCAGGACTAATTTTGACTCCGGTTGTAGTAATTGTTCCATCGTTTGAATGGGGCTGTATTTTCCATCTTTGCAGTTACCGGGGGGTGGGGGGGTAGGCTAGGGCAGGTGCAAGTGTCCCAAGACCACCAGTGGGCTGCATGGCTGAAGAAGGGCCAAAAACCTTATACGCAGAAGATCTCGGGTGAGGCTGGGATCAGCCCTTGCCTGAAACGCTGGAGAGCCACTGCCAGTCACTGGGGACTCAGGGTGGGGAACATCTGAGCAAACACGGCCCTCCAATCCTGCCCATTTGACACACACACCCCTGTCATTTTCAGGGTGTCATGCCAACTACATGGTTTAAAGGAAAAGCAGAGAGGGTGTTTGTTTGTTTGAAGGCATGCTCCCCCTCTTATCAGCTGATGGGTGATAGGAAGTGTTTGAATGCAAGGATGTTTAGCAAGAGCTGTTTGAATGCCCTTTGCAGTCCCAGCAGTTGGGATTTCAAAGCGGATCATCACCTAATGTCATGTGATTGGCAGGTGGGCAGCCCTCCCACCTTTGGTCCTCCAGGAGCGTGGGAGATAAACATCTAGAATACACACACACACACACACACCGGGCCATGTTTTCAACGATTCTTCTCTTCTTCCTCATCTCCAGGGTTTTCTGACGTCGACCACATCTACGCCCAACGGACTCAGCTCTTTGATACCTTAGTGAACTTCTTTCCGGACAACATGACGCCGCCCAAGGGCAACCTGGTAGACCTCATCACCCTGTGACAGGGGCACTGGCTGGACACGTGGAAGGAGGAGGGGAGGGCGGCAAGGCGGGGGCTGGGAGAAGGACATTTTTTTGCTTTTCAGTATTTTTAATTTGTGTGTGTGTGTGTGTGTGCCTGCCTTGATTGACTGAGCGACTGGCGGACTGCACTATAATAAGAGTAAGGTGGTTTCAGAGCAGGGCGGGGAGGTGGCTTCACGGATAAATACCAAATGGGCTAATAAAAGGCAACTGACATACTTCTGATGGAAATTCATACATAGATATATTTTCTGACCTTGGCTTTTTTTTAAAAAAGTGAATGAACGCTGACGAGAAGAAAGCAAATCACATGGTCATCTGAGTTATGTATACTTACCAGTACCCCTTCCCTCCCACCACCTGTTGTGTGTGTGTGTGCAAAATGAAGTCTTGGATAATTTTTTTGGGGGGCGGGGGAGGTCGTTTGGGTTTTATTTGGGGGCATCGTTGTAATTTTGTCCCAACGTTTGTCTTGGCTGAGTTTAGCGTTACTTCTCGGCGTTTGTGAACACCGGCAGTGGGTTCCGGTGTCGCAAGGGGTCCGTGTGCGCGTCTCTCTCTCTCTCTCTGTGGGCTTTGATCTCATAAACTGCAGTCGTGGCGTGACCTTGTCGAAGGAAAAGCGAAATCCGAGAAGGAAGCTTAGCCCCCTCTAGCGGGCAACTTTTAGATCTTGCAAAGAAGAAGCAAATGGGAACATAAATACAGTTCCGGGAGGGAAGTACTCTTGAAACGCGAACTCGTGTGACAAAATGACAACAGCCCCACTTCCGCCGGGAAGAAGATGCAAGTGGGAAAGTGGGTGGCGCTTGAATCTCCACCCACCCCCCACCCCCGGCCACAGCTTTTGTGCTGGAAATAAGCACACACTTACCTCCTTCCAGGTACATGTTGGTGGAGATAAACATGTTGGTGGAGGGATTTGGGGCAATTTTCAGCAGAGGGCAGGGGGGAAAGCTGGAGCAGTTTGCTCCCCTTCCGAAGTAGCTTCCTTCCCCCTTGTTTTTAAACAAGAAGCAGCCGCTGCAGTTTTTGCATTCAGTTCATGTATGATGAGTAGTTCCATCCCTTGGTTGGTGCTACCACAGTTGCCTGGCTTCTGGGGTTTTTATTGCTTTTTGTTTTTAATGCAGTCTGATCCCACCTTCACCACTGTGAAGAACACTGTGGCAGTTCAGTACCAAACACAGTGAAGAACACTGGCCATGCCTGCATTCTGTGAGCTTTGTATCCATTCTGTTTTTCAAACAGAATCTTGTAAGTAGGCGTTGGGCAGAGCTTGGGGCAGGTGTATCCGATCTGCTGACCTTACAGATGTTTGGGGCAACATCTTCCATCATCCTTGCTAAGCGTTGGCTTGGCCAACTTGGGGTTGATGGGAATTGTAGTCCAAAACGCTGGCTACCCTCTGGTTTAGAGCTTCTATCTTCTACGCCCCACTTTCCCACAACTTGCACAGGTCCATCCTAAGCTCTGCTTAATTTGCCTCTTTGCAAGGAGAAGCTGCTGTAGTTTGTGTTTCAAACTGCAGGTTGTAGCAAAAAAGAAAAGTAAAAAAAAAAGTTTGCTCTTTTCATCAGTTTGTATTGATGCAGACTGGTTGCTTTTAAACCCTTCCACCTTGTTCATTGCTCTGTGACCTGTTTGCACAGGAAATGCCTGAGTTAACGCCTTAGCTCTGGCCAGAAAAGTTGGGGGCAGGCATGGGGTAAGAATCCCACACCAACACTCTCCCCAGCAGGCTGTACAGACAGCATAGATCAGGTATATCCTGTAGTCGTAGTGCTGGGTGAGTTGAAGGGGACTGTGCATATGTTGGGTGTGCATTTACCTCCCCTTTAGATGCTCATGCAGGTTTGCCTGTCTTTAGACACACTTTTGATAACATAAGCAGCTTATTCCTTCCGTTCCACCTCCCCCAGGCCTTTACACTAAAACTTCAGTACCAAGGTGTGTATTAAGCGTGCATTGCTAGGTTTTGGGATGCTCGCCCCATCAGTAAGAATGCGATCCCCAAATACATGCAGTTTAAGTAGACTGGGTTAGAGGCGTGCACATGCTGTAAGAATAAGTTAGTGCTCGAAATTCCCCAGCAGCCAGTCACATTTTGAGACTGGCAACCAGCCTTTTGCGAGCAAGTGGAGATGTCTTGTCGCCAGGTTTGGCGACTGAAAACTCCCTCTAGCTGAATGGCGCTGTTGCAATCCCACGTCAGTCAGCTGGCTTGCGGGGCAGTGCGGCACCAAAAGACACCTCTTTTGCTACTGAATTGGCCCACAAATCAGCTGGCTCGCGGAGCACCAAAAGACGTGCCAGCTGATTCACTCCCCCCCCCCAAAAAAGTCGACTAGATTTATGGTTGTGGCGCCTGTAACCTGGCAAGCAGATGCTTTAAGAATAAGCGATGTGATGGCGTGGGAGGGTGAAGGTGAAAACCAGATCACAACCCCCCCACCACCACCTGTTTCAGCAACAGTTCTCATGGTGGGAGGGCCATCTTGGTGAACGGCAGAGATGAAAACCTCATGCCCAGAAGCCTTTGAAATGGAAGCTGCGTAAGGTTAAGCTGGCATGTTAATTCCCTGTCCTGCACCGTGCAGCCCTTTTGCACAGGGGAAATGTGGGGAGGGAGGGGGCTGGGGAAAACACAAGGGGGTTGATCTTTAACTATTTCTCGGTGCTTTTATCCAGCAACTTCCTAGGCCTCTATAACTTTCAAATTATGCTTGTCTTCACAAAGAATGCACTTCCCCAACTTAGTTATTTCATTAAAAAAACAGAGAGTTTTTTGATTTTTTCCATTTGTTTCCCCCTTCAGCCAGCATATGTTCAATATTTTCAGCTCTTGGGGAAGTTGTAGAGTTGGAAAGGACCCCAAGGGCCATCTAGTCCAACTAATGAATCTCTGGCAGACGACTGTCAACCCCCTTTTTAGGAACCTCCAACGAAGGAGAGTCCACCATCTTCTGAGGGAGTCCGTTCCACTGTTGAACAGCTCCTGCCGTCAGAAAGTTATTCTTAACGTTTAGTCGGAAACTCCTTCCTTGTAATTTGAATCCACTTGTTCAAGTCCTGCCCTCTGGAGCTGCAGAAAACAAGTGTCCTATCTGACACACTTTTAGATATTTCATAGAATTGTAGAGTTGGTAGGGACCCCAAGGGTCATCTGGTCCAACCCTCCACAATGCAGGAATCTCAGCACAAGCATCCAGAACAGATGGCCACCCAACCTCTGCTTAAAAACCTCCAAGGAAGGAGAGTCCACGACCTCCCGAGGTCCATTCCACTGTCAAACAGCTGTTACTGTCAGAATCTCCTTTCTTGTAACTTGCCTCAAGTCCCACCTTCCAGAGCAGTGGAAAACAAGCTTGCTCCCTGTTCCATGTGACAGCCATTCAGATATTTGAAGATGGCTCTCATATATCCTCTCAGTCTCCTATTTTCCAGGTGAAACATACCCCAGCTCCTTCAACCGCCTTTCATAAGGCTTGGTTTCCAGACCCTTGATCATCTTGGTCACCCTCCTCTGCACATGTTCCAGCTTGTCAACATCCTCCTTAAATTGTGGTGCCCAGAATTGGACCCAGTATTTCAGGTGTGGTTTGACCAAGGCAGAAGAGAGTGGTACTGTTACTTCCCTTGATCTGGACACTAGACTTCTGTTGATGCAGACTAGAATAGCATTAGCTTTTTTGCTGTTGCATCACATTGTTGACTCAATATTAAGCACGGTGGTCCACCAATACCCCTGGATCCTTTTCACATATACTGCTAGTAAGCCTGACGTCCCCCATCTTACATTTCAGCATCTGGTTCTTCCTGCCTAAGTGCAGAACCTTACATTTGTCCCTGTTGAAATTCATATTGTTAACTTGAAGATGGCTAGCATCTCAGTCTTCTCTTCCATCTATATCAAGGTCCCTAAGTCGTTCCTCATAAGCACTTCCCGACCACGTCAGGTTTGTAAAGTGTAGGAAACCAAACAGCACATCAATACCAGGCTTTCGTTCCATAAATTAAGTAGTTGAGGCTATGTAATGGGGAAGGAAGAGGAATATAAAATCTGTATTAACCTGCTCCGTGGTATTTGCAATATCATAAACATGGCTCTTAAAGGTTTCTTTTTCGTTGGAGGAAATTATCTTTGCCTGCATAGATTTCCCCCTTGGAATAAAGGTAAAGGGTAAAGGGACCCCTGACCATTAGGTCCAGTCGCGGACGACTCTGGGGTTGTGGCGCACATCTCGCTCTATAGGCCGAGGGAGCCAGCTTCCGGGTCATGTGGCCAGCATGACAAAGCCACTTGTGGCGAACCAGAGCAGCGCACGGAAACGCCGTTTACCTTCACGCCGGAGTGGTACCTATTTATCTACTTGCACTTTGACGTGCTTTCGAACTGCTAGGTTGGCTGGAGCTGGGACCAGGCGACAGGAGCTCACCCCGTCACAGGGATTCAAACCGCCGACCTACCAATCGGCAAGCCCTAGGCTTCCTTTTGTGCACGTTGCTCCGTCATCATGAAAACACTACAGCTCCCGGCTTGTTAAGGTGCTGCTGCTTCATCGAACCCCACATGCACACACTGGCGTGGATGCTTGTCTCAGGAACTTGTCTTACTGTCAGCTTGAAATTGGTGTCGGTTTCTTAGACGTGCGTTGCATGTTGGATGGGTTTGTACTAGTTCAACTCCTCTATCGCCCTGCCAATCTCCCCACAGAAAACGTTAAAAGCTGAAGACCCAGTTGGTGGGTAGGGAGGCAGTTATTTCCAATTCTAAACACAACCCCAACTAAAACCCTAAAGATTATTTGGAGGAAACTGCCATTATGAAGGAAGTGGCGTGAAGATATCTAGGCTTCTCCTTGTAGGACATGCCTGGGGGAGAACTAGCCCATCAGCGGATCTACTTGATCCGCTTTGACGGTGTGCTATTTGAGGACGTGACAATAGTGGATGTGTAGGGGTATAAATAATAATATTATTTAATTATTAAAACATCCTCCAAAGCTTGGGTAAGGCAGCTTGTGCACTTTTGGGAAAGGGATCCTGTTGGGATCCTGCTTGATGCATTTTAGAGCTAGGATGGTCAGGAGGTGGGGGGGGGGGGACCTGCTGGCTCCGGGTGGTTTTTCAGTAGAGGGGGAAAGGGTTTCTGACAGCAGCGACAAGAAGGCTCCCGTCTCCAAAGCAGGCTGCTAGGAACATAGGAAGAGCCCTGCTGGCTGTCCAGGTCAACATCTTGCTTTGCACAGTAGCCAACCACAGGCAGGACACAGCACCCCTAAGAACAGTTGTGGGGAAACCAGGACTGGATCTCTGCCCGAAAAGACTGGAGTCAGTTCCGAGACCGAAAGGTTTTTTTTTTCGTGGTCTGCACAGATGTTTTGCAGAACCTTGTTCCTTCATTCTAAGTGTTTCACAGTGTTTTGCACTTAGCTCCTGAGGTTCCTTGTGGAAACCACGGTTCTTGTGAGCCTGAAGATGGCTTACACCTGGCTTTAGAGACTCCCAATTCTGGTATGGATGTATATATGTATGTGGAAGAAAACAGATACTAAAAAGAAAAAAAATCTGAGTTGGGGAACACTTTGAGATCAGAGACAAAGTGGCCCCAAGACATGGTTCCAGAGGCACAAAAAAACCCCAAACACTACCCTCTCACATGTGCCCAACTGGATTGAAATCTACCACAGACCCACAAACAGCTGGTGATACCAATTTTTTGGGGACTGCAGCTGCAGGTATGCTGTCTGGGGCTGATGGCAGCTGTAGCCCAAAACATGTGGATTCACCGGCTTGGGAAATGCCAGTCTTCCAGGAAGTTCTCTTGGAGAAACCTCACTGGAGTTCAATGCAGTTGACAGAAGCAGACGAGGGTTTATAAGAGTCTGTGCCCCAGTGGAGTCAGGCCTACCCATTTCCTACCCTGTTCCCCATAATCTAGCTCCTGATCATGCCGCCAGCAGGGATCAGAGGTAGCGGTTTGGCGATGCCCGCGGCTAGGGCTCTGGACTACTGATTCTGCCTGCATTATGGGGGGTTGGACTAGATGACCCTTGGATCCCTTCCAGCTCTACAATTCTGCCTTCCACGCCAGGAAAGACCTGGACTGCACTTAACACGGGATGTTTTGCATGACTCGAAATCTTCCGCCGAGTGAGCAGAGTGTTAAATCCTTCCTTCCTTCTATGGTGACGTCTTCAGGGGAGGGTGGGATTTTTGGAGCCGAGATCCGTTGTGTCATATAACCTTCCACACTGTGTTCACTGCTGTTGGCTGTTTTTGGGTACTTCCATTTTTCTCAGCCTGCAGTATAAATTTCCCCTTGTGTTCTCCCCCCATCCTCCCTCCCTCCTAACTTGGCATAAGGAAAATGGTTGTGACCCCAGGTTGAAGTATTAAGGATTGCTTTGGAATGATATGAGAGCATTTACCAATGTAGAATTATGCTGTATGTAATGTATATACGGAGAGAGAATGTATTTTGTTCATTTTTTTCTTAATAAAAACAACAAAAATCAATGCCCATCTTGTCGTGGGAATCACTTCTTGCAGCGCTTTGGTAGAAATTTTGGTTTTGCTGCTTAGTTACCTAGCGAGATTTAAAACACAGACCTCGATTTCATATGTCAATGTAGCACAGATAGATAACCCCCGTTCTGATACGGAAGTCAAGACAGCCCATATCCACCTAGTTGGGTCTCCTCTTGCAGTGACTGCTGTCCAGTGTTAAAAGTCACTTGAGTGTGGATCCATTGAAATGACTGGACGAGAACCTTTCTCAGGCTGAGGGCCACATTGACTTCTAGATCATGTGCTAGGGGCCACTGGCCAGTGATGGGGAGAGGAAAAGCAAAAGTAGGTGTGCAGCGCTGGGGTATAAATTTTATCTTTGCATATTAGGCCCCTTTTTGTAACCACACATCCTTGCCCACATGTAATAAAAGGAATCATTTCCAGACATCGCACTTCCCAGTTTTGAGATCCAGATATAAACCAGGTTACTTAATTGGGCAAGTTTAGAAACTGGAAAAGAGATTTTGCAACATGAGAAAGTAGTAAGATTTCCCAACCACTGCCACCTTGTGTGACTATGAAAATAAAATAAAATAAAAAGATGGGCCACCAACCCTTCACAAAAGAAACTTTTATTGACAGAAATAAGTGGTGTCTTCAAAATATACTTTGTAGGAAAATGCAACGATAATCTTTACAATCCAGTTCCTCTGTTAAAATTCCAGTGTATATCAGACTCCTGTTTCAGCGCAGTTAAGTGTACGCTGAGGAAGCTGCACAGTGCATAAAAAGTAGCATTCAGACACATATCACAATCGAAAGGGGCTAGGTTGCACATTGCAGTCCATTCACAAACGAAAAGGCGCATCGAGGACCTGCAGGGTACAGTGGAAAACACATTGGCTCTGGATGTGGGGAACTCAGTGTCGAATCGGGGGGGGGGGGGCTCTGCCTTCTCTCTCCCCTCAACCTGCTTCACTCTGTGGTTTTAAATCATAACGACATAAGAATTCTGGAGCCGCTCGTACACTAGAAAGTACGATTTAACAAAAACACCCCCCCCCCCAGTAAATTGCAGTAGCAGCAATAAAAACAAACAGGGCAATAGGAGGGTCTAGCAGTGTTCCCAAGTTGCTAGTACAGTGGTACCTCTGGTTACGTACTTAATTCATTCTGGAGGTCCGTTCTTAACCTGAAGCACCACTTTAGCTAATGGGGCCTCCCGCTGCAGCTGCACCGCCAGAACATGATTTCTTATCCTGAAGCAAAGTTCTTAACCTGAAGCGTTATTTCTGGGTTAGTGGAGTATGTAACCTGAAGCGTATGTAACCCAAGGTACCACTGTACGTTCGTAGTGCCATGTTGAAGGTGTAATTAGTATTTCCTGTTAGGATTCCCAAAATTTAGACTTTGCAGTCGTTTTGGGGTCCTTGTCTTAACCAGAAGTTCACATCTTTCATTTGCATGAACCGGGGTGGGGGGTGGGGGGTGGGTGACTTACTTTTGCAATCTTGGTCTCCTTTGTAACACATTAAAGCACCCTCCCATCCCTTTCGAGTAACAGCACACCTGAAAAATAGCTGGAGCAGAGCAACTAACATAACCAAATAACCTGATCAAACTTTTTTTGGGACTGAATTGTTGATGGTCTAGTTGTAGAGGAAGAAAATTGGGGGAAGTGACAGGAAAGTCTGTTCTCCTGCCCCCCTCGCCCCCTTCAGATTGTCTTATATCTCCACAGACTAGTAACTGGGGTGAAGACTTTCGTATTTTGTCTCCCTGACCCAATATCAGAAAGAGGTGCATATTTTTTGGTTGTTTGAATAGGTCTGCTCTACATTAGATTAAAGGTTGTAAGCCGACCCCTGATCTCTTGACTTACTCTGCAGGATCTGACAAACGGGCAAAGGACTCTTTAACACCCTCCGTTTCCATCCATGGTGACAATAGCAAAGTGGCCTTTGTCCTTTGGTGGAGCCCTTTGCCCCTAAATGTGCACCACAGCTGCTCCCAAGGCACCTAATACAATAGGAAGGCTCTCCTGCAAGGATGGAGACTCAAAATCAAAGAGTGCAACCTCGTGCAATACATGAATCTCAACACATCCAATGTGAAACTATACCGAATCCTGCTCAGCTTTGCAAATGTGCTAGCTCAGAGGTCCCCAAACTAAGGCCCGCGAGCCGGATACGGCCCGCACGAGCCAATTATCCGGCCCCCGCCGACCCCCACTCTTACCGGCGCAGCAGGGTGCGGCTGCCCATCTCCGGGTTGGCGCGGCACTGGAAATAGCTCGTGCGCATGCGCAAGCGTCATTTCCAGCGCACTTCTGGCACGGTGCAGCGCCGGAAATAGCTTTTGTGCACACGTCATTTCTGGCGCACTTCTGGGTCTGCGGAGGCCCCGTGCGCACACTCACAAGCTGTTTCTGGTGCTGCGCCGGAAAAAGCGAGTGCGCACTCCCCCGCCCTCCGCACAATCGGCGCTGGAGGAACCGGCCCGAGGCCAGGTAAGTTTGGCGACCCCTGTGCTAGCTGTTTTATTGCTGCACCTTTTATTGCCGGGGGGCAGGGTTGGACTAGATGACCCTTGGTTCCTCTCCAAAAAACCCCCCCACTACAATTCTATGTTTCTATGACCTTTGGACCACATCAGCCAGGCCGAGGGTGGGTGTCTTGTCATCTGGGTAGCCCATGACCTGCATGCACACTGCCAAGGTTTGCGTCCCAGAGAGGTCATTTTGATGCTGCTAACTCAGCGGTATGACTTCAACCCCGGAGGCGCACTCCATTGTCTCTCGAGACAGTCAGGTGCCAGCACCAGCTAGGAGATAAACCAGTGGCACTTCTGCTGGACTCCAGCTCCCATCAACCCCAGCCTGCAAGGGGCAATGGTCAGGGATGATGGGAGTTGTAGTCTAGCAACACCTGGGAATTTGAATTATGCTGCTGGAGGAGACTCTTGAGAGTCCCATGGACTGCAAGAAGATCAAACCTATCCATTCTCAAAGAAATCAGCCCTGAGTGCTCACTAGAAGGACAGATCCTGAAGTTGAAGCTCCAGTACTTTGGCCACCTCATGAGAAGAGAAGACTCCCTGGAAAAGACCCTGATGTTGGGAAAGATGGAGGGCACAAGGAGAAGGGGACGACAGAGGATGAGATGGTTGGACAGTGTTCTCAAAGCTACTAACATGAGTTTGGCCAAACTGCGGGAGGCAGTGAAGGATAGGCGTGCCTGGCGTGCTCTGGTCCATGGGGTCACGAAGAGTCGGACACGACTGAACGACTGAACAACAACAACAACACCTGGGGAGCCACATTAGCTCTGGCTGCTTCGTTGAGGAAAGGACTGTGATGCTTTTACTGGAGGGTGAAGTAAGCGGGCTACTGATGTCATTGCCCCAGCCCAGAGCTGGTACCCACTTGAAAGACCTGAGCTGCGCACAAATACACTCTAATCTCCCCCATGCCATCACTACCTCTTGACACACCTGGCTGAAGAGGACAGGTTCCTCTCCCATCAACTAGCAGCCATGCACTAAGAAACAAGTCTCTCTGGGGCCCTTTGCTTGGAACAGGAAGGGTGGTCAAGTGATGGAGGTACAGTTTGGGATCAGGGACCTTGGTGTGAGCCTACAAGACAATATTAATTTTCTTATGGTTATAGCAGAATGCTAGAAATAGTTCCTTTTTATAAAAAAACAAAAACAAAATCAGTGTGGCACAGCCACACACAGTCACTCTAGTATTTACCGATGAAGATAGGAAAATGTTACGTTGATCTTTTCTGCAAAGGCAAGGTATTTAATAGGAGTTGCTGGAATCCCCTTGTTTCTGGAATCTCCTTGGGCTGATACAGGAAGATGCAAGGACCGAGCGCTCTGACATTTGAACGCTTCCTTCCTCCTGCACCGAACTCAAGCCGGGCCAGTAAGAGACTCTAAATTTACAGCCTCTAAATTTACATCTCCTGTCCAGAGAATGGCTTTGCCAATGTTTGGGAGTTGGGAGTTCCTGTTCAAATGGATTAGGAACCTACCGATTTCTGACGGCGGGTTCCAAAGTTATATTTGACCTAAGATACAATCCAAATAGCTGTCATAAATCTGCTTTTAAAAAAGAAGGAGGGAAGGAAATATCAAAGAATCCACCCACCATCCCATTGTCTCTCCTCAGAGGTCCCACAGCTGAGGGGAGACAAAAGGGGCAGATTCATCAGAAGCCATCACATTGTCTTTTATTAATGGGACTTAAGGCATGTTTTATCTCATCCTTAATCTTTGTCTTCTGAATAGGACTAGGACGGGGTCTCATTTTTTTTTTAGCTGTTTCCATTCCTATAACTTATCTCAAAAAGCATGGTGAGATGTTCTCGACAACTTTCCTGTATCAAATGTGCAAGGAGACGAAGAAACAACTTGCGATGGATTCAGAACAGTTGTAGGGTTGGTTCCTTGTGCCCATGGCGATTTGTGTAAAGTCCTTAAGAGCATCTCTTTCGATAATTGTGAAATCCAATAATTAGGCTTAAATTAATCGGAGCTTTGGAAAGGTCATGCTTGCAGCATGGCAAGAACAATGTGAGGTTTTTTTGATTTTTTTTTTAAATTTAAGGGCAGATTTGGGAACCTGAAAGAGCCCAACAAGGCTTGGGGGCATCGTGCAATTCCCATTCCAAAGAGATACAAGCTTCCCTCTGCAAATGTTCCACTGTTTCAGACCCCACAGCTAAGATCCCCTATTGCACATGCAAGTTAGCTCACTCAGTAGCTTTACACCCTAAATTGCACCATTAAATGGGTTTATGGAACAACCATGCATGTCAAAGGCACAAAACCCCCCACCTTCCTTCTCTTTCAATAAAAGCAACAGGTGGCTGTTTCAACCTGCATTGAGTAAATATATTGCTATAGCTATTACTAAGAAGAAAAACATGAGATGCTCTTGGAAGGGGGTTCAGATTGATGCTGATCCCTTCAGCTCAATGCATATTATATCCTCCCCTCTTTTTTTCTTTTTGATATTTAGCCTTGGAATAGTTTTCAAAGTGGGCCTATAAACATTGCTGTGAGCCTTGCCTTGCTCCCATGTACAAGGCGACGGCCCGTAGCTTAGCGGTGGAACATCTGCTTTGCATGCGGAATGTCCCAGGTTCGATCCCTGGCATCTCCAGGTAAAACTGGGCGTTTATTCTGGTCTGAAAACCTGGAGAATCACTGCCGGCCAGTGTAGAATATTACTGAGCTAGATGAGCCCAGTGTCTTCTAGTCAAGTATAAGGCAGCTCCTATGTTCCTACATACTTCCTGAAATCTGAAGTTGTGCCACTGGGGCTAATGCTCCAGTCGTGGCCCATTTGGGTTTTGCGGTGCTTCATTCTTACACACACAAACC
The DNA here is from genome assembly GCF_009819535.1 of Lacerta agilis. Taxonomy (NCBI): domain Eukaryota; kingdom Metazoa; phylum Chordata; class Lepidosauria; order Squamata; family Lacertidae; genus Lacerta; species Lacerta agilis. The sequence continues at coordinate 6,906,161 of NC_046321.1, read as the reverse complement.
CCGGGCCCAAATTTGCATTCTACAGGATGAATGCAAAAAACAAAAACAAAAACCGGAATCCTCCTTGCATGACTGGCACATATTCACTGTAGGCGCCAGCTGTCTTGTTGCAAAATGCCTATGTACTGGAACGGGCTAGTTAATGGCCTGATCCTGACCTACGGAGATCGGGAGAATGCTTTTAATACATGGAGAAAACAAGTGGAGCGATATGATGATCTGGGGCGGGGCAAGTAGAGAGATACAGCTTTTTTTTAGCTGTGCCCTCTTGCCAATATTCAGAGTCTCCTGTACGCTGGAGCCCAATGCACCTCGGGTTTTGCATATCTGATTGAGTTTTTGCATAATGCGCCCCCCCCTGCAGCCGCTAACAGTGAGGGAGCGATGCCTTGTCAAGCTGCCCAGAAACGGCAGAAGTTAAGCTGCAACTCTGTCCTCTGAACAGGCGCTCCCACCTTGTTCTCTGCAGCCATGAGGACTAGAACCTTGGCTCCTATTAAAATGAGCAGTACATCCAGCCCTGCTCTCATGGTCCCTTGGCATCCGGAGGGCAAAGGGAGCGGGAGAATCCCCAGTGCCAAACTCTCCTGTCTGCCCTACTCAACACTTAAATAGGAGGCACAGTCATTAAAAATATATATATATATATACACATATACACACACCAACACATAGAATTTGCTTAGAAAGCTAATGGGATTTTAAAAAAAACAAAAACAAACAAAGGATTTGGCCACGGCAGATGCCCCTTGACAAATCCTCTTGCCCAATAACCGCGAGGCTCCTTCTGCATGTCGGCACTTGTGGCTGCAAGTTTTGAGTTTTCCGTGTTTTGAAATTTTTGCCTAGCACAAAGTTCGTTCTCTTTTTCCTTTAGAAAACAAAACAAAAAGCCCCAAACCATTATAAATGTGTATCCTCTTCGTCCTCCAGATCCTCTTTCGTTAGGCTGTCCATAGGGACAATCCAGCTGTCTCCAAGCTCCCCGTTCAGGTTGACCTTCTTCTCCTGCATCTCCGAGGAGGTCTCCATCACCTCCAGGGTCGGGTTGTCATGGTAACCATTCTCCATCGTCTGAAGTTCCTCGGTCAGGCGCTGCTGTAAGGCGGGGACCGGGAGGTTTGGGTAGGAGACATATGAACAGGGACTGAAAAAAGCTGAAACCATAGAGTTGAGGTAAGGTAAAGGACACCTGGACGGTTAAGTCCAGTCAAAGGCAACTATGGGGTTGTGGTGCTCATCTCACTTTCAGGTCGAGGGAGCCAGCGTTTGTCCACAGGCAGCTTTCCGGGTAATGTGGCCAGCATGATTAAACCGCTTCTGGCGCAATGGAACACTGTGATGGAAGCCATTGCGCATGGAGAAACCGTTTACCTTCCCGCCACAGTGGAACCGATTTATCTACTTGCACTGGTGTGCTTCCGAACTCCTAGGTAGGCAGGAGCTGGGACAAAGCAACGGGAGCTCACCCCGTTGTGTGGATTTGAACCCCCAACCTTCTGTTCGGCAAGCCCAAGAGGCTCAGTGGTTTGGACCACAGTGCCACCCACATCCAATAGAGTTTACCATAGAGTTGAAAGGGACCCAGGGGTCAGCTAGTCCAAACCCCTGCTGGATGCAGTGGAGCAGTGGCAGGCAGCAGCTGGGGGAACCCCAAGGGAAGAAGTCTCAGAGTGGTGGTGGGAACGGTGAGTGGTCAGAGGTAGAAGGCTGGGAGGAGGAGGTGTCAGAAGCTGGCAAGGCAACAGGGCTTAGTGAGCAGGGAGAGTCTGTGGCAGAGAGAAGTCCAGAATCAGAATTAGAAGCTGAAGTGGCAGAGATGAGTCAGGCTGGTGAAGATGCCAGGAGGGTCTACCCTCCTGCTACAACCAGCTCTCCTCCTCCCTGGTCTCCCAGGACAAGAGAGGTATGAAGAGGGCAGAGCAGAGACAAAGTGAGGAGTCTCAGATTGCTTGGGAAAGACCCAGGTGAGGAGACGACTCTGGAAAGGCAGAGACCGTCAGTCCTCGCCTCTGGCCATTGGGGCAAGACCTACTGGGAAGAGCTGCTGTGCTCACGAGGCCTGAGCTGTTTTGTTTCACTGACGCATTGCGAATTGTGGCAGGTAGGCTACCGACACCCAAAACTGACACTGTGCAGTGCAGAGGGTTAGGGTGAGCATTGCCGATGCCTGCAAATGAAGTGGGATATGGGAGACCCTGGCTCGGAGCGGATAACTCAAGGGTCGGGAGTGTGAAGGTTGGCCTTACAACTCCTGCGAGGCCCATTTCAATGGCGCGAAACGCAAAAAAAGCCTGTTTACCTGGTCCTTCCTTCGGGAGAGGCGCTGGTGGCAGCAGCCGTAGATGGCGGCACCAAGTAGCAGAGAGGCAGCCATGCAGACAATGGTGATGATCAGGGGCATGCTAAAGCGGTCTTCCATGTCGGGGTCCATGCTCCTGCCGCCGTGGGTGATGTTCTTCACTCCAATCTGTCAAACGAAGAGGGGGAGGGTGAATGGCTGGGAGCAGAGGAGTCGCCACGGAGAGAGGGGCATTGGCTGGGCTACTGCAATGCAGGCTACGTGGGTCTGCCCTTGAAGACTTACCCGAAAATGTCAACGGGCGCAAAACGCAGCCGCCAAATTACTGGCCAGGGTTCCAAAACAGCAAAAGCCCTGTTTTGAAACATCCCATGTGGGTGGCCAGTTTGTACCACGGCCCAATTCAAGGTGATTAAATCCCTAAAAAACTTAAGCCAGGGGTCAGCAACCTTCTCCAGCCGTGGGCCGGTCCACCGTCTCTCAGACCATGCGGGGGGCCGGACTATATTTTGAAAAACAAAAATCATGAACGAATTCCTATGCCCCACAAATAACCCAGAGATGCATTTTAAATAAAAGGACACATTCTACTCATGTAGAAATACGCCGATTCCCTGTCAGTCCGCGGGCCGGATTTAGAAGACGATTGGGCCGCATCCGGCCCCCGGGCCTTAGGTTGCCTACCCCTGACTTAAGCCCCCAATATCTGAAATGCCATCTGCATGGCTAGTGACCTCCCTAAGGTGGGCAGAGGGGCTCTGGGCGTAGTTCCTGTCCTTGGAAGTGTGGGGGATAATGGCCTGGGAGAGGATTTTCTCTGTGGCAAAACCTAAATTGTGGAAATCCCGACATTTAGCATCTTCTGCGTATTGCTCTGGAAGAGCGCAGCAAACGCACATCAGTTATCTTTGTTTTGTGGGACCCTCCTCGTTTGCTGAATCTGTCCTGTCCTGTTATGGTTGCTGCCGTTTTTCTTACTTAATTGTAACTCATTTACTCTAATTTTTGAAGTATTGGAGAGATGATATGATGATGATGATTATGATTTTGCGCCCCCTTGGATTGGCACCCTATGTGCAGTCACCACCACCCGAAATTGGACACTGAGGGGGAGAACCACCTGGAGCTCCTTGGAGAGAAAGTTAGCATATAAATGCAATGAATAAATACAATTTTCCGGAGCGTTACTCCCCAGAGGGAGTATAATTTTACTACTTTCAGGAGACAGTGGGGGCCTGTCCCTTTAAAAAATTTTTTATTATTATTATTAAATAAAAAAACAACAGGCTGATCATCTGACTTACAAGACGAGATGACCGAGGGGAGGGAACTGTGTTCGCCACATTTTTATTTTTATTTTAAATCTCCATTGTGGTTGCTCACACAATGACCCTATCAAGGCTCTCCGCCCTGCCAGCTGCATTTCCTGGACTAGCAGGAAGGGACAGAATGTGCCTTGTTCCCAGGGCATCCCGGCCCAGGAAATGTAGACTTGAATAAGGAATAAGGAAGGAATAATTTTATTGGCCAAGTATCAATCATACTTGGAATTTTGCTTCGACTACATTGCAATGTAAAGAAAAACGTACCTCATACAAACACTATCCCCCTCAAGATACAACAGCACAGGAAAGGAACGCGCCCCACCACCACCAACTGACCTCCCTTCCGCACACAACTACAAATTCAACAGTTTGATGGCACAAGGAAAAAACTATTCCTGTGCCTAGACCTTTTTGTGTATAGAGTCCTGTAACGACGCCCGGATGGAAGTAAATGAAACAGGTAATGACCAGGATGCAAAGGCTCTGCGACAATTCTCTCTGCTCTCTTCCTGGCTCGAGCAGCATAAAGTGTCTCTATTGGAGGCAAACTAACACCAATTACCCTCTCTGCAATTCTTACTGCTCGTTGGAGCCTCTTCTTATCCAGCTTAGAGGCTGTGCCATACCATACTTGATGGAGGGAGTCTGCTGCGCTCATCTCGCTTTACTGGCCGAGGGAGCCGGTGTACAGCTTCCGGGTCATGTGGCCAGCATGACTAAGCCGCTTCTGGCGAACCAGAGCAGTGCACGGAAACGCCGTTTAGCTTCCTGCCGGAGCAGTACCTGTTTATCTACTTGTAGTTTGTGCTTTCGAACTGCTAGGTTGGCAGGAGCAGGGACCGAGCAACGGGAGCTCACCCTGTTGCGGGGATTCGAACTGCCAACCTTCTGATTGTCAAGCCCAAGAGGCTCAGTGGTTTAGACCACAGTGAGTAAAACTTAGCCGAGTACCACTCATCTGCCCAACCCCTTAGACCCCCATCTAATTCTGCTATTCAGTCCCCTCAAAATTCAGGCAAGTTCATGTGCCCCATCTTTGGAGGGGGTTCCCCCCCTAAACTCCCCCAATTTCTAAATACAAGCTAGGCTGAAAATTTAGCACCAAGTTAAAATGCCCTTCGCTCTTCTCTCTGTTTCCGAAGAGGCCTCAACCTCCCTCCTTATCCCTTGAGGGGTGTCCGACATCTTGGCTCAACTCTTATTCGCTTTATTTATTTATTCCATATTCCCACCTTTTCCTCCAAGGACCTCCTCCCCCTCCCCATTTTATCCTCACAACGACCCTGTGAGGTAGGTTAGGCTGAGAGGCAGTGACCGGCCCAAGGTCACCCAGTGAGCTTTCTGGGCGAGTGGGGAATTGAACCCGGGTCTTCCAGGTCTCACACTCTAACCACTATACCACACTGCCTCAATGTCAACTGGACACAACATCAACTGGATCACCCTCTATTCATCTACTTCCTTTGCACTCTGAAAGGCGAGTGAGGCATGGCTGACGTGCACTTGCAAAATCTCCGCCGTGTCTACTTCACCCAAACCGGTTCCTGCTAATTCTGTCTTTAATCATGATTTCCACTCATTTCCCCAGAACATGCGTTAAGCTAACTGCCCGGCAATTTTGCAAACCAACTTTAGATTCCTTAAAAATAAAATAGAAAAGCGTTCTCCATTGACCGCTTTCCTAGTCCGGCACTCTAACCACTAGGCCACACTGTCTCTCTTGGCCTCCGCTGCTGATTTAAGAAGGCTTAAATCAGCCCCCCCCCCCCCAAGGGCACCACCTCACAACTAATATTGTGAGGGGCAAGAGATACGGGCAGCTGTTTTGCTTCTGTGCCCTTGGAGAATCACTCAGCAAAGCATTCTTCATCCTAACACACCTTGAAGGGCTGTCCTTGAACCCCAGTTGGTGACGGCCGGTTGCCAAGCAACACTGGAAGCAAAAGATCTGAAGATGCCTGACTGAAGAGGCGACACACCGAAGGAATGGGGCTTCCTTGAACATCCTCCTTACCTTTTCCAGCTCTTCCATCTTCGCCGCCAAAGACTCAAACAGCTCCTTATCCGCAGAGTTTGCTAACGGAAGGAAACAAAAGGGTTGGAATGTAGCAGTGGCCCCAAGGGGCCACAATGAGTGTGATAATGTGGACCCCTATAAATCCTTGAATATGCTTCTAATAGAGAAGTTATGGTTACAGGTAGGTAGCCGTGTTGGTCTGCCATAGTCAAAACAAAATAAAAATTCCCTTCCAGTAGCACCTTAGAGACCAACTAAGTTTGTTCTTGGTATGAGTTTTCGTGTGCATGTTATGGTAACCTGTTGCTTTAAGAAACTGATGATTTGGACATCAATCACAAAGATACAGCTCATAAGCTGACAAGTTGGAACGTGTCCAGAAGAGGGCAACCAAAATGGTCAAAGGCCTGGAAACAATGCCTTATGAGGAACGGCTTAGGGAGCTGGGTATGTTTAGCCTGGAGAAGAGAAGGTTAAGGGGTGATATGATAGCCATGTTCAAATATATAAAAGGATGTCATATACAGGAGGGAGAAAGGTTGTTTTCTGCTGCTCCAGAGAAGCGGACAAGGAGCAATGGATTCAAACTACAAGAAAGAAGATTCCACCTAAACATTAGGAAGAACTTCCTGACAGTAAGAGCTGTTCGACAGTGGAATTGGCTGCCAAGGAGTGTGGTGGAGTCTCCTTCTTTGGAGGTCTTTAAGCAGAGGCTTGACAGCCATCTGTCAGGAATGCTTTGATGGTGTTTCCTGCTTGGCAGGGGGTTGGACTGGATGGCCCTTGTGGTCTCTTCCAACTCTATGATTCTATAAGTTGATACATGGTACAAATGGCTACATGTAACACAGGTTCCCAACATGCTCACTAACACAATGTAACAGATCACTGTTAGAATCAAGGTTTAGTTAGCAATGCTTATTGCACATGAATGAGTTAATGATGTACAGGTGAAACTTGAAAAATTAGAATATCGTGGAAAATTCCGTTTATGTAAGCAATTGTTTTCATTGGCTACTGGAGTTTAATATATGAGATAGACTCATGACATGCAAAGCGAGATATGTCAAGCCTTTGTTTGTTATAATTGTGATGATTATGGCATACAGCTGATGAAAACCCCAGAGTTGAAATAGTTAATTTGGGGTTCTCATGCATGTCATGAATCTATCTCATATATTAGTTTCACCTTTTAAGCTGAATTACTGAAAGAAACGAACCTTTCCACGATATTCTAATTTTTCGAGTTTCACCTGCACATGATTGGTTAAATTGAAATCCTTTGTTTGAAATGTTATAAACACCCCTGCCTGGACCTTTGGGCGGGGTTGCAGTTTTGCGAAAAGATTCGACTGCAACCTATTGCTTTGCAATAAACAATAATGGACTCCTGGCTCCTCTCGTCTTTGAGTTTTATTGGCGTAACTCAGAAGATAAGCCATTTTTTGGCATACGACATGGAGAATTGAAACTCTTTATTTACCTTTTTAAGGCAATGCAGAAAATCTGTGTGGAATATTAACACACTCGGCTCAGTCGTCAGAGCATGAGACTCTTTATCTTGGGGTTGTGGGTTCGAGTCCAACGTTGGGCAAAAGGTTTCCTGCACTGCAGGGGGGGTGGACTGGTGGGCAGGTATGAAAGTTCCTAGTTCTTACTCCCGGGCAAACATCATCATCCCAGTGCTCTCCAGATGTTCTGGACCACAGCTCCCATCAGCCGCAGCTAGCACATCTGGAGGGCGCCAGGTTGGCGAAGGCTGCCCTAGGGGCACCCAACAACGCACGCGGTACCTACTCAACACAGCGACCTCGAGGACAGCCAAGTACTTGGGGTCGTCTTTGGAGGCCAGCCTCGCCAAACACCCATCCCGGCTCTGGTTGAAGGTGGGCTTCACCGCTTTGCAGAGGACATTCAAGAGAGCCTCTTTTGCGGAGCTCTTCTCCAAACTGCTCTGTAGAAAGAAAGAACAAAATTCGCTATGGTTAGGGTTTTGCTCATGGCAACTTGCTGGTGGCTGCCACCCTTGTGGAAATCGTTTCCTAACACAGGGGCAGTGCCAATCATGAGAGAAAAGTGTGGGGTTCACACAGAAACCGGGGCGGGGAATCAATGGAATGAGAAGCCTCCAATTGACTGTAGCAGCATCCTTAAGGTATCAATGACTTCCCTTCTTCTCTTTCCATGGTTCATTTTACATATCATAAATCCCTGCGTATTTTACGAATGTGAAATACTAGGACCATTTGGATTCCGTGAAGGATTAATTGATTTTCGGTCTTCTGGCCTCCATACACTAGCATCCAGAACGCTTTATTACTTTTACTCTGAATTGAATCGAGTTGTTGTAACCATTTTTGGGTGGCATATTTTTGTTTCTTTTCGGCCAATATATGATGATATTTTCTTTTTTCATCTAGATAGGGGGTTTCTAATTTAGTACTGTTATTTTTAAAGGCTTGGAGCAATTTTCTTTTAAGCTGGAAGCATTCATCATCAAACCAAGGGCTAGCGCTAAATTAAAGTTCCCATATTAGGTGGAGTATTAAGCTCTGCGAACATTTGAAAAATTTCATTATGTTTTACAGAAATATATTTTACAGAAACTATACCATTCAGTATTCCATTATTGCATCCATCAAAACTTGTTTACACTGTTGAATTTATATTAATGCTCCCAGCGTTTTCAGCTGTATACAATTATTTCCCATATATTCAAGAAATGTTTTCCAATATTCTTTAAACATATGTTCTTCTTGTTTTCTTACTCTATACGTTAAGTCTGCGAGTTGGGCATATTCTGTCAACTTAGGTTGCCATTCTTCTTTACTTGGGACCTCGCTCGTTTTCCATTTTTGGGCCAATAAAACACGGGCTGCAGTGGTAGCTTGCATCAATAACCTTTTTAAGATGCTGTCTATGTTTGTCATTGCTTTCCTCCCAAGAAGCAGGCGTCTTTTAATTCCGTGACTGCTGTCACCATCTGCAGTGATCAAGAAAGTAAAATCTCTCACTGCCTCCATTTCTTCCCCTTCTATTTGCCAGGAGGTGATGGGACCAGTGGGCATGATCTTAGTTTTTTTTTTATGTTGAGCTTCAGACCATATTTTGCACTCTCCTCTTTCACCCTCTTTAAAAGGTTCTTTAATTCCTCCTCACCTTCTGCCATCAAGGTTGTGTCATCAGCTCAAGTTAATAAGAACACGAGAAGAGATTGCTTGATCAGGATAATGGCTCACCTGGCATCCTGTTCTCACTGTGGCCCTTTTTTCTGTTTGCACAATTTCTTTTATTTAGCAGGATTTATACCGCTTATGGTGCTGGAGGAGGCTCTTGAGAGTCCCATGGACTGCAAAAAGACCAAACTTATTGATCCTTAAAGAAATCAGCCCTGAGTGCCCACTGGAAGGGCAGATCCTGAAGCTGAGGCTCCAGTACTTTGGCCACCTCATGAGAAGAGAAGACTCCCTGGAAAAGACCCTGATGTTGGGAAAGATGGAGGGCACAAGGAGAAGGGGACGACAGAGGATGAGATGGTTGGACAGTGTTCTCGAAGCGACTGGCATGAGTTTGGCCAAACTGCGGGAGGCAGTGAGAGATAGGCGTGCCTGGTCGGCTCTGGTCCATGGGGTCATGAAGAGTCGGACACGACTGAATGACTGAACAACAAAAATACCGCTTATTATACACTTCTTCTTCTTCTTCTTCACCTGTGGGTGAAATGTCTCTGTCCTTCCTCCCCAGGAGAGACGGGGGTTCCCCAGTTGAGGCAGCTGAAAGCAGAGCAAAGCTCTTTCTCCCCTTCTTTTCCTGGGTGGGTGCGTAAGGCCGAAGGGGGAAATCTATGTCCTGGATCGTTCACTGCTTTGTCTAAATATTTGGAGAAAGACTCTTTGGAGGTGCTAAGGGACGGGGACAGGACGTCGCGGCCTGCCAGACAGGAAGGAATGGTCCCTAGGCGTGGGACGGTATTGTTAAGATGGATTGTTAAAGGGGAGGGGTGGGAGGGGCCAAGGTCTCCAGGAGAACAGAGCTGCGCCTGAACATTGCCTCCCCTCGCTCAAAAAAATAAAATAAAAAATCTAGATCGTATCCCTTTCCCTTTCCACTGACGCATTGTGGCAAATTTAGGATTTTAAACAAAGCTGCTCAGGGACAAAATGTGAGGATAAGGAGAATGGGTTGGAAGAGGACGGGCTGAGATGGGAGGGGGTTTGAGGAAAACTGACCTGCAGGATCCGAAACCAGGATGAATCAAAATTTCAAAGAGACTGGAGTAAACTTATTGACTATATAAATAATAACGGTAGAAGTTTGAAGACACCAGCAGGACTGAAATAAACTCTACGACGTGGACTTGATAAATAAGATGAAACTGAGATGTAGATTGGAAAATAAAGCCTGTTGGCGGGATGGAGGGAACTCATAGCTCGGCAGAGCGAAGGGAAAGGATTTGTGTAAAAGAACGTTGAAATTTGCTGGATTTTTTTTTTGTTTGAAGTGGAAATTTAATAAAAAAGTTTTTTAAAAAAATCTCCACCCCTGCATATTCCAAGATTTTCATCAACTGTTGTCCCTTTGAAGATGCTTTCTGCCCCTTCCATTTCTATGCCTTATGAGGAACGGCTTAGGGAGCTGGGTATTTAGCCTGGAGAAGAGAAGGTTAAGGGGTGATATGATAGCCATGTTCAAATATATCAAAGGATGTCATATAGAGGAGGGAGAAAGGTTGTTTTCTGCTGCTCCAGAGAAGCGGACACGGGGCAATGGATTCAAACTACAAGAAAGAAGATTCCACCTAAACATTAGGAAGAACTTCCTGACAGTAAGAGCTGTTCGACAGTGGAATTTGCTGCCAAGGAGTGTGGTGGAGTCTCCTTCTTTGGAGGTCTTTAAGCGGAGGCTTGACAGCCATCTGTCAGGAATGCTTTGATGGTGTTTCCTGCTTGGCAGGGGGTTGGACTGGATGGCCCTTGTGGTCTCTTCCAATTCTATGAAGAAGAAGAAGAAGAAGAGGCAGAAGAAGAAGAAGAAGAAGAGGAAGAGGAGGAGGAGGAGGAGGAGGAGTTTGGATTTGATATCCCACTTTTCAATACCCGAAGGAGTCTCAAAGCGGCTAACATTCTCCTTTCCCTTCCTCCCCCACAACAAACACTCTGTGAGGTAAGTGGGGCTGAGAGACTTCAGAGAAGTGTGACTAGCCCAAGGTCACCCAGCAGCTGTATGTGGAGGAGAAGGGAAGCGAACCCGGTTCCCCAGATTACGAGTCTACCACTCTTAACCACTACATCACACTGGCTCTCTAGAATCCTTGTTGCTGTAGCCACATAAATGCTGCTGAAGCTTCCTTTGGGATTGCGCCGACTGGATGAGGCCAGTCCGGTTCACTCACGGGATACCCTCCCCCCCACCCCTTCCTCCCCCCCCCCAAACCCACTTTGCACCCCTCTATGGCCTTTGAAGCATTGCACATTCCTTGGCGAGACTTAACAGGCCTGGACAATCTGAGCTAATCAAATTCCCACACTAGCAGGAATCTAAAACTAACATCCCTCCCCAGAATGAGGTAATGTCACTTGAATCAACAGACCGAGCACCAAACACATGCTGAATCACACACACAGAGAGAGAGAGATAAAGCTTGGGGTGGGGTGGAAGGAAGAAAAACCCCACAATGACCCCAAACGGGTCGGACATCAAAACCTGAGCATGTTGGAGTTATAGTAGGAATTTGGTTCCTCGGTTTTTGGAATGGGTTGGTACATTAAAAGCTCATGAGACAACTCTCCCCCAGCAAGAAAGAGAGAATACAGTGGTACCTCTGGTTAAGAACTTAATTCGTTCTGGAGGTCCGCTCTTAACCTGAAACTGTTCTTAACTTGAGGTACCACTTTAGCTAATGGGGCCTCCCGCTGCCACCATGTTGTTCTCATCCTGAGGTAAAGTTCTTAACCCGAGGTACTTTTTCTGGGTTAGCGGAGTCTGTAACCCGAAGTGAGGTGTTTTCTAACCCGAGGTGCCATTGAGTTTCCCACAAGTTTAAGGCTGGAACTAAGCAGCCTTTAGCTCAGCTAAAGATGCACTTGAGGTACAATGGCAAATTGGAATAAGGGGCATTTGGTGATAAGAAACAGCTGGTAAAAAGAAAGAGGGATGCTTCACCCCCCCAACACTGATTCTCTCCTATAACACAACATCTTCTTTACCTATCAGGGCAGAGTTTGGAGGAGAATAACGAAACTTCCAGAAAAAGGCTCCCTTGCAAATGTCAACTCCACACCCAATTTTGGGCGTTACTAGGCAAACGATTGAAACCATTGTAACTCTGCCATTTCCTGAAGGAAAAAGTTGAGTGAAGGCAACTGCTTGGTGTCAACAGGCAGGGAGTTCCAAAGTGTTAAGTGATGCCACACGAAAAGATCGAGTCCTTACAAACACATAACAGGGATTATGTGCCAGTACCTCAAATTGGAGCTGTTGGTTGGGCATATATAGGGCAAGGCGATCCCTCAAGTAAACTGCACCCAACAGGGGCGTAGCAAGGTAAATTGGTAACCTGGGGGCAAAAAAAAAATTTGCCCCCCCCCGGAGGCATAGGAAGGTCAGGTGGTACCCGGTGTGGAAAATTCCTTGTCAACCCCCCCATTGATCCCCCCACAAAAATGGTTTTACGTTATTTCATATTTTCTTACAAAGGAATAATAACATGTAATAATAATAATAAACTTTTATTTATATCCCGCCCTCCCCAGCTGAAGTCGGGCTCAGGGTGGCTAACATCAGATACATAACATTGGTATAAAATCAAACAATAATTAAACTACCTCCTAAAAACATCTCAAAATCAAATTAAAGTCTAATTAGATGGCTAATTACATGGCTTTCCACAGGGTTAGGGTTGGGAACAGTAAGTGTTCTCTGAACTGAAATTTCAGCCTTCATGACATAGGAAAACCGCCAAGTGAACAGCTATTTTGGTGGAGGAGGGTCAAGATATTAACCGATATGCATGAAATTTCATATATAGCTATATAATCCCTAGTATAGTAAGATAAGACCTTCGGAGCAGGCATTTAAAAAAAAAATAATTAAAAAATTGTTCCTTGATCATTTGTCACCCCCTCCATTATGGAACCCGGGGCGGCCCCCGCCCCCCCTTGCTACGCCCCTGGCGTCCAAGCCATTAAGGACTTTATATACCAATAGCAACTCTATGCATTTACTAGGACTAGGAACGATGCAAACACATTGGCAACAAGTGTTGAAAACTACCCCAAATGGAAGGTGTGTTTGTGACCCTCGTGAAGAGGAACTTGGAATGAGGCAAGTGGGTCGTCTGAGCACTCAAGGAATGTGTTGGGAAAGACCCAAAGCCCGGTTTGGCTTTCTTCGCTGACCCATCCACCGGAATTGCTTCTCCCCGATCTGCAGCTGCTTTCAGCGTGGGGTGGAACGCCTCAGTTAGGACTTGGGGAAGGGGGGCAGGAACTGGCTCTGTTGGCATTTTGCCGCCAACCCAATTTGCCCTTCCTGGAACGACACAGGGGCTGAAATGCAACGACCCTTCAAGACAAAACACTGTACCAAAATTTTGCAATGCGCATGTCCAACCCCGTTTCAAGAGGAAGTGTGCATAGATTGGTGAAAATAACAAAAATGCATATTGCAGGCCAACGTGCACAGACAAATGTTTATGGGAGGGGAAATGCACACTGAGGCATTTTTTTTTTAAAAAAAAGACAAAACACACTGCAAAACTGACACCTATATGTGGAAAACTAAAATTAAGACTGGAGAAACCCAGAAACTGAGAGAAATTGACATGTTTGTCTACTCCAAGCATCAGAGGGTCTTGTTATCTGTTGAGAACCACCTGGGACCAAGGAGGGTTATTCTATTCATTCTCCTCATTCTGAGATGGAGATTCTCCTCCTAAGAGAGGCCTGACGGAAGACACCCATTACTTCACAGCTGGATCTTGCCCTGCAGGGCAGCGAAGGAAGGCCAGGGAAGGAAATTGCTATTGTGGTTGTGGGAATACCCCCCCCCCCCCGAACACCCCAATAACTGTGGGGTTAGAGAGTTCTGGAGGATTTCACAAGGATCTGTTTCCAAAACGTAATTGGCGCTTGCCGTTACCGATTATTTCCGACAATGATTATGTCCCTGCGAAAACCAGGCCTGCAGACTTCCTGACTTGGCTGCCAGAAAAGATGATATCACAGCTGCCATAATGAGCTGAAAGACACTCGCCGGCTCGATTCACACGCTTGCAACTCAACTCACAAGGGACAGGGGCAGGAGGGAGGGTATTGGAACCCCCCATGACTGTAACTCTGGCCAGGTCCTCTAACCCACTGTCTATTTTTAGCTGAACTGTACGACTTAACCTGCTGGGCATTGCATCAAGCAGTTTGCAAACATTAAGTCTTAAAAATCCCAGCTGGGTGGTGTGTTTTTTTTAGTGGATGCCGACAATTCAGAGCTTGTTCTGGTGGCCTTCAAGACGCCCGTTTCAAGTTCAAATGTGAATCTGTTCCCTCGCTGCGAGAAGCCAAGTTACAGGGAACCAGGCAGAGGGCCTTCTCGGTGGTGGCACCCGCCCTGTGGAACTCACTCCCACCAGATGTCAAAGAGAAAAACAACTACCAGACTTTTAGGAGACATCTGAAGGCAGCCCTGTTTAGGGAAGCTTTTAACGTTTAATAGACTATTGTATTTCAATATTCTGTTGGAAGCCGCCCAGAGTGGCTGGGGAATAAATAATAATAATTATTATTATTTTAACACACCTGGCCGCTGTAGTCCACACCCCGATAAGCTCCCAGTTGGATTGCTGCAATTGTGTGGCATGTGGGGAAATCCTTGAAGAGTGTCTGGAATCTGCAGAAGGCCGCGATCCGTTTGCTATCTAGAGCAGTGAGGAGGTGGAATCTTGCTAATTCAAAGTGCTGGTACTAGCATGAACAGCTTGGGACCAACTAGCCTGGGTGTCACAATCTACTCAGGAGGGTTTGCTGGCAGTCCCCCCCCCCCGCCTGAATGGTGCAGAGGGCAACTACAGAGAGCAGAGCCTTTTGGGTGGTGGCACCGTTTCCCAGGGCAAGACTGGCTGCCCCCGCCACTACACTCATTTAGGCAACAGCTTAACATGCATGCATTCTTGCAGCACTTGCGGCGTTGGCATCCTCGGTTGCATATTGCATGGGTGAACCCCGATGGAACGATAATAGTTAGCAGAGACCAATGAATTTAAATTTTAAACACTAAAAGGCTGAAATTTGGCTTGGGAGTGGGCGTCGGTTTTATGAATTGGCCCGCATTCCTGTTTTTGTTTGTGGCATAACACAACTTACACTAATATGTGGTTTTATAAATTGCTTTCTGGTCCTTGACCGTAATAATAAAAGATTTTACTTTTTTTTACTTTGCCATGGGTGAACATAAGGAAAGACCTGCAGGGTCTGGGCCAAAGGACCATCTAGCCAAGCATCTTGTACCTCCCCCAATGCCTCGGGGAAGCCAGGAAGGGGGGAGTCACTGGCGACGCAAATGACGCTGAAAATCCTTTTATCGCTGCATCACGTTCATCAATTTTGCGGAATTAAATAAACTATAAATAGTTCTGCTTAGATTTTGGATACACGTGCAATTCATTGCTACCGTTTCAAATTCCATTGTGTTATTATCTTCCTTGGTAGATCAAGCAAGCCGGTATTCTGAACGATGCTTTTGATGGGGTAAGGTAAGGGGCACTGGGGGGTGAGTTTGTGGAAATAATAATAATAATAATAATAATAATAATAATAATAATAATAAAATTATTTATACCCTGCTATGATGAGGCCTATAAATTGGCCCAAGATAAAAATGATAGCCTGCGTGAATTGATTTGGGAAGCTTTGGCGGTGATGGAAATGTAGCACGAAGGGTTTGAGAGGCTACCATACCCGGTGGCAATGTAAAATTATTAAGAAAGCCTGGGAAGTGATACGTAAAGATTTGAAGAAAACGTTGAAAATGACTCGTGCCAAAATAAATAAATAAATAATAGAAGCTATGATTCTAGAAGGTACAGGACTTCATGGATTTACCATGCAAAAAGGCTTGGATCCTGCATCTGATGCCAGGCCAAGAACAGCCCATCCCTATAGAAGGAAGACGCCACCGCCAAGGAAGATGAAGGAGATTGGCAAAACAAACTAATGAACTATATAGTGGACAAACCAGACAATTCCTCCCCCCACCCGTTTTCTTTTAAAAAAGGGAGAAATGTTCAGGCATAATCAGTAAGCTTTGTGTAGTGATTTCTGCATTAGTTGAACTTTTAAAGGTCACTTGTAATAATATGTGTAAGTTTTTAAAACTGGATAGTTAAGAGTATAAGATTCTGTAAAGGTAAAGGGTAAAGGGACCCTGGACCATTAGGTCCAGACGTGGACAGACTCTGGGGTTGCAGCCCTCATCTCGCTTTACTGGCCGAGGGAGCCAGTGTACAGCTTCCAGGTCATGTGGCCAGCATGACTAAACCGCTTCTGTTGAACCAGAGCAGCGCATGAAAACGCCGTTTACCTTCCCGCTGGAGCGGTACCTATTTATCTACTTGCACTTCGATGTGCTTTCAAACTGCTTGGTGGGCAGGAGCTGGGACCGAGCAACGGAAGCTCACCCTGTTGCGGGGATTCGAACTGCCAACCTTCTGATCAGCAAGCCCTAGACTCTGTGGTCTAACCCACAGCACCACTCACGTCCCAATAAGGTTCTGTGGACGTGTATAAATAAGTAAAAAAAAATATGTATGATTTTGATTGTGATGTTCTTTGCGGGTTTTTTTTAAAAAAAATTCATTATCATAAAATTAATAAATTGTATCTCCCCCCCTCCCCCCAAAATTGTTTTTTCCAGGGTAGTGGAGATGGCAAAGAAGGGAATCGTGGCCAGGTGGCGGCAGCAGTGAGCAAACCACGAGACCAACCAGGGAGTTATGACAGTCTAATAATGTCAAGAAACGGAACACTGAGTATTGTTTAAACTTGAGGGTCTGCAGAAAAACGACGGACCCAAAAGGGAATAGGGAGGTGCTGCTCGTCCCCCCACCCCCAGGATAAATAGTGCTTCCCCCCCCCCCCCCAGGACAGGAGCTCCATAAAATTCTAATCATATGAGACCACCAATAAGAGACACTCCCTGGGAGGTACTTACACACGGCGTGGATTGGTTCAAGGTCAAAATGATTGCCTGGTCTTCTGGTGGCGCCGCTTTTTCACAAACAATCTAGGAAAAACAGACAACAAAAACGCTGAGCGAATTCCCATGGAATGGAAAAAAACACAGCATCTCTAACAAAAACAAAGGCTGCACACAAATGCAAACCTCTGGCCTCACCCTTGTTTGGCTCTGCAGGGAAGTAACGCAGCTGGAGCCCAGAGAGAAAAGCCCTGATAGCACTTTACTGAGCAAGCTGAACAAAAATGGTGTATAATTTGAAGGGGGGAAAGGAACGGAAAGGTTTCACCTGTCTTACTTCCGGCCTTGTACATAGCAGGGAGACCTTCAACCAAAGCACACAGAGGAGAAACTCCCTCAGAAGTAAGCTGAAAGTTAAGAGGATACATTGCCTTGGGCTGAGCCCTGGGTACCTTGGACTGGGCTACGAAAGAAGTATCAGGAAATGCGACGGGCGGCTGCGGAGAGGCTGAGGGGGTCTTCTTTGTGACTGAAGTCCCAGGGCTCGAGCCGGGGGGTGCTGGAGCCGCTCCTGGCGTATGCGTGGCTGTGCTGCCCGCCGTCCCCCCAAGTTCTTTTGTTGTCACCGTTCTCGTTGTTGACTCGGCTTTCTTTGGCTTTTCTGTGGGCACCGCAGCAGGGGGGACGACGACCCTGCTTGTAGACTTCTCCGTTGTAGAGGCAACCGTGGTGACGGCTCCTGAACCTGGCGTTGTGCCGGCAGCGCCTGGGCTCTTCCCTGTTTAAAAAGGGAAAAAAAGCTGGGGTGAGGAAAACCATCACCCCCTCCTAATATATGCAAACCCACGACCTCCATGGTCCATTTTCTTTTCCACCCGAGAACGAGGCAGGGATTTTTTTTTCTGAATAAAGCATCTTGCAGTCTGGGCTCACAGCCACCATTCCCACTGGGTCTCTTCCGCTGCACCTGTTGAACTCTCAGCCTGACGTGAGGGCGTTCCACAGGGCTGGCGCCACTACAGAGAAGGCCCTCTTTTGACAAAGGGTGGTATATACATTTAACTAATGAATAAGAACAACAACCACGGCTGCCAGACAGTGCGTACAGCACTAGACTAGATGGGCCAAGGATCTGAGTACAGTACCTGGAGTGACAGCAGCTGAACTTTCTGGCTTCAGAGTCGGGGCGCTTGTCGCCACAATGCTAGCGTGTGGCGTCGAGGCCGCTGCTTTTGACCCAACGCCTGTCACGGACGTCGTTGTTTCTCGGGGGCCCGCAGATGTAGCTTTGGTTGATGCTGTTACGGTTGCAGAGGGTGGTTTGGTGGTGCTTGCAGCCACGGATGTAGCTGCGGTGGCAGGAGGCCCCTTGGCTCCACTCGTAGTTGTGTCTGCTGGTTTATTAGTGGTCCCCGTGGACGTACTCGGTGGGGGGCTTCCTGTTTGGGGCGCAGTTGCCGGGACACTGCTTTTGGCTGCGGTAGCAGAGGCGGTGGTCTTCAGGGTCGTCAGTGGAGAAGTGGCACTTCTGGTGGTTAACGTGGTGGGCTTAGCACTGGTTGTGGGCCTCACCGACGTGCCAGCCGTGGTTCCAGCTACGGTAGTTCCTAAAAAGACCCAGAGAATTAGGCATGTTTTGGAAACAGTTAACTTGCCCCCCAATCCCCACCACCACCACCACCATCATCATCGCTAACATTGTTTATTAAGCAGAGGCTGGGTGGGCCTCTGCCATGGATGCTTCAGTCGAGATTCCTGCAGAAGATCGTTGCAGGATCAGGCCAATGCCCATCTAGATCCTGGTTCCACAGCGGCCAACCAGGCATCCCTGCGAGCAGGACATGAACACAACAGATCTCTCTTGGCGTGCGATTATCAGCAACTGGTATAAACAACTGGCTTATATGTTTCCAGCTACCCTGGGATAACCGTTGCTCCCAAGCTCTGATTGGTTCATCTATTCAACATGTGAGCTAGAGGTCGAAACAAGCTATGAGCCAATGCACGGTCAGTGCAAGGAGGATCGTAGAATTGTAGAGTTGGAATGGGGCTACGAGGGTCATCTAGTCCAACCCCCTGCAATGCAGGAATCTCAGCAGTGGGAACCTTTTTTTCCTGCCTGAGGGCCACATGGACAAGCACCCAAGGGCTGCACATGCCAGGGGTGGGCAGAGCCAGAGGGGGAAAGTGGGTGGAGCAATGGATGCAAATGTTGCATTTGTACAAAAGGCTAGCATCTGCATACGCATACACACTCTTTATCCTCCATCCAGCCAAGCACGGCGCATGAACAGAGTCCAAGGGCACATTCCAGTCAGGCAAAAAACATTTGCGGTGCAAGGGAGGGTTAGTGGAGGGGCCAGCCAGATGGACTGGGAGGGCCAAATTTGGCCCCTGGCCTTCAGTCTCCCAAGCTTTGTGCTTGTACTTTGAATTGATCCAGGCCTACGAGAGACACAGATTTCCTCTAGTTAAGAGTCAGATTGAGAACCTGAACTGTTGGCTGCGAGTCAGGATATGGCAGTTATACCTAGAGGCAAGCTTTCACTGTTTCTTTCTTTCTTTCTATATTTTATTAGAACAATTTCATTCATAAAGAAATAAGTGATAAAATAAAAAGAAATTGTGAAAAAGAAAGGGGCAAAAATGATACAGTAGGTGAAATCTATAAATCTGTCCTTTAAAGAAAAAATAATGTTATACTCCTGATACAACTCTGGTTATTCATAATGTATTTGTCAGGGAACTGCCATCGGGCAGTGGGAGACCTGATGCCACCTGGACAGCAGTACCTCTTCCAACGGGGGAAGCAGCAACTCCTCTAGTGGGGAGGAGAGGGAAATGGGCAGCCTGGTGGGGAAAGGGGCTGGAGACGCTGCGGAGAACCCAAGCGCCTCATCTCGTCTGGCTGACCAGGAGGGAGGTACGACATTTCCGGTGCCCCAGTTGCGCAGAGGGGTGAAACGCAAGGAGGGGAGGAGGAGACTCGGGGTCCCGAAATTCTTATGTTGGGGACGTAGCCGGAAGGGGCCACTCCCGAATTCTGCGAGTGACTGAGATGGTCATGAACTCGTTTGCTCTGCATTGTAAATAGTTTGCACAATAAATCTGATAAAAGACATGCCGGAGTTTCTGCCTCGTTACTCGTGAGCAACCACCATAAGGAGACCTTACAGTATTACATTCTGTATAAACTCATTCCAAATATCTGTATTATAAATATTTCTATTTAAGGAGCAGAACACCAAAGGCTTAAAAACAAAAGAAAAGAAAAGAAAGGAAAGGAAAGGAAAGGAAAGGAAAGGAAAGGAAAGGAAAGGAAAGGAAAAAGACTCGTCTCATCCCTTCCGTCCCCCCTCCACCTCCACCTGAGCCATTTAGGGGTCCCCCCCTTGCATCGCGTTCCTAATTCTTGTCCCGGGGCCATTTCCTATCTGGGCAACTTCCTTCTCCGTCCAGCCACCTTTGGTGACACGGCGCTTAAGGCTGGCTCAGAGTCTATTAATAGCAGGAAAGGGAAATGCAAAAGAATAACTTCGGAAGGAGCAGGAGTGGGACACACCCTGCCCAGCCAGTCCTGAGCCTGCTTGCGCCAACGTCAGTGCATGGAGCCATATAGAGGTGGTGGGATGCGAGGCAGATCTGTCTGAGGCACCACTGACGCTCCTGAGTGTGGGGACTGCAAGCAAGGCTTCGGGAAATTCCTGTTTCCCCTCTGCAGCCTGTTCTGATTAAGTGGGAGCAAGGGGTTGAAGGAA
Organism: Lacerta agilis; assembly: GCF_009819535.1. Lineage (NCBI taxonomy): Eukaryota > Metazoa > Chordata > Lepidosauria > Squamata > Lacertidae > Lacerta > Lacerta agilis. Next base: position 6,885,572 of record NC_046321.1, on the reverse strand, counting down.
TCAAAGGCTTCTCCGTGGACTCTCTCAAGGTCAGCTGAGGTATGAGGGAGACTGTGAAGAAGAGAAGGTCCCAGAGCTGCATTTCTCCACTCCCTGGATTTTTTCCCCCATTTATTTTTTAAAATTGCTCGCCGTAAGCAAGGGAAGCAAAGAATCTCACCGAAATCAAAGTCCGGTCAAAACTGCGACAGCCCAGAAGCGGAACTTCCCTGCTGTTGCAAACAAACCTCCTCCAAGTTGTCTGAAGATGCCTAGTTTGCTCAGCACAAATTGCATACGTAAAAATGCATCGTTCGAGGGGATACTGCGCTGCAGAAATGTGTAGGCTAGCGAAAATTGCAGGCAGAAATGGGCGCCTTAGTAATAATTTATTTATACCCCGCCCATCTGGCCGGGTCTCCCCAGCCACTCTGGGCGGCCTCCAACAAATACCAAAATACAATACAAAGTCACAAATTAAAAACTTCCCTAAACAGGGCTGCCTTCAGGTATTTTCTAAATGACAGGTAGTTTCTCTGACCCCTGATGGGAGGGCGTTCCACAGGGCGGGTGCCACTACTGAGAAGGCCCTGTGCCTGATTCCATGTAGCTTTGCTTCTCGCGGTGAGGGAACCGCCTTAGGAGAAATTCTTAGGAGAATTTCGCACTAAAACGGTGGTGGCTTTTCACAGGAGGACCTTAAAAGGCAAATAAATCACAAACCGACATGGAAATGTTAAGGCCTGGATCTAAGGTCGGGAAAACAAGAAGCCGAAATTGAGATATTTGTGCATCTCTAGGTCCAAGTTTCATTCCTTCCTTGATGGGTCACCAGGGCAGGGTTAACTGACGGTGCTTTGGCCTTTGAGCTGAAGATAAAAAATGTCTTTGCAGCCAGGGGGAGGTTAAAACAGGGGCCAGCAACCTTTTCCAGCTGTGGTTCAGTCCACCGTCCCTCAGACCATGTGTTGGGCCGGACTATATTTTGGTAAATTTTTTAATAATGAACGAATTCCTATGCCCCCCAAATAACCCAGAGATGCATTCTTAATAAAAGCACACATTCTACTCCTGTAAAAACATGCTGATTCCCAGACCATCCACAGGCTGGATTGAGAAGGCAATTGGGCCGGATCCAGCCCATGGGCCTTAGGTTGCCTACCCTACCCCTGGGTTAAAACCATTCTCAAAACCCACATGCAGCTCTTCCTGCCTATCACACAGAGACCTCTAAGGGACAAGCTGTTTGAGGATGTGCTGCTTGCTCTGCTCCCAAGGCGCTGGGCTAGATAAAAATAAATTTCTGGCTTGGGCCAAGCGGATGGCGGAACTCTGCCTCCTGCTCTTATCAACCCGGCCCAGACGAGGCCAAGAAGGGCAACAGGTTCGTGACAGGCCCCGCTCTACGAGATAGCTGGGGCAGGGAGCGGCTCGGGCGGAGGGTTCTAGCCTGAGACGCTGTCTGGGACGGGATCGATAGCTGGAAGGGAAATAAACATCCACGGAAAGCGCAATATGGTAGCCTTGGAAACATAGTGCTCATTCGCCGGGCACGGAGCTATCATTCTCAGTTGAAAATGTCTCGAGGAAGGGCCTTATTGGTCGAGCATCCTCCAGCACCTCCAATTAGAGCTGGGGACCATTCCCTGTCCTGAAACCCTGGAACAACAACAAGTAGTAACCAAACAAACCCCTGTGTTGCACAAAGTACGCCAGCAAATATCCGAGCAACGCCATGACCACGTGCATACGCAATGAACAGTCTTTATAGAATTACTTCAAACCATAAGAAACGGAAAATGAAATCTTTAGTCTCAAAGTCTCCAAAAGTCTTTAAATGAAGAGAGGTACCAAACTTATACAATTAAAAAAATATATATATCCAAGGAGTGGAGAAATACAACTCTGGGACCTTCTCTTCTTCACAGTCTCGTCAGCGTGAATGAAAATATCACATGCTGTGGAACAGTGCTCATGTAATAATGCAGTTACAGGTAGGTAGCCGTGTTGGTCTGCCATAGTCAAAAAAATAAAAATAAAATAAAATTCCTTCCAGTAGCACCTTAGAGACCAACTAATTTGTTCTTGGTATGAGCTTTTTGTGTTTTGTGAAACAGAAGTCACCAGACCCTTATATATAGTGAGAGGGTGGAGAGGGGTATTACTCAGAAGGGTGGTGGGAATGGGGGATTGGCTGATAGGTGTGGAAAACCTGTTGACGACTGTTAACGACTGCAATTGGTCTTACAGAAAAAAGCAAGGGGTGAGATGGCTAAAGATAGCTTCGTCATGTATAATGAGATAAGAATCCAATGTCTTTCTTCAGACCAGGTTTCTCCATGGTTTTAAGTATGGTAATGAGTTGCAATTCAGCAACTTCTCTTTCCAGTCTATTTCTGAAATTCCTTTGTATTAAGACAGCTACTTTGAGATCTTGTATAGAATGTCCTGGGAGATCGAAGTGTTCTCCTACTGGTTTCTCTGTCTTGTGATTCCTGATATCAGATTTATGTCCATTTATCCTTTGGAGTAGGGTTTGGCCTGTTTGGCGTAGGGTTTGGCGCGCTTCGGGTTGCGCTTCCGGGTTAGCGGAGTTCGTAACCCGAAAAGTACGCAACCCGAAGCGTATGTAACCCGACGTACGACTGTATCTGAAGAAGTGTGCATGCACACGAAAGCTCATACCAAGAACAAAATTAGTTGGTCTCTAAGGTGCTACTGGAAGGAATTATTTTTTTATTTTTTATGTAATAATGCAGTCACTGTTCCACAGCATTTGATATTTTCATTCATATATATTCAATAAAAACAAGATGGATTTATGAAGCTATTCTATATCTTCCCACCACACTGACGAAGAATTCTACGAAACAGCAGTCAATATCCGGAATCTCTGTTCGGTGTTGGACATCATATTTGCTGAGTACCCAAAGCTTCACAGCTTGTCTTTTGTCATATAAGTTTGGTGCCTCTCTTCATTTACCATATTTTTCACTCCATAAGATGCACCTTTTTTCCTCCTAAAAAGTAAGGGGAAAATATCTGTGCATCTTATGGAGCGAATGGTGGTCCCTGGAGCTGAATTGCCCAGGGGCCAAAAGAGGATCATGCTTTTTATTTCACAAAGAGAAAAGGGGATGTTGAAAGGACCCCGCTCAGCAGCTGATCAGCAAGAGATCGGGAGAGAGATAAGAGTCCCCGGCTCCCTTTCAGCCCCGCCCCCTTGCCCAGGCCTCCATTGTTGCATGTGCTGCAGAGGGAGGTTGTTTGTTTCCCCAGCGACATGTGACTGGCTGATTAGATTATCTGTCTGGAAACTGTAGAAAAGGCTCCCTTTCCTTTAGAAGCTGCAGAAATGTGAGTTGAACCCCATAAAAATGGGGCTTTTCCTCTTTGCTTTTCCCCCTTTGCAAAAAAGCTGCAAAACTTTTAGCCGATCCTAAAAAAAAACAGGGTTTTTCTCTTTGCAAAAATCTGCAAAACTTTTAGCTGATCCTCAAAAAAACAGGGCTTTTAGAGGAGGAAAACCAGAAAAATTTTTTTCCTTGTTTCCTCCTCTAAAAACGAGGTGCGCCCTATGGTCCGGTGCACCTTATGGAGCGAAAAATACGGTAAAGACTTTTAGAGACTTTGAGACTAAAGATTTCATTTTGCATTTGTTATGGTTTGAAGTAATTCTATAAAGATTGTTTATTGTGTATCCACATGGTCATGGCGTTGCTTGGATATTCGCTGAAACCCTGGAAAGCTGTTGCCAGTCAGTGGAGACAATACCAAGCTGGATGGGCCAGAGGTCACGTAATGACACTTGTAATATGAAATAACTATGGTAAATTATGGATATACAACAGATGGTAAAAGATACAGAAATTTTAACTATAAATATGGAACTCATGGAGGGAGGGAAGGAGGTCCAAAAGGTTCAAAAGAACAAAAAAGGTTCAAAAGAACAAAAAATGAATGGCGGAATAAATTAAAAAATGAATGGTGGAATAAATTATTTGAGTATCTTGAATTGGCAAAAGTGACGGAGAAAATTAGGAGGCAGCCTAACCAAAAGTTCCAATGGAAATTTTATTATAGAGATTAGCCTACTTAAAATAAAGAACAACAGTGCCCGCCCAGTCAAAACCTGGACTTGCTTTGATTAATTTTCGCAAACCGTAATACAGATTGTTAAGTCAAGTATGCAGAAAACAGAAGAAATGATTAAATGATAAAAGAAGCAGTTTAACAAATAGACATAACAGACCTGCTTTGAGGAAGACGGAAGTCTGTCAGAGAAGAAGAGGAACTGGAAATAAAGAATATGGTGACAGAAAGAATATGGTGACAGAAATCCGTGTGTAAGAACTTATGGATTTATGGTTGTATGTATGTTTCTTGTTTTGTTGTTGTTGTTGTTGTCGTCATCATAAGCAGGTCAAAGTGTGTCCTCATATACAAAGTTGAGTTGGGCAGTGTTATAACCGTGTTAGAAACTCAGATATATAAGCGACAGTAATCTCCAAAGGGCACCTTAAACCAAAGTTGCGGCCGCCACAATGAAATGTCTAGGCACCATTTTTTTGTGATTGTATTTATTACTACTACTACTACTATTATTCATTTCATTTCTATACCATATTTTAAAGGAAAAAATCTAAAAGCAGTTTACAACACATTAAAATAACTAATGAAACAATCCAGAAACGCAAACGCCGGGGAAATATTCCACATCCTTCTCCAAGTGACGTTTTGCTTTCCCCGTATTTATTCATGTGCTCAATTTATGAAGCTGCCCCCTAGTAGGACTATAGGAAGACAGAGTGGTGTCATTGTTAGAGTGTCGTACTAGGACCTGGGAGATCAGGGTTCGAATCTCCACCCAGTCAGTCATGAAGCTCACAGGGTGAAAGCAGTACCAGCTCCAGCTGTGGGGGCAGAGCATAGTAGTAGCAGTAATACTACTACTACTACTACTAATAATAATTTTATTATTTGTACCTCCCCATCCGACTGGGTCTCCCCAGCCATCTCTTGTAGCTCCCTCCTCCCTGAATTTGTCTAATCCTCTTTCAAGGCCATCTAAATTGGTGGCCATCTTTTTTCTCCTGGGGGAGCAAGTTCCTATGCGCTGCATGTGGGATGTAATCCACTGGGAGCAGTCAAGTACAACATTCCTTGTAATGCTACAAAAAACATGCAAGGGAATGTTTGGTCCAGCCAGTTGAAGCTTCCTGTTCTTGTTCCTCCTGGCTGGAGCATCCTTCCTCTTGCGTGTGACTGGAAGGTGGGTGTGACCTAACCTGTCCAGGTAACAAAAGGACGAGTCACGCAGCACACCTCTCTCTCTTTCCTCTCTTCCATCTTCCCTTCATCATGTGGAGTGCAGTGACTGCTAGTTTGCAGTCACTGGAATTATTCCCCCATATGGGGTAGATCCACATGTACGTATTTGTAACTAAGCCTGCCTTCAGGGATCCAACTGTGAACTGATGTAAGTAAACTTCTTTTATTGACTTTGAATAAGATTGTGGCGTCTTTGTTCTTTTTAAGAGGGATTCAAGGGAACTTACCAGGAACGTACAATTCAATCTGAGACAGACTGAACTGTATAATAATGAGAGACTCACACGAGCCTGCAACCAGCTTTCTGCTGTGCATGAAAAGGGAAATGTAACTCTGCTACATAAAGGAACTTGCTAGCCCAAGTTAGGAAGGATATTAATAAACAATATATCCGCTCCTGCCACCCTGAACATTCGCACACTGCATGAAGGAGAGTTTCCTATTAACTGTCCTGGATCTTTCTGATGTTCAGCATCATGGGACACCCACAATATCTAGTGTTATGAAAGAGGGAGAAAAACTGTCCTCATCCACTTTCTCCAGGCCAGGCATAATCTTACGAACTTCTCTGAACTAAAAAGCCCTGAAGGCTGGAGCCTCTCTCCATCAAGCCGCTTTCTTTCCTCGCAGTAATTTTTTTTGCTGTATTTTGCTCCGTGAGATAGTAAGTCAGGGGAAGCTGAAGTTCGGCAGGGTGACGGAGCAAATCATTTTTCCATCAGGGAAAGGCGGCGTCTGAAATCCTCCCAACGGAGCGGTTCAATGGGGGCGACCCAGAAGCTTGTCCAGCACACAAAGAAGAACTGCTCCTCGCACATCTGTGCAAAAGGAGCACGCTGGATAAATACACCTATTGCCCCCCACCCGCAAGCTCTTCTCCATGAACAAATTTCCGGAAAAACCTGGAAAATTGTCCGCGGTGAGAGAGATGGAAAAAACGAACTCACAGAGCTCAGGAAATGAGAGAGGAGCTGTCGGGCAGGAAGAGAAGGGATGGCCGGTCCAAAACAGATGTTGCAGCTTGACTTAGCTGTCCCTTCCCAGAGAATCCTCAATGAAACATCACCCCCCCACCAAAGAAATAAAATTAAAGCTCACTAGCAAACTTGCAGATGCATTGCGGGTTATTTTGACTTAATTGGATTTTGCGTGGTGAGGGGAAATCCAGTTGAAATGGGAAATAAGTATGCATTAGCATTTTGAGAATTATGCCCTTTAAAATGTTTTGGGCGGCGGCGGGGGGGTGTAACTGGTTTGCTGTTGTAGTTCTTATTTTTATTACGTATTTTGTGGTTTTTATATTGTAATTTTATGTTGCGAACCGCCCTGAAATCTACGAGTGAAGGGCAGTACAGTCGTACCTTGGAAGTTGAATGGAATCCATTCTGGAAGTCTGTTTCACTTCCAAAATGTTCAGAAACCAAAGCGCGGCTTCTGATTGGCTGCAGGGAGCTCCTGAAGCCAATCAGAAGCCCCGTCGGACGTTCAGCTTCCAAAAATAGTTTGCAAACTGGAACAGTCACTTCCGAGTTTCAATCATTCAGGTGCCCATTTGTTCGGGAGACAAGGCATTCGAGATCCAAGGTACGACTGTATACAATTTAATAAAATACAATAAATAGATACTGATTCTACAATGAACTCCTGTCAGGAAGCATCCTTTATGAGAAAGCGCACCTTGTAATGAGGAAAGGGCAAAGTTCTTACACGACTGAATTTACCAGCCAAAACATCTGGTCTTTGTTATTGTTTAGTCATGTCCGACTCTTCGTGACCCCATGGACCAGAGCACGCCAGACACTCCTGTCTTCCACTGCCTCCCGCAGTTTGGTCACACTCATGTCGGTAGCTTCGAAAACACTGTCCAACCACCTCATCCTCTGTCGTCCCCTTCTCCTTGTGCCCTCCATCTTTCCCAAGATCAGGATCTTTTCCAGGGAGTCTTCTCTTCTCATGAGGTGGCCAAAGTATTGGAGCCTCAGCTTCAGGATCTGTCCTTCCAGTGAGCGCTCAGGGCTGATCTCCTTCAGAATGGATAGGTTTGATCTTCTTGCAGGTATATTTTCAATTGTCTCATAAGACTCATGATTGCGAGGGCTTTTTCTTGCAACTCTAATATATGAGGTTAACTTTCTCCAGGCTAATATATGAGGTTAATTTTCTCCAGGTATCTGAAGAAGTGTGCATGCACACAAAGGCTCATGCCAAGAACAGGCTTCGTTGGTTTCTAAGGTGCTACTGGAAAGAGTTTTTTATTTTATTTTATTTTGTTTTGTTTTGAATATGAGGTTAACATTAGGGCCGATATTACAGGCACGGCTCACTAGCGAGTCAATAGTTAGCTTCATTTTAAAAACAGTAATCTTTCTCCCCCCCCACCGGCTTTCAGGTTTGAAGCAAAAGGTATGCAGAGCGAGAAGCTAACCCAGCTACTAGAAGGGCAACTTTTGTGGTTCAAATCCCTCGAATTAAACGGTGCCCTCAACCTTTGCAAATCTGTTTCTGGCAGCTTGGGAGAACTTGGCAAAAAAAGGGGTCTCTTTGTTCAGCCTCGGGCATCAGCCCTGCCCAGCAGTAATTTATAGGAACATCCTCCAAGCTTTGCTGGAACCGAAAATCAGTAGGGCGTGCGTTGCCATTAAAGGATGACGCCGCGGTGCAATTCTGCTAGTTCTTCACAGTTCAGTGTTAGAGCATGTGCTCTGATGTGTACAAGGAGATCCAAGTTCAATCCCAGGCATCTGCGGGTCGGGATGTGAGAGGCTCCCCTGCCTGAAATCCTGGACAGCCCCTGCCAGTAGGTGTAGGAGATACTGAACCAGCTGCATCCATGCTCTGACTCATGATAAGGCAGCCTCTTTTGTCAGACCATCAGTATCGTCTCTTGTGATGCACCACGACTCTTCCAATTCTCGAAGCAGAGACCTCCCCCAAGCCCTGCAAGCTGATGGTCCTTCAAGTCAGGATGGAAAACCTGCAGGCTCCTAGATGTTTTCAGGACACCAACAGCCCCATTCAACATGACCAATGGTCAGGGATCATAGAATCCTAGAGTTGGAAGAGACCCCAAGGGCCATCCAGTCCAACCCCCTGCCAAGCAGGAAACACCATCAAAGCATTCCTGACAGATGGCTGTCAAGCCTCCGCTTAAAGACCTCCAAAGAAGGAGACTCCACCACACTCCTTGGTAGCAAATTCCACTGCGGAACAGCTCTCACTGTCAGGAAGTTCTTCCTAATGTTTAGGTGGAATCTTCTTTCTTGTAGTTTGAATCCATTGCTCCATGTCCGCTTCCCTGGAGCAGCAACCTTTCACCCTCCTCTATATGACATTCTTTTATATATTTGAACATGGCTATCATATCACCCCTTAACCTTCTCTTCTCCAGGCTAAACATACCCAGCTCCCTGAGCCGTTCCTCATAAGGCATCGTTTCCAGGCCTTTGACCATTTTGGTTGCCCTCCTCTGGACACGTTCCAGCTTGTCAGTATCCTTCTTGAACTGTGGTGACCAGAACTGGACACAGTATTCCAGGTGAGGTCTGACCAGAGCGGAATACAGCAGTACTATCAAGGGAAGTAATAGTACCGCTGTATTCCACTCTGGTCAGACCTCACCTGGTGTACTGTGTCCAGTTCTGGTCATTCAAGAAGGATGATGGTAGCTGTTCTCCAACATTATCTGGCAGGCCGCAGCTTCAAGGGGCACCCCAACCTGGGACCTTCTGTATGCAAAGTGGGTCCTTTATTGGTTAGGAATTCCCCAGGTGCCAGCCGTGTTTTGCGATTGGTGTGGGGTCCAATTGCGACCACATGAGAGATCTCTGGATGCCAGGTTGGCGACTGACATCTCCATCTGTCTGGCCCCTCCAGGTAAGCAGAAGAGCTTATTTACTGTGCTCCTTCTGTATCCCACCTTTTTCTCCAAGGAGTGCATGGTTCGCCCCCCGGGCTCAGTTGATCCCTATAACAACCCTGTGAGGTAGGTTAAGAGGCTGTGACTGACTCCAAGCTCACCCAGTGAGCTTCATGACTGAGTGGGGATTCGAACCCTGATCTCCCAGGTCCTAGTCCGGCACCACCATGGCTTCCTAGAGCCCTTCTGCTATGAGGCAGATCTATAAATTAAGTAGGTAAATAAACTTGGGGAAAGCAAAATGTCACTTAGAGAAGGATGTGGACTATTTTCCTTGAAGCTTGAATTTGTTTTATTCTGGGTTGTTTAATCTGATGGTTGTAAACTGCTTTGAGTTTTTTTTTCTTTAAAATATAAAGCGGTATACAAATGAAACGAAGCAGAAGGAATTTCACTGAGGGGGAAAACGGTGCCTAGATTGTGGCCACCGCACCCTAGGTTTAAGGTGCCGTTTGGCAATTAGCTTATATATATATATATATATATATATATATATATATATATATATATATATATTAGTTTCAAACACTAGTGTGCGCTAACAATGCTTTCTAACCCCCTGCGAGGCTAACCTGATCACCAACCCTTTGCAAAACAGTGCAACTCATATTTTTGTGTATTTGTGTCCAATACAATGCAAAGGGAACAATACAACGTCACCCTAGTTATGCAATCGTATCGCTGCCATTGGCTCAAAGGCTTTTCGTGCGAGTTGGTCTTTAAATAGCTTTGAATGGGAGAAAGCGGGGAGCGCTGGCGTTCTCCACCCTTCAAAGAATGGGAGACTCTCCCCCGCCTGCCAAACCTTCCTTCTCGGTTCCTGGATGCTGGGAAGTTCCACCGTGAATACCCTTTGTTTAAATCAATGCAATTCTTGGACAAATGAAAATAGGAGACCCTATTGTCAAAAGGGCAAGGTGGAGACCCACAGGGTCTGATATGACCTCTTTCTCCCAATTTAAAGGCAGCCTTGGGGTTCCCCAATTTGGGATAGAGGTACGGGGCTGGGAATAACTCTCTTCCTCATATTGCCCCCAACAACTTAAATCACCTTCCCATTGGGCAACAGGGGCAGGGAAGATAGGTGCAATACTGGGATGAGGAATCACAAAATTGCAGAGTTCGAAGGGTCTCCGAGGGTCATCTAGTCCAACCCCCTGCAATGCAGGAATCTCAGCTACAACACCCCTGACTAGAGAATGCAAATTCTGCTTAAAAACCTCCAAGGAAGGAGAGTCCACCACTTTCCACCGTCCAACAGCTCTTCAAACTATCAGAAAGTTCTTCCTGGTGTTCAGTCGAAATCTTGTTGCTTGTCATTTGAATCCATTGGTTTGGGTTCTACTCAAGCAGCAGAAGACACGCTTGTTTCACCTTCGGATATTTGAAGATTGAGAAGGGCATGGGTATCAGGCAAGATTCGAGCTCTGTTACTTCTCACAAGCCCCTTTCTTGTGTAAAAGGTAAAGGTAAAGGACCCCTGGACGGTTAAGTCCAATCAAAGGCAACTATGGGGTTGCGGCGCTCATCTCGCTTTCAGGCCGAGGGAGCCGGCATTTGTCCACAGACAGCTTTCCGGGCCATGTGGCCAGCAGGACTAAACCGCTTCTGGTGCAACGGGACACCGTGACAGAAGCCAGAGTGCATGGAAACGCCGTTTACCTTCCCGCCAAAGCGGTACCTATTTATCTACTTGCACAGGTGTGCTTTCAAACTGCTAGGCTGGCAGGAGCTGGGACAGAGCAACGGGAGCTCACCCCGTTGCAGGGATTCGAACCGCCGACCTTCCGATCGGCAAGCCCAAGAGGCTCAGTGGTTTAGACCACAGCGCCACCCGCTCAGACGTTTCCCCCCCCCCAAAGTCATTGTGCAGCCCAAATCCTATGTTTATTTATTTTATGGAACTGGCTGCCTAACAACCCAATCCTCTGCAAAGGCATGCTGAAGCACATGCAGAATCCTGCAATCTCATGCTCAATGACCTCAGATTATGTCCCACTGAGCATAATAGGGCATACAGAGAGAATAATCATGGTATCAACATAGGGACGAATTATAAGGCCAACCAGCTGCAGCCTCTCTCTGCCCCCTTCAAGCTGGAGTTTGCCAGAGGGGTGGAAGATCACCAAATTGGGGGACGGACATCGGTGTCCCCCTCTTTTCATTTTTCCAACTCTACACAAAGGCTCCCATCTGGCCCTCGTTGTTGATTCATGGCTCAAGGTTGGGGGCGACTGGTGGGACCAGCTTCAAGAAAGCATTCGAGCAATGTGGCTTCAGGGATGCTCGGCGTCTCGTTCCCACTGCTCTGCACAGCAGTGGGATGTTGACACAGTCTGTGTTCGGGCATTTCCCGTCTGAAGCTGGAAGGAATGCAGGAGGCAAGGCTGTAGCCTGTGACTTTGGCAATACGCTAAGGGAGGGAGGCAGGCAGGCGGGGAGGGAGGCGGCAGAAGAGTTGCCGCGGCAGATGTCAGCCCAGGCCAAGGTGGTCCTGGAAAAAGGCACCACCGGTGGAGTTTGCAGAAGGTGGCAAAGTCTGGTGCGGACTGTGCACCCATAGGACACATAGTCTGGGGACTGCATCCTCCAGGTTGGGCAAAATTACTGGACGGATGTGCCACCTTCAGAGAGCATCTCTTCCCCTGGTCAAGGGTATAAGCAATTCTGAGCACCTTCAGCTAGAACAGGTTGCAAAACCTGCAAGAGATGCTCTTTATAGCATAGAATCATAGAGTTGGAAGAGACCACAAGGGCCATCCAGTCCAACCCCCTGCCAAGCAGGAAACACCATCAAAGCATTCCTGACAGATGGCTGTCAAGCCTCCGCTTAAAGACCTCCAAAGAAGGAGACTCCACCACACTCCTTGGCAGCAAATTCCACTGTCGGACAGCTCTCAATGTCAGGAAGTTCTTCCTAATGTTTAGGTGGAATCTTCTTTCTTGTAGTTTGAATCCATTGCCCCGTGTCCGATTCTCTGGAGCAGCAGAAAACAACCTTTCTCCCTCCTCCATATGACATCCTTTTATATATTTGAACATGGCTATCCTATCACCCCTTAACCTTCTCTTCTCCAGGCTAAACATACCCAGCTCCCTAAGTCATTCTTCATAAGGCATCGTTTCCAGGCCTTTGACCATTTTGGTTGCCCTCCTCTGGACACGTTCTAGCTTGTCAGTATCCTGCTTGAACTGTGGTGCTCAGAACTGGACACAGTATTCCACAAAAAATGTGCCTCATTAATAAGAGGGGAATATTTTACAAACAGGTTTGTCCTAATGGCATATAAATCACAGGTTCGGACAAATATCAGCTTGGCTTGTTCAGAGGTCTGGTTCAAACGTAAGAGTTTCAGTCTAATCAATCATGGTTCATTGGCCTGCAACCTATTATAGTATGGTTTATTTAATTTGTATACCACTCTTCATCTGACGATCACAGAACGTAGAGGGCTAGAGCACGAGATTCTTAATCTCAGGGTCATGGGTTTGAGTCCCACATTGGGAAAAAGATTCCTGCATTGCAGGGGGTTGAACTAGATGACCCTTGTGGACGTTACTGCCTCCTGTAGCAGCCTTCTGAAATCTTCATCTCTGTTGGAAGCCTGTTGGTGTTGGATTCAATTTGATTTAATGTACATCCTATCATAGACTGACTCCTTCCTTTGATGTGCCCTCTGTCATCAGGTGAAGACTGTTTTATTCCAGCAGGCTTTTGGGGACTGCCTTTTTTTTAAATTAATAAATAATAATAATAATAATAATAATCATTTATTTATACACCGCCCATCTGGCTGGGTTTCCCCAGCCACTCTGGGCGGCTTCCAACAAAAGATTAAAAATACATTAAAACATCAAGGAAATGACTTTTAAATAGTTCTGCGCTATTTTTACTCTCTGTATTTTAACAGGTCTGCTTTCATATTGTCCTAATTTAATTTTAAATACTTTAAAGCAATTTTTTTTAAAAAAAAATGCATTCAGCCTTCTGTTTTTCATGTCTGTTGTTTTAAGATGAGTAAGTTGCCTTGAGTCTCAACAACTTTGACCTGAACCCCTAAAAAAACGGTCCTTCCTCCTCCCCCTAAAAAAAGCTCAGCGACTTTGACCTTAACCCCCCCAAAAAGGGGTAGATCCCTGCCAGTTTTTAACTGCGTGAGTAGATCACAGTCTTTTTGGGAGCTGGCCACCCCAACGTGAAGCGTGCTCCATTCACAATGGCCGACTCTTGCAATACACACAAGAAGCCAGACAGGCACTCATCCGAGCTCCCCAAGCGCTAACAATCTCACAAAGGCTCCACCAGCCCCTCTGCACTCACTGCACGGGAGCTGATAAGAGGAAACAAACACAGTTGCGCCCCTGGAGAGGACTGTTAATTCGGGCTGCTGATTTTCTGTGCCGACGGCAAGATAAGCCCTTCAAAGGCTGTGGGCTGAGCTGGATCAGAAGGGTCCCCACCCCTTAAAAAATAATAATAATTAAAAGGAGGGAGGGGGGAGCCAGCTGGACACCGGTCTCATAGCCTTCCTACATCCTAGACGCCAAGAGGCTGAAGATGAAATCGGCTTAGCGCCCGAGGCTAATGAGTCCTCTTCCCAATAAGGCCAGAGGGCTTGTTCCATTTCACATGTATACAGATGAGGAGGGAAACGAAGCAGGAGAAGTAACCCCAGGAAAACAAAGAGAAAATCCAATTCCTTCTGCCCTGCTTCAACACACAAACACACACAAAAGCAATATGGCTGACATCTCCTTTACTATGATTGCTATCGTTTGGCCCGGGTATCCTGGAGCCATTGCTAAGGCAGGAGGCGATTTGCCAGAGTTGTGCAAGAAGAGCTTGCCGGCTTTTCCAAGGATGTGTGACACAGCTCCCTGCGGAAGCTAAGCAGCTCTGGGTGGCGGCCAGTGCTGCCTGCATTGACTGGCAGCAGCGCTCTAGTTGTTTCAGGCAGGGAGTCCCTCCCAGCCCTGTGCATGGAGAAGCCGAGAATCAGCCTGGCACCTTCTACGTGAAAAGCAAATGCTCTGTCCATGAGCTATTGTCCTTCCAGGGCCTCAACAAGGTGTGCATGGAGGACAGATGCGGTAAGTCTGACCATTGGTCTATCTAGCCCAGTACTGCCTACTTTGACTGGCAGCAGCTCTCACCAGTGTCTCAGGCAGAGGCCCTCTCCGGCACTTCCTGTATGGAGAGCAAAGAGCAAAGGATATTGGACACAATATACAATTGGGAAGAGTTATGGAGGGAGGAGACTCTTGAGAGTCCCATGGACTGCAAGAAGATCAAACCTATCCATTCTCAAGGAAATCAGCCCTGAGTGCTCACTGGAAGGACAGATCCTGAAGCTGAGGCTCCAATACTTTGGCCACCTCAGGAGAAGAGAAGACTCTCTGGAAAAGACCCTGATGTTGGGAAAGATGGAGGGCACAAGGAGAAGGGGACGACAGAGGACGAGATGGTTGGACAGTGTTCTCGAAGCTCCCAACATGAGTCTGACCAAATTGTGGGAGGCAGTGGAAGACAGGAGTGCCTGGCGTGCTCTGGTCCATGGGGTCACGAAGAGTCGGACACGACTAAATGACTAAGCAACAACAACAACAGCAACATGGAGGCAAGATTTAAAATTTACAGCATGCTGTACGTTGAAGGAAAATCATATGAAAATGATGCGTTGTTGGTACCTAACTCACATTAAAATTAGCCAAAATGTATAGAAGTGCTTCAAACATATGTTGGAAGTGTAAAGAGAAAGAGGGCACATTCTACCACATGTGGTGGATGTTCAAGATGACAAAAGCATACTGGGAAATGATTTATAATGAGTTGGAAATTTTTTTTTCAATTATTTTGTCAAAAAACCAGAAGCTTTCTTATTAGGAAGTTCTGGGTTCAGAAATACCTAAGGAGCAGAAGAGACTGTTTATGTACACTATGACAGCTGTGCGAATGTTACTTGCCCAAAGATGGAAGGAAGATAAAGTACCTACAAGAGAAGGTCGGCTGATAAAGATGATGAGACTATGCCGAAATGGCGAAAATGACCAGGAAGATCAGAGACCAAGAAGGTAATAAATTTAACAAAGAATGGGGAAAGTTTGTAAGTTACTTAAAAGAACACTGTAAACAGTTGGAAAAGAGTAACAATGGAAACCATGGAAGGGTAGAGGGGAGTCTGGGGATTCAGAGAATCCTATGTATATATTATTATTATTTATTTGTGATGATATTTGTTAAAGGCAAAAATGAATGGCTTGAGAGCTGTACATGTGAAAAGGATCTAGGAGTCTTGGTAGACCATAAACTTGACATGAGTCAACAGTGTGATGCAGCAGCTAAAAAAGCCAATGCAATTATGGGCTGCATCAATAGGAGTATAGCATCTAGATCAAGGAAAGTAATAGTACCACTGTATTCCGCTCTGGTCAGACCTCACCTGGAATACTGTGTCCAGTTCTGGGCACCACAGTTCAAGAAGGATACTGACAAGCTGGAACGTGTCCAGAAGAGGGCAACCAAAATGGTCAAAGGCCTGGAAATGATGCCTTATGGGGAACGGCTTAGGGAGCTGGGTATATATAGCCTGGAGAAGAGAAGGTTAAGGGGTGATATGATAGCCATGTTCAAATATATCAAAGGATGTCCTATAGAGGAGGGAGAAAGGTTGTTTTCTGCTGCTCCAGAGAAGCGGACACGGGGCAATGGATTCAAACTACAAGAAAGAAGATTCCACCTAAACATTAGGAAGAACTTCCTGACAGTAAGAGCTATTCGACAGTGGAATTTGCTGCCAAGGAGTGTGGTGGAGTCTCCTTCTTTGGAGGTCTTTAAGCGGAGGCTTGGCAGCCATCTGTCAGGAATGCTTTGATGGTGTTTCCTGCTTGGCAGGGGGTTGGACTGGATGGCCCTTGGGGTCTCTTCCAACTCTATGATTCTATAAATATAATTTCTTTTTTTAAAAAAAAAAGTACAGAGAGCAAAATGAGGGTAACGGGAAGAAGCTTTGCAAGACGGAAGTTAATGCAAGATAACTCGCTTGATCAATGCCACCCACCCATCGCCTCACATGAAGCCTGTCTAGGTGAGAATCGATCATCCCTCTTCTGTTTGCTTACTTGTATGTACTTTGCTGGGTTTGCAGAAACCAGAGATATTAACGCTGGCGCTCATCATGTGTGCACTTAAGCCCCGAGAAGGGGAGAACGGGGCTCTCTGAATAATTCAGAGGAAAGCACCAGAATGACCAGCTAAGCAAACAACCCAAGACGGCCCAGAACTTCCCCTTGACCTGGGAGTATTCGCTAATGTGTCATCAATATCTAGTAATGGCTAGCCATGAGTCTCGCTCAGCCCCTTTGGCCTCAGACAGCTCAGACTCTCAGCAATTTTGTTTCACGGCCTTAGGCCTTCCTCCACCCGTTAGGATGGCACAGAGGCTGAATGGTGTGCTTCTCTTAGTTCAGGGGGGTCCTTATTGCAAAATATATTGAACAAAATGTTACTAAGAACTCTGGCCGCAAGTTTCAACAACAGAGATACGTTTACTCGTGAGTAGATTCAAATATATTACCAATCCTGTTAAAAATACTATGAAAAGCTACTTTGGTTAACCCATATATATGAATGATACTTCAAAACCTCGATGTAATATGTTTGATGTTGCTAAATGATGATCTATGTTAAATCTTAATTACTGGAACTTCTGTGCCTTGATGTACTCTGATATATTATTTGATATTGCCAGCTGAGGAAGGCGTCTACGCCGAAACGGGGCCCTGTCCTGGTCTCTAGTTGTCTCATCATACATCTGACCCGCATCGTAGAAGCCCTTACATCAACCTCTAAACAAAACAGAAAATTCTTTCCAGTAGCACCTTAGAGACCAACTGAGTTTGTTCTTGGTATGAGCTTTCGTGTGCATGCACACGAAAGCTCATACCAAGAACAAACTCAGTTGGTCTCTAAGGTGCTACTGGAAAGAATTTTCTATTTTGTTTCGACTATGGCAGACCAACACGGCTACCCACCCGTAATCAACTTCTAAAAGACTTTCAAGAGACTTTTCAATGTGAAACCATTATCTTTATTTAAGACTGTAATTCTTAATAGGATTGATAATATATTTGAATCTACCCACGAGTAAACGTATCTCTGTTGTTGAAACTTGCGGCCAGAGTTCTTAGTAACATTTAGTTCAGGGGTCAGCAACCTTTTTTAGCCGTGGGCCGGTCCACCATCCCTCAGACCATGTGGGGGGCCAGACTATATTTTGGGGGACAAAATGAACAAATTCCTATGCCCCACAAATAACCCAGAGGTGCTTTTTAAATAAAAGGACACAATCTACTCATGTAAAAACATGCTCATTCCCGGAACTTCTGCGGGCCAGATTTGGAAGGCGATTGGGCCGTATCCGGCCCACGGGCCTTAGGTTGCCTACCCCTGGTCTTAGTTAGACATGACATTATGGCTCCAAGGCTGTAGATCAATGTTTTCCAAACTTGGGTTTCCAGTTCTTGGCTTACGATCCCTAGGCTAGAAGAACCAGTGGTCAGGGATGGTGGGAATTGTGGTCCAAAACCAGGTGGAGACCCAAGTTTGGGAAAACCTGGTCTAGATCAAGGCATTATGGACCCCAACTCCAATCAGCCAAAGCAGGCATTGCCAATGATCTGGGATGATGGGAGTTGTAGTCCAAAAGCTCTAGAAGGCACCACACTGGCTTCCCTGTTGATGGGCATTACAACAAGGCAACTGCAAAGTCAATGGAAACAATGGAAACGGCAAAAGAAAAAAGAAAAGGGGGGGAGGCAGAACAGACTTATGGTTGAGCACATGCAGAAATGGCATGGAAAATGAATAGGTGGTCCAGTCCATCACTTACGCAGACTAGGGTTATAGCAATAGTAACTCTGTACGTACTACAAAGATATCATAAAGGATGGGAACATCAGCCCTGCCATGTGGGAATCCTTTGCAGGCGACCACAGTGCCTGGAGTCAAAGTCAGGTCATAGAATCATAGAATCATAGAGTTGGAAGAGACCACAAGGGCCATCCAGTCCAACCCCCTGCCAAGCAGGAAACACCATCAAAGCATTCCTGACAGACGGCTGTCAAGCCTCTGCTTAAAGACCTCCAAAGAAGGAGACTCCACCACACTCCTTGGCAGCAAATTCCACTGCTGAACAGCTCTTACTGTCAGGAAGTTCTTCCTAATGTTTAGGTGGAATCTTCTTTCTTGTAGTTTGAATATAGTGGCAGAATATAGTGGTACTATTACTTCCCTTGATCTCGACGCTATACTCCTATTGATGCAGCCCATGTATCTACAGCAGTGACCAGAGGAGGAATGACCGCTGGGAGGAGCGCAGAGAGAAGAAACGCCCTGGTGCACCTGCAGCAGCACAACTGGACGCCTTCCTCTGCCCCAGCTGCAACAAAACATGTCTCTCCTGCATCGCTCTCTACGGCCACAGCAGGCGCTGTAACTCGTCAGCTGTTTGACTTCTCCCCTAAAAGTGCAGTTTGACTTCAGCCCCAAAGGTGCTCTCTTCCATGGTCTCCCTAGACAGATGGATGCTAACTAACAACAACTTACCTGCCCCATCACTCTCAATTCCCAGTGTGCGCTACAACATTACTAAACAGCCAACGAAAAACCCTCACTTTGGGTCCCTAGAACATTAAGGGGGTTCTATTGTGCTGGTTAGGGACATGGGTGGTGCTGTGGGTTAAACCACAGAGCCTAGGGCTTGTCGATCAGAAGGTCAACGGTTCAAATCCCCGCGATGGGGTGAGCTCCCGTTGCTCGGTCCCAGCTCCTGCCAACATAGCAGTTCGAAAGCACCTCAAAGTACTAGTAGATAAATAGGTACCACTCCAGCGGGAAGGTAAACGGCATTTCCGTGCGCTGCTCTGGTTCGCCAGAAGCGGCTTAGTCATGCTGGCCACATGACTCAGAAGCTGTACGCCGGCTCCCTCGGCCAGTAAAGTGAGATGAGCACCGCAACCCCAGAGCCGTCCGCGACTGGACCTAATGGTCAGGGGTCCCTTTACCTTTATTGTGCTGGTTATTCGGCCTTGATCGGCCATTTTGTTTCTCTTCTAAAGTTAGTATTTCGAAGGGTGTTCTTTTTAAAAAATAAAATAAAAGCATTGCTTTCATTGTATTCAGGTGCGAGGAAGGGTGGGCCCCCGCCTCGAGCCCCTTTGGCCTCTGCCGGAAGGGAGGGCATTGTTGTCTTTCTGTGTTCCTTCTCTGCCGAGACTCCTGGCTCCCTCCCTGACCTTGGGGAGTAGAGGCAGCACTTTCCTCCTGGGCCTCCGCCTTTTGCTGGCTATTAATACTGGATTCTCCAAGCCGGCCCATTTCCTGGCTCCCTGCCCTCGTTCAATCGTAGGCCCTTACTTACCGGCAGCCTTTACTTGCAAGGAGACCTTTCTTGGGCCGAATGGCTCAATTTCAGGCTACCGCAGCAAGGGTGACTCGCTCCCTACTCCTCGGGGGTCAGCTGACTGGGGAGTACGGAGGGGCAGATCTGTCAGTGTGGCGGTTCTTTCTCCCCAGTCTTATGTCCAAGTTCTACATCCACATCAGCTTGAGAATTACTCACCCCCTAAAAAAAAGGTCCCCTTGAAAATTCACCAGCTTTTGACTGCAAACCTCTCCAAACACATTTTTGCAAAGCAGTTTTCCTGAACGTAGTGCATGTTTATATGCTATTTTACATTAAGCCCTGCAAATATATGCACACTTTCCCCTAGAACAGTGCTCCCCAACCTTTTTTATCGCCGCGGACCAGTCAACGTTTGACCCCTCCTCGCTGGCCCGCCCCTCTCCATCCCCCGGCTCCGCAAGCCAGCCAGCGGCGAAAAAAGCCGTTGAAAGGGGACGTCTGTTTTGTACTCATTTTTGCTAATTTGTGGGTCCGTGCGGCAGCTGCTCACACCCAGTGCACACATGCGCAGTCCGTCCCGGATGCTGGGTGCGAGCGGCACCCCGTCTGTGTGGCGACGGCTGCTCACACGGCAACTCGTAAGGCTGCAGCATGCGAGCAGCCGCCGCACGGAAGTGGTGCCGGGCAGTGGCTTGGGAGTTGTGGGGGGTGGCGGCGCCGAGTGTCACCCCCATCCAGGCTGGAACAGGGGGGGTGCCGCTCTCAATGCCCCCACCTTGCTACGCCACTGCACATACTGTTTTGAAAAGTGCAAATTAGGTTTCCGGCGGCGACGCCATCGCCGGGTGGTCGAAGGCTGCTTCGGGTCCGAAGCGCCTTGTCCATCCCGGGGGTTAGGAGCCGCGCTACCGCAGCGCGCGGCTCCGGTTGGGGTGCGGGAAGAGCGTCCCGCACCCTGGGCTCCCCGGCTGCGCCCGCGGAGGCTCCGAACCCTTCCCCTGCCCCCCTGTAAAGGGGGAGTGGGGGTGAAGGGACAACCGGAGCCGGGCTTCGGGGACATGCCCCAACCGGGATGCAAATGCGGCGACAGAGCCCGCGGTGAGCGTCTAAGTTCTACCTGTGAAGAATGGAGCTAAAGGAACCCGGTGGTCGTGAGTAAAGAATTTGAGTGAAATCGTGCTTTTGGGACGATCCGGGGGGAAGGAGAAGGGCAGCCTGCCTCCCTCCCTTCGAGCTCAAGAATCTAACCAATCTGAGTGATTGCTGCTACAGAACTGGCTATAATGTATTTAAAATTGACACATGAGACTGGCAAACTTTTCTGTCGGGAAGCTAATTAGAGGAAAATATCTCCATTTGAAGTTGCGGTATTTGCGCTCCAGCTCAGGAAAATGGCGACGAACAAAGAGGGGAGTAGAAATATGATACCCACTTCCTCCTCCTCTGCCAGTATGCTGGGTTTCGTCCTTGAACTGGTATTGAACTCTGGATTAACGGATGAACAGAGACTCACTGCCTTGAAGGTGGAATTGCTTTGTAGAAAAGTCAAAGTCTTGTGTGGGGGTTTGAAATGGAACCAATTGCCCACAGAGGAGGCTTTTAAAACTTTTGACACTTTGGAAGAATCCCTTGCCAATGAGCTGAGAGGGCTGATGAGTGAGCTACTTCGGAGAAGAAATTCGCTTTCTGGGGGTGGCAGCCCCAAGGCGACGTCAAGATTTTTTATATCCAGTCCCCGAGGTGTGAGCTCGGGGGCCAGGGACAGAGAATTAAGGTATTTACAAGAAGAAAAGGAATGTTACAAAGAACCGAAGAAGCTGAGAGATGATGAGATGGATACCTCTGAACTCGTGGCAAGGAGAGGTTTGGACTGTGCCTGGATCTGTGGACGTTTGGAGAGGGAAGCTACATGGAAGTTTAGTGTTGAAACCACCAGGAGAAGAATAATGGACAGAGGGGGTGTGGGGTGAAGCATTAAGTAATATTTAAGGTAGCCTGATATGGTAAACTGAAATCGGAGGGTGAATACTGTCAACAATTTTCTGTTATAATTTTTATTTGAACATGAAAGGAGATATTTCAAGTTATCATGTTATTAGCAGCAATCTTAAGGATAGAAGAGATAGATTTGATCGAATAAGCTGTGAAGATCAGTGAGGTGGAGTATAAGTAAAGTAAATCTAAGTGGATTATGTTTATGGAATAAGAGGATTGAGATCAAGATGTAGTGATGTATTTTTAGTAAAATGTTGAAGATATAATTGATTGTAATTATACAACTGAATTTAACTTCTTTTTTTTTGTTAGGAGAAATGGTTATAAAATAGACTTAAGATATAAACTCGAAGGTGAAAAGACAGGGGAAGTCAATAGTCAAGATACGGAAATAGAAATTTTTTTTTTTTCCTAGAAAGATGCAATAAGAAAACTTGACACTGTTTGTATTTGTTCTATGTGTTTTGCATTTGTTTAATTGTAGGTGTGGGTGTGGGTATATGTTGTTATAGAAAAATGCCAATAAATTCTTATGAAAAGTGCAAATTAGGTACATTTGCTTTTAAATGCAAACCAGGGCTCTACTCCCCACCCCCCAGACAGTATGTAATACAACTCAGTTTCTGCACCTCTCAGGTGGGTTTAATTGCCATTGTAAGAGAACAAGGGAGGCGTTCATGGTGAATACTGGCACCTCTTTCTCTAGAAATATGGCACTCATGCAAACGAAATCAAATTTCTTCCCCCAGGCCCCCTGTACATGGGGGGGGGGAAGAGAGCCAGTGTGGTGCAGTGGTTAAGAGCGGTAGACTCGTAATCTGGGGAACCGGGTTCGTGTCTCCACTCCTCCACATGCAGCTGCTGGGTGACCTTGGGCTAGTCACACTTCTCTGAAGTCTCTCAGCCCCACTCACCTCACAGAGTGTTTGTTGTGGGGGAGGAAGGGAAAGGAGATTGTTAGCCACTTTGAGACTCCTTCGGGTAGTGATAAAGCGGGATATCAAATCCAAACTCCTCCTCTTCTTCTTCTTCTAGTCTGACTGACTCCTCCATGTCAAAGTTTCCCATTCCTCCTTGACCCCCCTCTCTGCACTATATTCTTCCTCCAATCCTCAATCTGGTCATGGCTCCCCCCTTTTAGGACTGGCTCCAGAGAGGACCTATGCAAGGATCCCCAAACCAGCAGAGGATTTTGCAAATCTCTCCCAGGCTGGTGGGCATGCAAGCTAGCCTCAGCTCCCAGCAGGTGATGAGGCAAACTGTATTGTACATCATCACTTAATCTTGAGGACTGGAAGCCTTACTTTGTTTCCTTTAGACTTCTCGGATTTCACAGGTGTTGTCAATAAAATATCTAGAGAGAAATCTTTTTGTGAAAAATAATAAAACAGAGATTGCCAAGATGCAGAGCTGGGAAACTGCTTAAACACTGGAGTCAGGCTATTTGTCCATCTGGCCCTCTACTGGCCAACTCTGACTGGCAGCAGCTATCTGGGGACTCAGGTACAGAAGAGCCTTCCCCATCCCCTGCTATTTTACCTTTTCAACCTGAGATGGGCGGACTGTATATCACAGATCTTCTGCATGCAATGCATGTGCTCTGAGATAATGGCTGTCTGGAAAATTCTGCTAGGAAATGTTAAAATATCCACATGGAGCAGTAAGCAATCACCTGCCTTCTGCAAGGTCATTAGCAATCACAGGGGTTTCTGTAGAAGCAGAGGTGGAAAAGGACTCTGCAGTATCATCCATGACCACTAACTTCGCTGGATGAGGATGATGTGAGCTGTATTTTTCCAACAGTACCTGGGGACCCATGTTTGAAGAACCCTGTCCGGGGGGAATCTGACTCTTGGACAAGCCAGTTGAAGACCTTGGAAGGCTACTCAGATCAAGGAGAGGGGAATCTGATACCCTCCAAAAGTTGTTCGACTACAGGTCCCATTATTCCTGACAACTGGGCCAGGTTAACTGGAGTCCAGTAATATCTGGAGGGGCACGGGTTCCCCACTCCCGGCTTAAAAGAAGCATTTAATTAAATAATCACCATCTGAGAAATGGTTTTTTGAGGGAAGGAGGACTGGCTGCACGTTCTCAGCTTTCTCGTATTTGATCTTTAAAATCACTCTTTACATTGTACTCCCAATTTACCGCCGGGTGCGTTTTAATTGGCACTGTTTTGAAGCTGCAAGCAGGCCCAGGTTAGTGTTCTGCGGAGCCACATGGCAGGCTATTTGCTTCAATAAATAGGTCAAATCAAAGAGAAATCTTCTGGGGCCTCTGCCGAAAACGGATCCCCAGTACAAATGGCCCAGGTCCTGGTGCGGACTGACTCCAGGGAGTTGCCGGGAGAGGCTGGTCAGAGAGGGTGCAAGAGAAGTGAAAGAAAGCCTTGGAAAAGCTCCTTGGTGTGGACTAATTTCACAGATCACTGAACACAGTGGATTCCTTCGTTGCAGGGCAAATACCAGAGAAGCCGAGCATCATCCCTGCCTCGGCTTCGTGGTCCACTCCTGCTAGCAAACTCACGCAACTGAGTCATTCCATTTGGAAATGGGTAACCAGAAATGACGCGGTTGGCGCTGTGTTCTAAAACCACAGAGCCTAGGGCTTGCTGATCAGAAGGTTGGCGGTTCGAATCCCCGCGACGGGGTGAGCTCCCGTTGCTCGGTCCCTGCTCCTGCCAACCTAGCAGTTCGAAAGCACGTCAAAGTGCAAGTAGATAAATAGGTACCATTCCGGCGGGAAGGTAAACGGCGTTTCTGTGCCATGCTCGGGTTTGCCAGAAGTGGCTTTGTCATGCTGGCCACATGACCTGAAAACTATACGCCGGCTCCCTCAGCCAATAAAGCGAGATGAGCGCTGCAACCCCAGAGTCGTCCATGACTGGACCTAACAATCAGGGGTCCCTTTACCTTTACCTAGAAATGATTCACTCTGAAGTCAACGGTACTGCAGAAAATACAGCGATTCTGTGGGATAGGTGGCTGGAGGCAGACAACGGTTCCAAGTGTGTTGAAGATGGCATTTCAACGTAAAGGGTGCATTCGGACATGGGGTTATTTAGCTTTCCTGGCCACAATGGTAGCGGTCCTGTTATCATAGTTTCCAACTTTCCTTTCCCACTGTGCTACCCATCATGTGATGAAACGGTGGCTTTTGGACCGACCTCCCAGCATGCTGTGCTACCTTTCAATCACAACAGTGGGTGTACCGTGGAACAACGAGGAATGTCACTGGACAACATCAATCTCCTCCATCCTTCCCACATCCGTATGCTCCTATTCCTCCATGAAAATGGCGAGAAAGGACTCCTCCTTCCGTGTAGCCATGAAGAGCTGAGAAGCGTCTGCCGTCATCAGAACTGGGAACCGTGGTAACGTCAACTATGGTTAGCTTAAACAAGCCAACCCAAGGAACCATGGTTTGACGTTGGCTTAAGGCTGCCACCCCAGGCAACACACCAAACCACATTTAAGAGAAACTAAAAGGAAAGCCTTACATATTCCTCCACTGGGCAGTGCAGCATTTTGGGGGGGGGGGAAGAGTTTGATAGCCCATGGTTTGTTCCTACTGGTTCATGTGGAACTTACAGCATGATGCGCGAATTCAGCCAGTTTCAGGTAAACTTCCGTCCACACTTCAGCTTCCTACAGCACTCCTTCACAATGCTCACAAACAGCAAATATTGCACTTATTCCACTATGCCAACCTCTTTCAAGCCTGAGTCCCCCAGATGTTGTTGGACTACAACACCCATCACCCCCAGCTAGCAGGACCACTGCTCAAGGATGATGGGAGTTGTAGTCCAACCACACCTGGGGACCTAAAGGCTGCTCTATGCAAATGCTCAGCAACATTCAGACTATATGGGGCTACCTTTGAAGGTGTCGTGGAAACTACAGCTAATCCAGAATGTGGCAGCTAGAATGGTGACTGGGAGTGGCCACTGAGACCATATAACACTAGTCCTAAAAGATCTACATTGGCTCCCAGTACGTTTCCGAGCACAAATCAAAGTGTCGGCCCAGTATACCTGAAGGAGCGTCTCCACCCCCATCGTTCAACATGGACACTGGGGGCCTTCTGGCGGTTCCCTCCCTGCGAGAAGTGAGGTTACAGGGAACCAGGCAGAGGGCCTTCTCGGTGGTGGCGCCTGCCCTGTGGAACGCCCTCCCACCAGATGTCAAGGAAATAAACAACTATCTGACTTTTAGAAGACATCTGAAGGCAGCCCTGTTTAGGGGAGTTTTTGATGTTTGATGTTTTATTGTGTTTTAACATTGTGTTGGGAGCCGCCCAGAATGTTAACACTAATAATTCATTAACACTAATAATTCATTTTATGCTCCGGTTTTGAAGGATTTACTTTCAAACATGGTTACACCTTCTTGTGCCTACAAGGAGCAGCCTAAGTTCTTAAAAAAAAAAAAAACCACACACACCCTAAACGCAATAAACAGTAGGGTCCTACGGTCGTTTTATTTAAAATTCTCAACTTCCGCTTATTTGGGTCTCCGAGTGGGAGAGGTCTCTTCCACACTTTCCTGCTTTTTAGCCTGGAAGGGAAACTCCCTTACGACTCAACTTCAGAAAGAAACTCATCTGGGCTTTTTTTATAAAAAAGAATGAATAACAGCTGAGCCATCTTAAGTGTGCTCTCCCTGATAAGGGCCATTTGACGGCACAGAGGCGTCCTTTGATCTAGGCGTAGTTTTGACCCCGACACAGCAGACTTCCACAGTTCAGTCCTGCCCGAGATCGCCTTGCTTAGCTAATTGGGAGAATAACCCGCGGCATTGAGTCAATATCCCTCTAAACAAAGGACGCCAAAATCCTCCTTAATCTCAACCAAAAGACCAACCCTACCGCTGACCCCCTACTCCCAGAAATTCACATCCTTTGAAATCAGCCATGGGAAGAGTTGGTTCCCCTACGTTCAAAGTACGTTCCAGCTGAGAAGAGCGTTATATCTGCCAGACTTGGCAGGGTTGCACATCCTCCCACCGGGCTGGGTTTGATCATGACACAACGCATGTTATTTGCTGGTTGGGGTGTACAAAGTTTAGGCCCAATGCCATGAAATACCAACGAGAGGATGAGAGCATGTGTCCATTTTGGCTCACCTCCACATCTTGTTTTGCAAGGCTTAGGTTCAGCTCACCTCACTTCCACATACGCTGGCGAATTCTTTCATTTAACAAGCCACCACGAAAACTCCAAAACTGGGGGTTTGTTTTTTTTTGCACGTTAATCCCCACTAAATTGTGCACACTTTCTGTGCGTGCTTTTCACCGACAGACACAGTTGTGCACGCATGCTTAGGCCGGACAACCGCATCGCAAAAATGTGGAGGGTTCTGGCCACTGTGAGAACAGGATGCTGACTAGATGGGCCGGTGGCCGGATCCAGCAGGCCCTCTTCATGTTCCCAATTTCAAATGGCAAATTTTGCCCAAAAAGCGTGAATTTGTTAGGCTCACGTTCAGAAAAGTGAACTGGATGGATTTCTCCCCCCTCTGCCACCACCAACCAACGGGATGGAGTGATACTTCCATGAGGAAAGGCTGCAGCATTCGGGAATTTGTAATGTGTGCAGAGGAAGGCAACTAAGATGATCAAGGGTCTAGACCAGGGACCCCCCCCCCAAACTCGGCCCTCCAAGTGTTTTGGGACTACAACTCCCACCATCCCTAGCTAACAGGACCAGTGGTCAGGGATGATGGGAGTTGTAGTCCCAAAACATCTGGAAGGCCGGATTTGGGGATGCCTGGTCTAGAAGCCAAGCCTTCTGAGGAACGGTTGAAGGAGCTGGGTATGTTTAGCCTGGAAAAGAGGAGACTGAGAGGAGATAGAATGTAGCCATCTTCAAATATCTGAAGGGATAATTGGGAACAAGCTTTTTTTTCTCCTGCTCTTGAGGGCAGGACTCGAACCAATGGCTTCAAATTAAAAGCAAAGGAGATTCTGACCAAACTTCAGGAAGAATCTTCTGACAGCAAGAGCTGTTCGACAGGGGAATGGTCTCCATTGGAAGGTTGTGGAGTGTCCTTCCTTGGAGGTTTCCTAAGCAGAGGTTGGATGGCCATCTGTCATGGATGCCTGAGTTGAGATTCCTGCATTACAGGGGGTTGGACTAGAGGACCCTTGGGGGTCCCTTCCAACTTGGCAGTTCTGTGATTCTAACACTGTCCAAGCACATCACTCTCTCTTATGCAAAGGCTGCCTCCAGTCACAAGCTGTGATTCCTGTGAAGTCGCCGAGAATATATTTTTGTTGTTCAGTCGTTCAGTCGTGTCCGACTCTTCGTGACCCCATGGACCAGAGCACGCCAGGCACGCCTATCCTTCACTGCCTCTCGCAGTTTGGCCAAACTCTGTCCTTCTAGTGAGCACTCAGGGCTGATTTCTTTGAGAATGGATAGGTTTGATCTTCTTGCAGTCCATGGGACTCAAGAGTCTCCTCCAGCACCATAATTCAAAAGCATCAATTCTTCGGCGATCAGCCTTCTTTATGGTCCAGCTCCCACTTCCGTACATTACTACTGGGAAAACCATAGCTTTAACTATATGGACCTTTGTCAGCAAGGTGATGTCTTTGCTTTTTAAGGTGCTGTCTAGGTTTGTCATTGCTTTTCTCCCAATATATACTGTTCTGCAAGCATGTGGCATTTATTGGAAACTGCAGAAGGATGAGTTTCTCCCCAAAAGGCTGATTCCTCCGGGAGATTAGTTACAAGCAACTTGAGAGGCAACTGAAGGCAGAAATTGCAACCTAGGGGGAATGGAGACAGGTTGGGGCTGCACTGCTGCCCGTCTCTTTGCAGCAGATGCTGCATTTTGCAAGTCACAATTGTTCCAGCTCAGTGTCTCGGAGATGGGCTTCAGAGAGCAGAGATGTCCACCCAGGTATTATATGATCTTTTCTCCCGCTTGCGGTGCCGGCACCAAAATGACTCATTTAGAACTCATTTTGTACTCTTGCAGAAGCCAGAAGAACTCAGGCATCAGAGCTGGTCTTATTATGCTGCAGGCAGCACTCACTCTGCTGTGGGGAACAATATATATCTCTCTGCATATCTCCGTGTAACCCAAATAGCAAAACAGAACTTCATGAGACAAACCGCTAAAAACTAAACCCAACCAAGTGAAAGCTGGCATGGAATGTTACCTGCCACCGAAAACTTTATTTGGGTCTTCTTAAGTTTCTATGCTGTTGCAGGACTCAAGTCTGCTCAAAATTAATTTGGAAAATCAATGCAAATAGAGATTATTTTGGGTGAGCAGTAGAGCAGCTGTTCAGTCCCTGGGATCTGCAGTTAGGCTGGGAATGTCCCCTGCCAGAAACCTGGAGAGTTGCTGCCAGTCAGGGTAGACAACACTGAGTTAGATGGAGCAATGGGTGTGACTCAGTGTAAAAGCAGCTTCCTACAGAGCCTAGGGCTTGCTGATCAGAAGGTTGGCGGTTCGAATCCCCACGACGGGGTGAGCTCCCGTTGCTCGGTCCCTGCTCCTGCCAACCTAGCAGTTCGAAAGCACGTCAAAGTGCAAGTAGATAAATAGGTACTGCTCTGGCGGGAAGGTAAACGGCGTTTCCGTGCGCTGCTCTGGTTCGCCAGAAGCGGCTTAGTCATGCTGGACACATGACCCGGAAGCTGTACGCCGGCTCCCTCGGCCAGTAAAGCGAGATGAGCGCTGCAACCCCAGAGCCAGCCACGACTGGACCTAATGGTCAGGGGTCCCTTTACCTTTGATTAGGAATAAGATGTCATGACAACCTTTCCCATGATGAGCATGGGAAGGTAAAGAGAGGCCACAGAGACCACACCCTTCCAGATAGCTGTGGGACAGTCTTCTCTCCTCAGAGCCAATGACAAGCAAGGGCCACATCCCAGAGAAGGTGGGAGAGATATGTTGAGTGGACAACCTAATAAATAATAATAATAATAATTTTATTATTTATACCCCACCCATCCGGCTGCATTTCCCCAGCCACTCTGGGTGGCTTGCAGCACATCAAAAACATAAAAGAACATCAAACATTAAAAACTCCCCTAAACAGGGCTGCCTTCAGATGTCTTCTAAAAGTCAGATAGTTGTTTATTTCCTTGACATCTGCTGGGAGGGCGTTCCACAGGGCAGGCGCCACCACCGAGGAGGCCCTCTGCCTGGTTCCCTGTAACCTCACTTCTCGCAGGGAGGGAACCAACACTCTGAATTGTGCTCGAAAATGTACTGGGAGCCAATGAAGATCTTTCAGGACTGGTGTTATATGGTCTCGGCGGCCACTCCCAGTCACCAGTCTAGCTGCCGCATTCTGGATTAATTGCAGTTTCCGAGTCACCTTCAAAGGTAGCCCCACACAGAGCGCATTGCAGTAGTCCAAGTGGGAGATAACCAGAGCATGCACCACTCTGGCAAGACAGTCCACAGGCAGGGAGGGTCTCAGCCTGCGTACCAGATGGAGCTGGTAGACAGCTGCCCTGGACACAGAATTAACCTGTGCCTTCATGGACAGCTGTGAGTCCAAAATGACTCCCAGGCTGCGCACCCGGTCTTTCAGGGGCACAGTTACCCCATTCAGGATCAGGGAGTCCCCCACACCTGCCCAACCTCTGTCTTCCAAAAAGAGTACTTCTGTCTTGTCAGGATTCAACCTTGCCACTTTCCCATTGCAAAGGAGCTTGTGGGGACCAGCTCTCCAAATCTAAAGCAAGCTACCCTGGGCTCGGCCAAATCCTTGCATCACAGAGCTCAGTGCCTGAAGACCTGCCTTGCTTATTATATAATAGTGCCTGGGTGCGTGTATGCATAGGGAGAGAGACAGCAGCGAGGAAGAAAACCCAATTGACATGGATATTCCAGGATCTCAGCAACTCAATAAGGCTCAAGAAAGTAGGTCACTCTTCTGAGAGAAAAGGGGAAGATTAAGAGGCAGCCTCAGAGAGGTCACAGAATTCACTGGAGATGAACAATTTGTGAGAGAATCCATTAAAAAAACAAACAACCCCACATTCTGCAAAGTGAACCCTTTTTAATATATAGCAGAAAAATAGCAGACGGCGTGGGAGATCCAGGCCCCCTCCCTCCCCGAAGAAAATGGCTCATTACGGAAGGAAATGGAATAAGCAGTTATTAATCAGGGCTGGCCAAACCTTTCCTGAAAAAGGCTGATAAAAATAACACTTTGAAGTATCCAAAAGTATACGTGCAAAAAGGTTACAGATATATTCTTTCGATTCTGGAAACAATCCTGAAAGGCATGGACTATATCCAATGCTACTTCTGCTAAAAGTAGACCTACTTGAACTGAATGACCATGACTAACTTGGGTTCATTCACTTCAGTGGACCTTTGCTGAGTAGAAATTTAATTGGGCGCAACGGTATTCATGCTCGGAGCCAACCCCGAGAAATTAATAGACCCAAGTCAGTCATGTATGTATGCAGCCAATAGGTCTACCTGGAGTAGAATTTGGTACAGTGAGATTCGAACACTTTTCTTCCTACACCTTTGGTCCAGCATCCTGTTCTCACAGTGGCAGACCAGATGCCTTGTGGGAAACTCACAAAGAGAATCTGAGCACATGCATCACTGCTTCCAACTGTGGAGGCAGAGCATCGCCATCCCGACTGGCAGCTATCAATCTCCTCCATGCATTAATCTGATCCTCTTTTAAATCCATCTAGGTTTAAACCAAGCCTTGTGAGGAACGGTTGAAGGAGCTGGGTATGTTTAGCCTGGAATAGAGGAGAGTGAGAAGAGATATTGATAGCCATCTTCAAATATCTCAAGGGCTGCCTAATGGAAGATGGAGCAAGCTTGTTTTCTCTTGCTCCAGAGGGTAGGATTTGAACCAGTGGCTTCAAGTTACAAGAAAGGAGATTCTGACTCAACATCAGAAAGAACTTTCTGACAGGAAGAGCTGCTTGACAGTGGAACGGACTTCCTAGGGAGGTTGTAGGCTCTCCTTCCTTGGAGGTTTTTAAGCAGAGGTTGGACGGCCATCTGCCAGGGAGTTTTTACCCGAGATTCCTGCATTGCAGGGGGTTGGACTAGATGACCCCTGGGATCCCTTTCCAACTCTACAATTCTATGATTCTAGGTTTGTGGCCATCACCACCTCCTGTGAGAAATGATTCCTGTGCAGTTTATTTATTTCACATCTTTTGCAGAAAATGGGGCAGAACGAAACACACAAACTACAGACGTGGCCCAGAATTAAGACTGTTCTTGTCAATCCCTAGGCAGCCGCATCCTGAGAAGACGAGAGGGAAAGGGTGAATGTGTCACTCAGCAGGTTACAGGTGAGCAATCTGTGAGGAGAGCCTGTCACAGCCCATCACTCCCGAGAGGCAAGCGGAGTTGTTACAACAGGACTACCAGGCATGGGTTTCCTGCTTTTTTTGACTCGCCCTTCTGCTTTTTCAACCCCAGCAGCTTAACACATGGAAACTAAGCAGATGAAACCTCTTCCACAGATGGAGATCTAGACCAGTGTTTTTCAACCTTTTTTGGGCAAAGGCACACTTGTTTCATGAAAAAAATCACGAGGCACACCACCATTAGAAAATGTTAAAAAAATTAACTCTGTGCCTATATTGACTACATATAAAGTAATTTTTTAATTTTTCCCACGGCACACCAGGCAACATCTCGCGGCACACTAGACAAGCTGTAGCTCATCTGTTTGGCATGCAGAAGACGCTAAGTTAAATCTCCAAGTAGGTCTGGGGGTGAATCCAGCCTGAAATCCTGGATAGACCAATGTTCTGCCTTGGTATATTATATTATATTATATTATATTATATTATATTATATTATATTATATTATATTATATTATATTATATTATATTATATTATATTATATTATATTATATTATATTATATTATATTATATATTAATTATATGATTATATTATATTATATTAATTATATGATTATATTATATTAATTATATTATATTATATTAATTATATAATTATATTATATAATTATATAATTATATTATTAGCTGGCCCGGCCGCTAGACGAAAATATTCGCAGAACGAATTATTTTCGTCTAGCGGAGCACCACTGTACATCCTTACAACAATTTGTACCGTTGATCTTATTTCTCATATGTTTCTTTCTCCAAGGTCAATCAAGTGCTGCCGTAGACGATAAACCACTGGCGTATTTTTGCACATATCTCTTATATTTGTCCCATCCCCCCCCCACAATTCTTGTCTTGAATTACCCCTTAAACTGTTGGTCAATCGCGCCATTTCCACATATTCTTGTAGCTTATTCTGAGACTCTTAATCTCAGGGTCGTGGGTTCGAGTCCCACACTGGGCAAAAGATTCCTGCATTGCAGGGGGCTGGGCTGGATGACCCTCGGGGCCCTTTCCAACTCTAGGATTCTAAGCCACACTGGCTGGCCCCGATGGGTGCTCTCGTCCAAAACCCCGGGCGGGCACCCACTATGCAAAAGCTAACATAAGTCTTTAAGGTGCCACAATAACTCTCTGCTATCTGCAGCTGTTGGGGAAACATGTATGGCCTCCCCTCTGCAAAAAAAAATAAATATGTTTCACTAACTGCAAACCTCTTGATTGTTACAAACCAATCCCTGCAGCACTGCAAGCCTTTGCAGCGTCAGGAAGCTGGCACAGGGCAGCGACACCCCCCCCCCCCCAAAATGCAGCAATATCTGAGTGAATTATTCCTCCATAACCCTGTGCCCTCTGGCATCTCCCTCCCGGGCACTCTCTGCAAAAGGACATCAACATGCATTCCGCACAGCTGTGGCTTCCCCCTCGCTGGCTGGCACAGAACCGAGCTGGCAGTTCCGACTGCCCGGCGACAGAATAAACAGACGGCTGCAGATGTTGGGAGTGCAAAAAGGGCAGCAGGAGGGCCTGGGTGAACAGACGCCCAGAGAGACTCCAGCACCCTTGCGCAAATAGCCCGGCAGGAGCCCAGCACCAGCAGTCAAGGGGTGGGGGTGAGCTCCCCCCCCCCCAAGCCTAGCCTGCGTGGCACAGTTGCTCCAAACAAAGGAGGGAACTCCAGAATAATAATAATAATAATAATAATAATAAGTAATTTTATTTATACCCCTCCCCTCCCCGCCAAACCGGGCTCAGGGCGGCTAACACCAATAAAATCACAACAAAACATAAAACAATTCATTAAAATACAGATTAAAATACAATTTAAAATTAAATCTAAACTGCAGCCTCATTTTTAAGTAGCCCACCAATCACACCAAAAGAACGAAACATCAGGGTTAAACTGAAACCAACCCAAAGGCCAGGTGGAACAGCTCCATCTTGCAGGCCCTGCGGAAAGATGCCAAATCCCGCAGGGCCCTGGTCTCGTGTGCCAGACTGTTCCACCAAGTCGGGGCCAGTACTGAGAAGGCCCTGGCCCTAGCTGAAGCCAACCTAGCATCCTTGTGGCTCGGGACCTCCAACAAATTATTATTTGAGGACCTTAAGGTCCTACCCGGGACATACAAGGAGAGGCGGTCCCTTAGGTATGAGGGTCCTAAGCTGCATAGGGCTTTAAAGGTCAAAACCAGCACCTTAAACCTGGCCCTGTACTCCACCGGGAGCCAGTGCAGCTGGTAAAGCACTGGATGAATGTGGTCCCGTGGCAAAGAACCCGTGAGCCTCGCCGCGGCATTCTGCACCCGCTGGAGTTTCTGGGGCAGCTTCAGGGGCAGCCCCGCGTAGAGCGAGTTACAATAATCAAGTCTGGAGGTGACTGTCGCATGGATCACTGTGGCCAGATCAGGGCGAGAGAGGTAGGGGGCCAACTGCCTAATACGGCGGAGATGGAAAAGTTCTGCAGGATCTGAAGAAGGAAAAGACAAAGCTGTAGAGACCAAGTGGCAATAAAATGGTAGCGACTATTTCCGACGGGAAGTGGTAGAAGCTCAGCTATATGAGCTAGGTGCCAAACGGCTCCTTATACCAAGGTTGCAGTCGCCAAAACGGAATGCCTAGTTGCCATTCTGGGGCAAGACGTCTCCAAAGTCTCATTTCTCAAATGATGGACTGACTGTGGCACCTGGCTAGTTCAGATGGCAACTTTGAGCTAGGTGATGAACTTTTGAGAACTTAAAAGGAGAAAAGTCACTTGATCCAGGGACGGTCCACGTATATACAGGTGAAACTCGAAAAATTAGACTATCGTGGAAAGGTTCGTTTCTTTCAGTAATTCAACTTAAAAGGTGAAACTAATATATGAGATAAGACTCATGACATGCAAAGCGAGATACCTTTATGTGTTATAATTGTGATGATTATGGCGTACAGCTGCTGAGAACCCCAAATTAACAACCTCTTGTGGGGGAGGAAGGGAAAGGAGAATGTTAGCCGCTTTGAGACTCCTTCGGGTAGTGAAAAGCGGGATATCAAATCCAAACTCCTCCTCTTCTTCTACGGCTCGCAAACTTAAGTGAGATGCCGAAGCCAGCAATGAGGAGATGGGAAGGGAAGCGATGTTAAGCCCTTTCCAAAGGAAGCAGAATGTTTGCTCTCATCTTCCCTACGACTGTCGAATTTGCAGAAAAAGACTGGCGTGCCTTTGCAAGGTCTCGCTAGCTGGGGGTTGTGCTACCGCGATGTAGAAGAACGTTCACAAACATTCCAATTGTTGAGGCTGGGAAACAGCAAGCTACTACACATAGCCAACTCAGGGTGTAGCTCTTTCAGGAATGATAAAAGGTCGGTTTGATGGGGCAGAACACCTCATGGGAAGCCTAGGGGCAGGAAGAGCTGAATGAAATAGAAAGTTAAAGGGAGGATAGGAAATCACACATGGGCCTGGGGACAGGAAGGTCTGGGTCAGAGGAGGGAAGCTTTTCCAGGTGAAGGGGCTGTATTCCCTATTGGTGGGAAAGCAGGCAGAGCTACCCACGTCCCAGCTTTGGACCAAACATCATGCAATGTTAAATGCACATTTAGCACATGGGTTTTAAAAATTAGTCAGCTGTAGGGAGGCTGATAATTAACAGGGTCAGAGCAGGTGTCAAGGGAGAAATTTAGACATTCCTTCACTGCTGTCATCTTGAGGAAATCCCCTCCCTCCAGGTGCTATTTGTATTGAGAGGGAATTCCTGCACTGGTGCCATTAGGAGATTTCTCTCCCAAACGAACACCTGCTTTAGAAAGCTGATGCCCAGAGCTGATGCAATTTGCATTTTACAAAAAACAAACAAACAAACAAACAAACAAACAAACACCCTATGTTAAGTTCAAGGAGGCATCTAACCTGCAATTTAGCCCTCATTTGCCAAACCGTAATCTGCAAATCAGCATCAAGCCTGGGTTGGTGGCCACTTGCAAACCATAGTTTATCCGATGCTGTCAGCTCGGATATCATGGCAAACCATGGTTTGGTGCTACATTTGAACCATGTTCATGCTTAATTCAGATACCATACCGAACACGGCAGCTTGAGAAAGGGGTTTTTCTGCAGGAACGTGTTACATTTCTGCTCTGTGCCTGTTCTGATACTGTTAATCATCAGCCTCACCAGAGCTGATGTAAATCGTATTTTGCAATGAAACACTTCTACGTTAAGTGCAAAGAGGCATTTAACTTCTCCTGTACTTTGGCCCTCTGTCACTCATTTCCCCAGCTGAAAAGGATCCCAGGCAGCAGGACTTAGAAAAAGACTTCCTGCCAAACACAGGTGCTATCTGTTCAGATATCTGGACAAACCATGGTTTGGGCAAACCATCTGAACCAGCCTCATGCTCAGTCCAGACACCATACCAAACCATGGAGGTGCAGCTTTGCAATGACCATACTTTAGAACCCTAATTACGGTATGAGTTTCCAAATGTACAACAGGCGCACTATGGCTGAGAACAGCGGACCTGGCTGCTTTCCTTTTAATTTACTGTATACTCTGGCGTATAAGACTACTTTTTAATCCAGGAAAATCTTCTCAAGTCGGGGGTCATCTTAAACGCCGGGTGGAGAATCTGCGGTCGAGTATATCTCAAACTCTAAATTTTAACTGGAAAAGTTGGGGGTCGTTTTATACGGCCAGTCTTATACGCCAGAAAATACGGTATCTCAGCCCTCGTCTTTCTAAATACTCATCACTCTGCTTTACTCTCATTCCACCAAGCAGTAGCCCCCTGACTTATGACTCCTCCATGACATCGCACAAGGAAGTGGTTTCCCTGGTTTCCAAGTTAACAGTTAACCGTTAACTGTTAACAGTTAACAGTTTCCAAGTTAACAGTTCCAAGTTAACAGCCCTGGTTTCCAAGTTAACAGTTGTCAGGTTTGGAGCTTTCAGGGTTAAATAAGCTCAACAGTTCGCCTCTCCCACAGGGAAGATGTGTCACAACATCCGGGTATCTGCTGTACGCGAAGCCTATGTGATTTATGTGACGCACTGTTTATTTCCTGGTCAGTCCTACTTTCGCTTTTGACCGGGCGATATGTCTTCCATAAGCCCGGGAAAGAAGCTCCGTGATTTATATGCCTGTAAATAAAGCTTGCTTGACTTGAAACAAGCTAGACTTTGTGTGAGTTTAATTGCTGGCAAGAAAGGCACACATACCGTTGCACAAGAAGAAGCTTGAAGTTTGAACAACTCTGCAAAAGCACTGGAGAAGCAGGGAAACGCAGCAGGAAGCGTAGCTGGACACCACTCCAAGTGCTATACTGGTTTTGAGGCTTTCCCAGTTAAAACCAAAAGCCCCAATAACAGTCAACTGCAAACCATGGTTTGTCGATTCAGACATCCTTTCACATTAAAAAAACAAAGACTATTAATGCCTTTGAGCGAGCATCTGCGTGGCTCAAAATGATGACTGGGGAAGGCACACAGGCCAGCCCAGCATGCATGAAGCTCGTCTTGGACTTCCTCCTGATTATCTAGAGTGACATGGTCTGGTTCCTCATCATCGAGAGCCCCATTGTCTCCACCAGGACCACTACCCAAGGACCCCATCTGGCTAAGCCTGCTTAACAATGTGCATTATGTGTATTTTAATGAACTTGAATTGAGTGAAAGATTATGAGTCATGGGGGCATGGAGAATAGCTGTCAACCTTTTCCTTTTTTGCAGGAAATTCCCTTATTATAGCATTGGGAAACAGCAGGGAGGGTTGACAGCTATGGTATGGAGAGTGTGTGTAAGAACTTAAACTGGTTGGCATCCGTCCGTCTCAAGAGGCCATGGAGTGTGCCTCTGGGGGTGAAGCCAAACTGCTGTTTGAGCAGCACCGAAGTGACCTCCCCGGGACGCAAGGCTGGGCAGTGTGTCTGGAGGTCCTGGCTGCCCAGACGACAAGATCCTCACCTCGGCCTCCAAAGGAAAGCAGAACAAGATGGCTGGCACCAGCTTGGCTGGAAGACTTGCTGGAAGGAGGCACCATCCAAACGTCTTAGGGCCTTGTTGTAAGAATTTTAAGGTATTTTATTTATATATAATAATTGTTATTAATGTACCAAAACAAATAAGGCCACATGTCTGAAAAAAAACAGCACAGACAGGCCTCACTCCATTTTGACTCCCAACTGACCAAGTACAGTATTTCTTTGTCTCAGGAACAAAGGGGGGTTGCCCCTCCAGCTACTCAGCAGCCCTCTGCCTGAGTGATAATCTCTGGCATCCTGATATCTGAGTGTCAGACAAAAAGGTGTGATTAACTTGGCTGAGATATAGGGAAATGTAAATATCTTTTGTTTCACTTGATGGGTTTTTGGTGGAGGGCAAGAGGCCTGGGGGCAGGGTCCAAGATGCTCAGATCTTTGCTACCAGACCCTCCCAATTTGTGATGTAATTTTGATGTATGGAGGGGTGGTCTTGAGCTGGAGGGGGGCAATTTCAAAAATCTATATAGGAGCTTGCGCGCCTTTGTTCGAGGTCTTTTGCTTGCAAAGACACCCTGCTGCAGCAGTTCTAATAAAGGGCTACTGCCTTGCTTTGGGAGATTTTGTATTGTCTCTATTTTATTCATAAGTGCTCTTGAGAGGAGGGGAGCCCTACTAAGGCTCTCCCCCGGGTTCGTGGACTCCCTTCTGGGGTTGAACCTAATTTTTATAACAGCCTCCTCTGAGGATTTTTGTAGGGTTTACTCCTGAGCCTTTTCTTCTCCAGAACATATCCCACAAGGCAGCGGTGGTTTAGGATCAGAGTTTTCCTTTTCCTAGATGGGCTACCTTCCCAGGTTGACGAGCCCCATCTGCCCCCATAAACAATGCTTAGGTTATTCTGTTAATGTTGTTTTATAGATTATCAATGCCGTATTGATTTGTTAATGACACAATATGACTTTGGCTGGATATTTAGCTTATTATTTATTTCCTGCTTTGTTAATGGTGTTTTATAGATTGCAATTTTTTAAATTGATTATTTGTAATTGCTTTATTGATAATTTGTTAATCGTTTTATATGATTTTGTGCTGTATCTATGTGATGTTCTATTATGTCCTATTGTTCTGTATTGTTTCCAAGCCGCTTTGGGATTCATTTGAATGAAAAGCGACAATTACTCACCACTTTTAACCTTTGCATGTTGAATCTGGAGGGCTGAAGGGAGATTCGTCCGCGATCAGGGGCAGAAGAAAGAAGCGACCTGGCGATTTGGAGGCGAGGGAAAGATATTGGGAGGTGCAAGCCTCACTTTCTCTAGGGCAAAAGGGCTGTGGGCTCCTTTGAGGCTGAAGATTGCTCTAGTACTTACTACGCACACAAAGCAATCTGGATTAATCTCGCTGTCTGGCGAGATCATTTCCACTTACAGCTTCTCGACAGCGCATTCAGCATGCGTCAACAGATGGGCCCATCTTTGTGAAAACAAGCAAGCGACAGAGAAGGAGAAAGGGTGGAGATTTCCTTTTGCGCTGCCCCTCCAGGGGAAAAAATAAAGCCGTTTCCCTCAGTCTGCATGCCTTCCCTGCTACGGTTTCTTGCGCCTTTAAGAACAGCACACGATGCAAAAAGAAGAAGAAATACAATCCAACGGGGGCAGCTCATCCCAGCATGGATAACTCCACCTGATGAATTTCTGCCTGACATGCAACTGTGCTCATCATGAGCCAACCAGGGAAAAGAAGAAGGTGGCAACTCTGAACAGAGTTGGGGATGGTGGAGGAGTCTTGCCGCGCTTCTGGAGTTTTCGTGTGACAAATCACTAAATGCAGCCCAAACTCAATTCTTCTCTGTCTGACTTGGCTCATTGTTACTGATCTACCAATGCCATGTCGCATCACCCGGAAATCTGTGCCTAACCACAGGATCCATAAACTGCCTTTGAAATCTGTGCCTAACCATGAGATCTTGTAACTTACATACTTTAATAAATAATCAGAATGACAGGGTTCTCAAGACATTAGCAAGCAGCTGTTGACTTCTCAAAATACCCTCAAAGGTCTTATTCTGCAACATGCAGCGCCTCCTCCTTTCCTCCTTTCCCTTCCTCCCCCACAACAAACACTCTGTGAGGTGAGTGGGGCTGAGAGACTTCAGAGAAGTGTGACTAGCCCAAGGTCAGCCAGCAGCTGCATGTGGAGGAGCGGGGAATCGAACCCGGTTCACCAGATTACAAGTCCACCGCTCTTAACCACTACACCACACTGGCCACCCTCCCCTCCTGTGGTCCTGTGGTCCCTAGCAACTGGTATTCAGGAGCATCACTGCCTCCAATGGTGGAGGCAGAGCATAGCCATCATGGCTGGTAGCCATTGATAGCTTTCTCCTCCATGAATATGGCTGATGACATCCAAGTTGGTTGCCATCACTGCCTCCCACTGGAGCGAGTTCCACAGTTCCATAGTTTAACCATGCGCTGAGCAAAGAAGTGCTTTCTTTTGCAAGTTTTGCCAAATGCACGCAGGCCCTGGGAACAGCAGTCACAAGGCGACTCCTTATCTATGCAAGTCCACAATGGGACCGTGTGAAACTGTTCTGTCTTTAAAATTAAGAGTCTGCAGGACAAGTTCCAGGCAAAGGCTGGGGGAAATGAGAAATTGTAGCAGAATCAAAAACAACTCCTCCAAGGTCACGCAGGCTCAAGGAGGAAAAACAACCGAAAACTCCTGCCGCAAGCCACTAGGCGATCCTTCCTCACATTTTCATAGGGGGCGGGAGCCAAGCTTGTTAAAAAGGGATGAAAGGGCCCTTTGTTGTGGTTCAGTTCCCAGGCACTGCCTTCAGGTATTCAGGAGTGACTGTACAATATTGTACATTCATGATGTACAATAAGGGCCGTAGCTCAGCGGCAGAGCATCTGCTTGGCATGCACAAGCTCCCAGGTTCAATCCTCGGCATCTCCAGGTAGGCTGGGAAAGATGCCCCACGTGAAATCCCAGGCAGCCACTCCCATTGAGCAATAATAATACTGAGCCAGACGGACAATTTGCCTGGCTTGGTATAAGGCGGCTGAGGTCCCTATCTTCCTATATACATAAAAATGTAAGGCTGTCGTCACGTTGTAGTCCACTGGCGGCACAAACTCCAGTGTGATGACAAAATGGTAGGCAGACGAGCAAGCAAGTAGTGTGAGGGGCAGATGGCACAAGAGAGCTATTTAACAGGGGGGGGTGCTCTTTTAAAGGGGGCAAGCTGGGAGGAAGGGGTAGGTGAAACGCAAAGGGAGGAGGGGTTGGCCAGGTGTGGGGGAACGGGGGTAGGCGAGTGGAGCAACTAATGGCAGCAGACCCTAATATTCCTATGGAAGGTTTTTTTTTAAAAAAAATGTCAGCAGGTTGATTTAAAAAACAAACAAAAAACAAACAAACGGTGAGCCAGATACAATATGGGCAGTCCAACAGCATTTGGGCAGTGCAAAGAATTCAAATCATGGGAAAATTGTATTATGTTTGGTTATGTAAATATTAGAAATTATTTTTCTAATATGAAGACAATAGTTCTAGAACAATGGAGTCTCCTTTCCTGAGAAGGTCTCAGTGTTATGATAGAGGTAGCGATTTCAAAAGTTTCCAATTTGACATGCTAACATGAATCTTTTTGTAGTAAAAGTATATGGAACAATTGTGCCTGAAAATATCACCACCTGTTTTGATATATGCTTAGGAATACCTGGAACATGGAACAAGGATTGTACTCATTGGAAACAACAAATGCCTGGCAGGCAAATGACCCATGGTTCAAACCTCGGCATCTCCAGCTTGAGGAAACTCAGATGGAAGGGCTGAGAAGAAGAAGAAGAGTTTGGATTTCATATCCCGCTTTATCACTACCCGAAGGAGTCTCATTCTCCTTTCCCTTCCTCCCCCACAACAAACACTCTGTGAGGTGAGTGGGGCTGAGAGACTTCAAAGAAGCGTGACTAGCCCAAGGTCACCCAGCAGCTGCATGTGGAGGAGCGGGGACGCGAACCCGGTTCACCAGATTACGAGTCTACCGCTCTTAATCACTACACCACACTGGAAGACTTCTCTGCCAGAGAAGGTGAAGAACTGGCACCATGTTACAGGCATTGTGAGGGAAAGCAGAGTTGTTAAAGTGGGCAGGAGAGCTTTGGGCACCAGAAAGTAGGGAACTGAGAGACACAAGCAAAAATATAATCAGGATGCTAATGTGAGGCCTTGCAAATGTTAGTCTCCAACTCCTCTCAGCATCAGCCAGTATGGGCAACAATCAGGGATGGTGGGAGTGGCATCCCATGGCATCTGGAGGGCACCACTTTGCCTACCCTAGGCAGAGAGATGGGGCAGGAAACAGGCACACCTGCCTTAGCCAGTGGCGGAGTAAGGCTCTGCGGTACCCGGGGCGGCAAAGGAAATGCCCCGGGGCATTTCTGGGAGTGCCGCCGCTCCCAGGGTGACGGAGGGAGCGGCAGTGCGTGGGAATGGCGGGAGGGGCTGCCGCTTGTCACCCCCACGCGCCGCCGTTCGCTCCGTTGCCCCGGGAGCAGCAGCACTGCACACACCGTGCGCTGCTGCTCCCTAGGGGACGGAGCGAGCGGCGGCGCGTGGAGGTGACAAGCGGCAGCCCCTCCCGCCACTCCCCACGCATGGCTGGTCACCCCGGGAGCAGCAGCGCTGCACGGACGGGGTGCTCGCTCGGCCATGCGCTGTTGCTCCTGGGGTGACGGAGGGAGTGGCAGCGCTTGGGAATGGCGGGAGGGGCTGCCGCTTGTCACCCCCATGCACCGCCGCTCGCTCCGTCGCCCCGGGAGCAACAGCGCACGGCCGAGGGAGCACCCCATCAGTGCAGCGCTGCTGCTCCCAGGGTGACCGGCATTGCATGGGGAGTGGCGGGAGGGGTCGCCGCTTGTCACCCCTGCCCGCCGCTTGTCACCCCCACCTGCCACTTGTCGCCCCCGCCCGCCGCTTGTCACCCGTCGCCCGGGGCATGCCGCCCCCACCACACCCCCCTAGCGACGCCCCTGGCCTTAGCACTGGTGCAATTCATCTGTGGCCCTCCAGGTGTGGTTCAACTGCAGCTCCCATCATCCCAATCCAGTGGCTGGGGAGGATTATGGAGTTGTAACAACATCTGGAAGCCACAAGCTCCCCACCCCAGGCTGTTAGGATTCTTGCTCCGACATTGCTTTAATCACACCTGGGTTTTAAAGAGCTTCTGTAAAAAATAAAAAATAAAAACAAGGCAAAGGTTGGCCCGAATTATTTCACTGCCATGAACAAGGTGGCACTTCCACCAATGGCATTTACAAAACCCAACCAGAAGCAGATTTTTATTTCAATGCTGGTGACAGGACAGGATGCGCCACCATGCCACACTAGCTTAGGGGGCACTGGTCATGTTGTGTAGTACACACCCCACCTGCCACCTGAAGCAGCTACCTCCCTCTGCTGAATGCTGCGGCCGGCCCTGAAAGGAGAGGAAGTACACCTTTGGCCCTCCAGGTGGTGCTAGACTACAACTCCCATGATCTCCAACCCATGACCAAGTTTAACTGGCACTGATGGGACCTGGAGTCCTGCAGCGTCTGGCTAGGGGCACCAAATTGAGGAAGGGCGCTGTTTTCTAGCACCAACATCTGGAAGAGTTAAATATGCCAGAAGGATGACAGTAGTTCCTCTGGGCGGCGGGTGGGGGGAATGGGAGTCTAGCTTGCTGTCCTGGGCAAAGAATTTCCAACCAAAAGCACCAACTCATCAGCCTCCAATCAATAACAATGGAGCTAGCAATGAAGCAGCCCCTCCTTCGCACTGTGCTCAGCAACAGGATTTCCTCCAAAAACAACAAGGGCTCGTCGGCTCCTAATTCAGGGAGATGTACATGTGCAAAAGGGGAATCGGTCACCTGCGCCACCAACAGCTCTGCAGAAGGGGCGGATTTCAGCAGCAGCAGATGACCACGTTGCTCTGGGCTCCTTCGGCAAGAAGACGGGATATACATTTAACAAACAAGCTAAGTCTCAACACTGCAGAGCTGAGAACAGCTGCATCAGCCAAAATTTCGTCTATGCCACACTTGCATCCTGCTATCTATTGCATCTGTTCATCTTATTATTATTTTTGTAGATGTGGTGGGGGAGGGAAAAGGGCCACTCTGCACATCCTCCACCCACCCCCACCCTATTATTCGTAATCAGCAAAATGCCCTTTGTTATACTGGGTGCTGTGCTGGTGCATTGAAATGAACTGGGGTTTGTGTATTCAACAGATCTGGGGTGTATGGGGTGGTGGGAGGGCGAACCATATTTCTGTGGGTTTTTGGTGCAGAGGACT
Source organism: Lacerta agilis (assembly GCF_009819535.1). Taxonomy (NCBI): domain Eukaryota; kingdom Metazoa; phylum Chordata; class Lepidosauria; order Squamata; family Lacertidae; genus Lacerta; species Lacerta agilis. Next base: position 6,841,268 of record NC_046321.1, on the reverse strand, counting down.
TCCCTACAGAATCCCGAGCAAGAATGATGGCTGCTGGTGGGTAAACTTTGACCCCCTGTGCTGCCTTCAATACAGTGCTTCTACGTTCTCCTCCATAGGAGTGAACAGCAATTTCCCCCTTATATGGGATGTAATTTAGGATGACGTATGGAAGTGAGAGCTGGACCATAAAGAAGGCTGATCGCTGAAGAATTGATGCTTTTGAATTCTGGTGCTGGAGGAGACTCTTGAGAGTCCCATGGACTGCAAGAAGATCAAACCTATCCATTCTGAAGGAAATCAGCCCTGAGTGCTCACTGGAAGGACAAATCCTGAAGCTGAAGCTCCAATACTTTGGCCACCTCATGAAAAGACTCCCTGGAAAAGACCCTGATGTTGGGAAAGATGGAGGGCACAAGGAGAAGGGGACGGCAGAGGACGAGATGGTTCGAAGTGTTGTCGAAGCTACCAACATGAGTCTGAGCAAACTGTGGGAGGCAGTGGAAGACAGGAGGGCCTGGCGTGCTCTGGTCCATGGGGTCACGAAGAGTCGGACATGACTAAACGTCTAAACAACAACAACTTAGGGTCATACAGTTCAGAGGGGACCCTTAGGATGCAACGTGCTATTTGCGGACAGAGGTCCACTGCTTTCCTTATCTCACGGTATACCTGTTTGTGGAAGGCAGGGTAAGGGTAGCTCTGGGGCAACCCCATACAGAAATGAATTTGAAGGCAGGTGACCCAACTACTCAACTAGCAACCCAACCCAAGAGCTGAAATCAACAGTGCATACAAAAGTTGCCAAATCAGACCACTGGGTCCACCTACTATTGTCTACACCAGGCTTCGTCAAACTCGACCCTCCAGATGTTTTTGTCCCACAACTCCCATGATCCCTAGCTAGAAGGACCAGTAGTCAGGGATGATGGGAATTGTAGTCTCAAAACATCTGGAGGGCGAGGTTGAGGAAGCCTGGTCTACACCAACAGGCAAGGGCTCTCCAGGGTTTCAGGCATCAGGCATTCTGAGCTCCACCAGGAGACGCCAGGATTTGACCCAGGGTCCTTCAGAATGCGAAACAGATGCTCTGTTACTGAGCTATTGCCCTTCTTCCCCAGTATAAACAATTTGTCTTGGGTTGAGAAGCTGTTAGCATGCTCCTGCATAGTGAGTGTTGCATTAACTTCTTACAAAAAGGAAAATAAAAATAAAAATTACCAGGAGATTTACAATAGCAATGGGCATTCAGGCCAGCAAATTGTGAGCAACGGTGAGCAGAGCCACCCGTGCAAACACATCGTCTTATACGAAAGGGATAAATCACACATGCAAAACGGTGCGTCAAGAGTTGTGGAAATGGGCTAAGGGTGGAAGCAAAAGAAAACAAGGTTTTCAAAAGCTGAACAAACATAGCCGGGAGTGTGATTTGGTGTGAGTAAAGAGGCTGTTTTGGCTGCTAATGAAGTGAGAGTGTAGCTGGTGACCACAATGTCTGGGGTTGGACCCTCCACCAGGCTTGAGGAACCTGTGGCACTAAAGATTGCTGGTTGTCCCTCAACCCTAGTAAGCATGGCCAACGGTCAGTCTAGCAAGTGAGTGCATTGCCCCAGGCTGAGCACGCTAGCCTCTGCATGTTGGAAAGCGGCTTTTAAAACTAGAGATAGATGAGGAGTCGTGTGTAGCAGCGAGATGGTCAAGCTTCATCACAAAAGACAGGTTCTAGAGAAAGCAATAGGGCTCTGCAATCCACAAATCCTGTGCATGCGGGAGACAGACAAACTGGTACCAATAAATCTGAGCAGATATAAATTTGTCCAATGCAACTAGCAGGTGTTTTGCCCAGCAAGACTGGGTCCCTCTTTATCCCTGATACCCATTATTATTTACCGATTTCTACCACGCTGTCAGCTGTGGTAACTCAGGGAGGAAACTCACTGCACATGCTCAGAAACACGCTTGGCCAAACTGAGGGAGGCAGTGAAAGGTAGGCATGCCTGGCGTGCTCTGGTCCATGGGGTCACGACGAGTCGGACACAACTGAACGACGACAACAACCACGCTTCCAATGCACAAAACCTGAAGACTTTAGGGCAGGGCTGGGGGGTTTTTGGCCTTCGGATGTTGGTGGCTACAACTCTCCCAGCACCCCTGACCATTGGGCATGCTGGCCGGGGCTGATGGGAGCTGCAGAAACACCTGTCGCACCCGCTTTAGGGTCCAGACGAACACAATCACATCCCTATTGGAAAGACACAGTTAACCAAGTTATAGGCACGTTGTGAAAATGGAGCAGGTGAAAGAATCTGGAGGGATCTACTAGCCAAAGCGATATCACCGCTGCAGAGTGTCAAATGCAAGACAACAGCAGCAGCAGCACCATGTGTCTGCAGAGCAATAACAACAGAGGGCGAGAGCATATCGACGTGGTACCCGTATCCATGCAGCTCAGACCAGTTCCTTAGCCAGAGGATTCTGTGCTGTAACCCCAAAGGAGGCTGCTGCAAAGCAGGAGGAACAGCCAGAGCCAGGATGCAATCTCGCACGCGGATTTGGCAAAATATATCTCTACGAAATTAATTCTCCAAGACATAATTGTCTAAAAACCAACTGAGGAATGGTAAAGCGAATATTATTGATAATCCTTTAAAGCAAAACAAACATACGCTTTCCTCCAACTTGGATTCCCGGTCTCTAACCTCGGTGTCAGCTGCAGTAACTCAGGGAGGGAAACTCACTGCACATGCTCAGAAACACCCTTCTCAAGAAACACTTTTAAAGCTGAACGGTGGCAGCGGCTGGCTCCTAAGAGGCCCATTGACTTCAACCACCAGAATTTTGCGCTGGGTAAGAGTGTTGCTGTGGGTCCCAGAACTGGATCGAATGCGTAGAGTACACCCAGGTCCACAAGTGTTTGCAGATTTATCCACCTCTGTGTATTGGGGGGGGGGGGGTTCCCCACAAATACAGCTCTAAGGACAGATGACCCCATCCTTGCCTTCCCAGCCCTTTGACACCTGCTAGTCAAGTCACTGGGGAAAAGGCTGTGACTCAGCGGTGGAGCTCGCACTTGGTGTGAAAAAGGTCCCGAGTTTGAATCCTGGCGTCTCCAAGTTGGGTTGGCCAAAATCCTGGAGAGCAGCTGCCAGTCAGTGTAGACAATACTGAGCTAAAGGGACCAACTCTCTGACTGATGAGAAAACAGCTTCCTATGCTACTATCACAGCCTAGGTGGGTGGGTGTTTACACAGGATCTACCTCTGTGCTGCCTTCACAGACTGGCAGCAGCTCTCCAGGGTTTCAGGCAGAAATCTATCCCAGCCTTACCGGGGGACGCCGGGAACCGTACCTGGGACCTTCTGCACGCCAAGCAAGTGATCCACGCTCCTTCCTCTCCTGTTCAAGAACTGCACCCATTTGGAGGCGATGCCAACGTGCTCCCCGTTCCCTGGCAAACAACAACCCCGCACGCTCCCGGGCCAGGAGCCTCGCGATCCCCTGCCCCGCCGCCCCGCTTCCCCTTGGATCCCAGCTGGCAAAGTGCCCTTACTTACCCCTGCAGGAGGAGATTACGCCGAGCAACAGCAGTACCAGCAGAGCCGAGCGCATGGTGAGCGCTGCTCCGGGTTCCCCTCTGCGCATGGGAAGAGCGCGGACCCGCCGGCCGGGGTGCCTCGTCGGGCGAACTTTGCCGGAGATCCGACCCCCGGCAGGATCAGCCCTTTCCTGGGGGGTGGAAGAGGGAAGCAGAAAGCGGCGAGCTGGTGGGGGCGACGCCAAGCCCACGTCGCCTTCTCCTTCCCCTCCTTTGTTGTCCCCTCGGGACCGTTTGCTCGTGATCCCCCTCGCCTCTTTCCCCGGAGGTCTGGCTTATGGTGCTTGGCGACGGGGGAGCCAAGATCCGGGACCCCCAAACCAGCCGATTCTGCGCTTCCAGCTGCAGAGCGAGCCCAGCGTTGGACCACCAATTACCGCAGAGCGCCCTGCCTCCTTTCCTAGTCGTCCGCCTTTGGCTGCCCGCGCACGCTGCTAGTCCCGATTGCGCACAGCTGCCTTTGTTCGCGGACGCATCAGACGCCTTGCCTGCTGTTGCTGCTGCTGCTGCCCGGACTGCGATCCCGCAAGCTGGGAACCGGCTACTACGATCGAACGCCGAGGAAGGAGACGGCGCCCTGATTGGTCCGTAGCTCTCCAAGCCGGCTCCCTGAATGGCTGGAGGTTTTCCCGAGCGGCGATTGGACAGAGCGCCTGCCTGTCCGTTGGATCCCGCCCACTCTCTTTTTTTTTTCTCTGCAAGGGAGTGGGTTTCTCTTGGCCAGGCTTATCTCCTTGGCTAAGGGCTTGCATCCTAAGGAAAAGCAGGACATTCCAGAATCAAATCAGAAACCAGGACGGCTTCTGTAAATCTGGGACTGTCCCTGGAAAACAGGGACATTAGGAGGGTCTGTCTCACACCAAGAGGCTGGGTTAAGCACTTAGCACCTTCCCATCTCTCCTTGTTCTCAACACAGGAACATAGCAATAAAATACTACCGTAGACTAATCTTTGAACGGTTAAGCTTGAAGATCACCATTGCTGGGGAAAACACACCAAACAATTCCACTGTGTGTGCGTTTTGACATTTCCTTATTCTTCTTAACGCTTGCAGCATCCTGAATACTGGGAAGAAATTGCCGCCAGAGATCATTTGGACGGAATTGGATTGTGCTGTCAGTTGAATGGGAACCAAACCAGTTTGTCTTGTAAAGGCAGGTTTCCTCAAACTTGGCCCTCCAGATGTTTTCGGCCTACAACTCCCACGATCCCTAGCCAGCGGGACCAGTGGTCAGGGATGATGGGAATTGTAGTCTCAAAACATCTGGAGGGCCGAGTTTGAGGAAGCCTGTGCTAGAACTCCTAGGAAGGAGCTTTATGGCACAATCAAAACGTGTTTCTCAAATGCAGCCGAGTCAAGCCTTACAGCAGGCATAGGCAACCTTGGCCCTCCAGATGTTTTGGGACTGCAATTCCCATCATCCCTGACCACTGGTCCTGTTAGCTAGGGATCATGCCAGTTGTAGTCCCAAAACATCTGGAGTGCCGAGGTTGCCTATGCCTGCCTTACAGTTTAATTATACCGTGCAATATCACATATGCAACCACCGGCTGCTAGCAATGTCCTTGAGCTGTTCGTGTCTTGGCCGAAGAGGACAGTCATTTTCCGTGAGAACAAATAGACATGCATAACTGAAATTGTGGGAAATGCAGAGATCAGCCTGAGAGATCTCCAAGGTACCTGGACACTTTTCAGGGTCCCTGAGGAAAGGATTTCTTCACACTGTGCCTAATTGATTTGTGGCATTTGCTGCCACAAGATGTGTTGATTAATGGCCATTCGCTTAGCTAGGTTTAAAGGGGGGGGGGTTAGACAAATTAATGGTTTGCTAATGGCTGCTGGTCCTCATGAGGAAAGGCTAGAAGTGATTGCAGCAACCGGACCTGCTGGAGCAAAAGGTTGCCGAGTGAAGCACTTCCATTTAGGATGCCACATCCATTCATCTCTAAGCCCTTTCCCAGGATATTGCGTTCTGTCATCTCTCCCCCCCCCCACTTTTCTTTCCATCTCCCAACAGGATACAAGTCATTGCAAAATTGGGATGCACTGTGGCAAAATCCTTCAGAGCAGAATGCTCCTGTTCAGGGTGCTAGCCAACCAGACATGCCCTGTTCCAGGACACTCCATTCCACTCCCCTCTCTTTTGCTTTTCGTCCGCCAACAGATATGTGGCATTCTCTGGCTGCTGACCATGCTCAGTCCCCACATGGCTCTTTAGCAATCCCACTGTGAACACAGACCACCATGTAGCAAGTACCTCAGGTTACAAACACCTCGGGTTACAAACACCTCGGGTTACAGACTCCGCTAACCCGGAATTAGTACCTCGGGTTAAGAACTTTACCTCAGGTTCAGAACAGAAATTGCACGCCGGCAGTGCGGCGGCAGCGGGAGGCCCCGTTAGCTAAAGTGGTACCTCAGGTTAAGAACGGTTTCAGGTTAAGAACGGACCTCCGGATCAAATTAAGTTCGTAACCACTGTAGCTACTTACCACAAGGTACAAGTAAGCATATTATAAATCTGTTCAACGTCAGCACTCTCCATATCAGGCTTCCTCAATCTCGTCCCTCCAGATGTTTTTGGCCTACAACTCCAATGATCCCTAGCTGGCAGGACCAGTGGTCAGGGATGATGGGAATTGTAATCTCAAAACATCTGGAGGGCCGAGTTTGAGGAAGCCTGCTTCATATGGTGATAATTTTACCTCTTCCCTTTATCTGAATAGAAACCCAGAGAATCAAAGATACTAGTAATGGCCTCCTCAATACCAATAACCAGCTTCTCCAGCTGCTAACATGTGGCCTGGTCAGCCACCTGTGGCTACTTATGTTCACTGCTGTTCCCATTTCACAGGTAGGACCACTGAGGCCAAGAGATGGCAACTTGTCCAGTCCTGTCCCAACCGAGAGCCCATTGCTCCATGGTAGAGCACATCATGGACATACCAAAAGTCCCAGGTTCAGTCCCTGGCATCTGTAAGTAGGGTTGGGAGAGACCCTTGTCTGAAACCATTGCCAGTCAGTGTATATCAGAGTTTCCCAAACTTGGGTCTCCAGCTGTTTTTGGACTACAACTCCTATAATCCCTAGCTAGCAGGACCAGTGGTGGAGATGGTAGGAACTGTAATCCAAAAACAGCTGGAGACCCAAGTTTGGGAAACCCTAGTGTAGATCAGGCTTCCTCAAACTCGGTCCTCCAGATGTTTTGAGACTACAATTCCCATCATCCCTGGTCCTGCTAACTCGGGATCATGGGAGTTGTAGGCCAAAAACATCTGGAGGGTCAAGTTTGAGGAAGCCTGGTGTAGATCATGGGGTAGGTAACATTGTGCTCTCCAGACGTTGACCACCAGCTCCTGTCATCCCCAGCCAACACAGCTGATGGACAGGAATGATGGGAGTTGGAGTCCAACATCCTCTGGTCTGGAAGGTTTCCTATTGGCTACCCCAGGTGTAGGCAATACTGAGCTACAATGGATCAATGACCTGACTTGGTACAAGGCAGCTTTCCATGTTCACATGATTACCCCACCTCCCTTAGTTGTGGATTCAACGCAATAAGAATCCAGACCTTTGTCCAGACCTTCCCGGATGACCAGCTGTCTGGCCAATGTTGCACAGCTCAGATGAAATGTACAGACAGAAGCAATGCAGACCCGTGGCTGTGAATTGGGCCCATTGTCTTCCTAGCTGTGCCATATTGTGATGGGGCATTTAGGCCAGATGTCGATCAGCTTTGCCAGTGGTACCACTTAGTGTCAAGGCGCTTGGTGTCACCAAGCTGGAAGGCTCCTGGTGGCTGCCTCTGACTCTGATATTGAGTAGCAGCCAAACCACATGTTACATACAAACACATGGGGAGCAGAAACTGTTCTGCTGCTGTATTTCCCCACAAAGCATTTTGTCATGTCTTTAAAAAACCAAACGCAGCTGTTTCATAAAATTAATGCGGATCAAAATGCATGGATCAAAATATTAGGCCCAGTTAAAATGGGCAGTGTCAAAGTTCTAATTGGCTTTCCCCAGTTTAGAAAAAGGGCAAGGAAGTTTTTTAAATTTAAGCATGGCATGGAGAAAGGGGATAGAGAATAGTATTTCTCCCTCTCTCATAACTTCAGAACTCAGGGACATAAAGGCCTGGGATAGCTCAGTCAGTAGAGCACAGGACTCTTAATCTCAGGGTCGTGGGTTTGAGCCCCATGTTGGGCAAAAGATTCCTGCATTGTAGGGGGTTGGACTAGATGACCCTTATGGTCCCTTCCAACTCGACGGTTCTATGATTACTTGGCTGGAAAACTGCATTGCAAAATTCAGAGAAGTGTGATATCTCTCCCCCCCCCTCCCCGGGACAATGGGTTTGTTTTGGTTCACACAGTTTTTCAGAAAGTCTGAATTTATCGTTTTATTATTTATATGAAGCCCATCTGACTTGGTTGCCCCACCCACTCTGGGCTGCTTCCAGCAAAATACAGTGGTACCTTGGGTTAAGAACTTAATTCGTTCCGGAGGTCCGTTCTTAAACTGAAACTGTTCTTAACCGGAGGTACCACTTTAGCTAATGGGGCCTCCCGCTGCTGCCGTGCCACTGCTGCACGATTTCTGTTCTCATCCTGAAGCAAAGTTCTTAACCCAAGGTACTATTTCTGTGTTAGCGGAGTCTGTAACCTGAAGCATCTGTAACCCGATGTTGTTGTTGTTGTTGTTGTTGTTGTTCAGTCGTTCAGTCATGTCCGACTCTTCGTGACCCCATGGACCAGAGCACGCCAGGCACGCCTATCCTCCACTGCCTCCCGCAGTTTGGCCAAACTCATGTTAGTAGCTTCGAGGACACTGTCCAACCATCTCGCCCTCTTTCGCCCCCTTCTCCTTGTGCCCTCCATCTTTCCCAACATTCGGGTCTTTTCCAGAGAGTCTTCTCTTCTCATGAGGTGGCCAAAGTACTGGAGCCTCAACTTCAGGATCTGTCCTTCTAGTGAGCACTCAGGGCCGATTTAGTTGAGAATGGATAGGTTTGATCTTCTTGCAGTCTTTCCATGGAGTTTTCTTGGCAGGGATACTGGAGTGGGTTGCCAGTTTGGTCCAAACTCTCCACTATGACCTGTCCATCTTGACCTGTCCATAGCTTCCCTGAGTAATTCAAGCCCCTTCGCCACGACAAGGTATAGTGTTTTTATACCACTGTATAAAAGCACTATAAAGCAGCAAACATTAAAAAAACTTCCCAGTACAGGGCTGCCTTTAGATGTCTTCGGAAAGTTGTGTAGTTCATTATTTCCTTGACACCTGATGGGAGGGCATTCCACAAGGTGGGCACCACTACCAAGAAGGCCCTCCGCCTGGTTCACTGTAACTTCACTCCTCACAGTGAGGGAACTACCAGAAGACCCTCAGAGCTGGACCTCAATGTCTGGGCTGAACGGTGGGGATGGAGACCCTCCTTCAATTTTGGGGTGGCTTGACCTTTAAATGTGTATCAAAGTTCTCCTTCACCCCTATTAGCCAGGAAGTGCAAGTATACACAATAGGTTAAAATACATAGGATTGCACTGATAGAAATCTCTGTCCAGGTTCGAAGGTGCTGGAAGATACGTACATGAGTCACATCACATAAATTTTACCTTTTATTTTCTGCTGGTGGTAGCATTTGCTGCTCTGAATATTTGCCCAGAACGATCGCCGGAGACATCAAGAGAAAATAACAAACAAACCCTGTATGTTCTGCAAGTCCTGGGACTTGAGGTTGGGCTGCAATCCAGCCATGGCTCACTTAACCGCCTGTCTGAGTTCCCCGGTAATCCTATGTTATTGAATGTCATCACCTCCCCAGTTAGAGCAACAGGGCCCAAAGTAATAATGTTTGGAATTCAAACGTGGGATTAAGGCAGGAAGATGATCACAAGGGCATCAGCTACTTACCTTTGCAGCAAAACAAACAGGGAGATGAACATGGGCTGCCTGCAGGGTCAAAATATATGGGAAGGAGAGATGGGTGGAAGAAGAAGGAAGAAGAAGAAGAGGAAGAAGAAATACTTTCAGGCTGACGTCTACCTGGCAGATTCCTCCATCTTTGAAAGGTGAAGGAAGAGGCCAAATCTGGAACGAAGTTTTAAAAACAGAGTTGGCGTGGGAAAAGAGGAAGAAGAACATACCAAAACACGTGGAAATCCAATACAGTGGTAAAAAGGTAAAGGGACCCCTGACCATTAGGTCCAGTCGTGTCCGACTCTGGGGTTGCGGCGCTCATCTCGTGTTACTGGTTGAGGGAGCTGGCGTACAGCTTCCGGGTCACGTGGCCAGCATGACTAAGCCGCTTCTGGTGAACCAGAGCAGTGCACGGAAACGCCGCTTACCTTCCCGCCAGAGCGGTACCGATTTATCTACTTGCACTTTGATAGTGCTTTCGAACTGCTAGGTGGGCAGGAGCAGGAACCGAGCAACGGGAACTCACCCCGTCGCGGGGATTTGAACCGCCGACCTTCTGATCAGCAAGCCCTAGGCTCTGTGGTTTTAACCCACAGCGCCACCTGCGTCCCTACAGTGGTACCTCAGTTTAAAAGCAGTCCTGTTTATGAACCATTCACTTTATGAACTTTGCAAAACCGGAAGTAGCGTTACTAAGAACAGAATCCTAATGGTGGAAGGGCACCGGCGGTGGGAGGCCTCATTAGGGAAAGCGCCCCTCAGTTTAAGAATGGTTTTGGTTTAAGAACAGACTTCCATAACGTTCGTAAACAGAGGTACCACTGTAATGTTGAATGTTGGAAGATTCAGGACTGAGGAAAGAAAGTATTTCTCTAAACAGGGCTTAGTTGAAATACAGAAGTTGCTCCTACAGGAGGCAGTGATGGAATGAAAAAAAATGTACAGAAATGCATATACAGTGGTGCCTCGCAAGACGAAATTAATTCGTTTTGTGAGTGCTGTCGTATAGCGAAAATTTCGTCTTGCGAAGCAAGTTTGACGGGGGGAAAAATCAGAATTTTTTCCGTCTTGCGAGGCAAGCCCATTGACAAATTCGTCTTGCGAGACAGCCTTCCGCTAGCGAATGCCTTTCGTTTAGTGAGTTTTTCGTCTAGCGAGGCATTCGTCTAGCGGGGCACCACTGTATTAAGGAATACGTGCATAAGAACTTCATTTGTCAGTGAAAACGACATCACAATGCACTGTTAGGGAAAGTTGCTTGCAAAAAAAATTGTGCACTGGGCAACATAAAAGGTAAAGGTAAAGGGACCACTGACCATTAGGTCCAGTCGTGGACGACTCTGGGGTTGTGGCGCTCATCTCGCTTTATTGACTGAGGGAGCTGGCATACAGCTTCCGGTTCATGTGGTCAGCATGATTACGCCACTTCTGGCGAACTAGAACAGTGCATGGAAACACCGTTTACCTTCCCACTGGAGCGGTACCTATTTATCTACTTGCAGTTTGATGTGCTTTCGAACTGCTAGGTGGGCAGGAGCTGGAACCGAGCAACAGGAGCTCACCCCGTCGTGGGGATTCATACCGCCGACCTTCTGATCACAAAAACTGCATGTATCAGGGCAATTTACATTGCAATGCAAAATATTATGAGAAGTTCATGCTTTAGTGCTGACAATCTTTTTTTGTGATGGTTTAAAGAAAATCACAAAGTGGTGCAAAAATGTGGCAAACTGAACTTAAGATCAGGAAAATGGGAAAATGAAATGAACAGATTCACCCTTCCCTGTGCTTGACTTGATTCGCTTGGAAAACTTTTGACCAGATTTGCTTTATTTTTGTTCCTATACCTTCAGAAATGGAATTGTGCAGAACGAGAAAGTAGAAACAACTGAATCTGAATCATAGCTGTCAACTTTTCCTTTTTCTTGCGAGGAATCCCATTCGGAATAAGGGAATTTCCCTTAAAAAAGGGGAAAGTCAACAGCTATGACCTGAATACTGAAGTGGAAAGCAAGTTCTTTGCAGGCAAGATCAATGGTAAATGCTTGGTTCGGGAAGTGTTATTTTTTTTAGCTTCGTTTTTGTATGCAAGTTTGCCTCATATTTGCCAAGTATATTTTCCCTGTTGTGATGCCTTTGGTATCTTAGTACAGTATATGCAATTTTGTATGCGTTGCTTTGCTGTGGAACTTCACTGTAAAATTCAGAGAAGTGCAAGTTTCAAAAGATGGCTTTGCTGTGGTTCGTGGAATGCTTTGGAAAGTGAGAATGTGGGAGACTCATCTTTAAACGTGAACTGAATCTAATTTCTGTCCTATCCCTACCTGGGGCACAAGCCCAGACACCTCTCCCCCCTCCCCCAGCTAGGTGTTGATGGCTGAAATCAGGTGGTAAACTGAGCACGCCTGATAAGGAGCAACAATACAGCTGTGTTTAAAATGTACACCCGACCTCTCTTATTGAACTAATCCAATCTGCTTGAGCAAGTGGCGATCTAGAGGTGGTTATTGCTAACACATTCCAGGAAGCTGGGATTTGTGCTGTGTGCCTGAGACTTTCTTTTTCATGCCTGGTGAGCATATAGTATTTGTGTGTGATCTGCAGTGTAAACAAACAGAACTTCATTGCTAACAACAGTGCGGGGAATCGATGTGTGTGTGTGTGTCAAAACGCACGTCCGAGTACCCTGGGTAGATTCCCAAACCCTTTGGATAAAATTCGTCCGATGCAACGAAAAAGGCTCAAACCAAGGAAAAGCTCATTTGTCTCCTAATTACTCTCAGCACCCTTAGCAGACTCTCAGCATTCCCATAATTCTTTGGGGGAAGCCATGACTGTTTAAAGTGGTATCATCGTGCTTTAAATGCACAGGTGAGACTCGAAAAATTAGAATATCGTGGAAAGGTTCGTTTCATTCAGTAATTCAACTTAAAAGGTGAAACTAATATATGAGATAGACTCACGACATGCAAAGCGAGATATGTGAAGCCTTTATTTGTTATAATTGTGATGATTATGGCGTACAGCTGATGAGAACCCCAAATTAACAATCTCAACTTTGGGGTTTCCATCAGCTGTACGCCATAATCATCACAATTATAACAAGCAAAGGTTTGACATATCTCGCTTTGCATGTCATGAGTCTATCTCATATATTAAACTCCAGTAGCTTTTGAATTATGGTGCTGGAGGAGACTCTTGAGAGTCCCATGGACTGCAAGAAGATCAAACCTATCCATTCTCAAAGAAATCAGCCCTGAGTGCTCACTAGAAGGACAGATCCTAAAGTTGAGGCTCCAGTACTTTGGCCACCTCATGAGAAGAGAAGACTCCCTGGAAAAGACCCTGATGTTGGGGGAAATGGAGGGCAGAAGGAGAAGGGGACGATAGAGGATGAGATGGTTGGACAGTGTTCTCGAAGCTATTAACATGAGTTTGGCCAAACTGCGAGAGGCAGTGAAGGATAGGCGTGCCTGGCGTGCTCTGGTCCATGGGGTCACGAAGAGTCAGACACGACTGAACGACTGAACAACAACAACAACAAGCTAATGAAAACAATTGCTTACATAAATGGACTTTTCCATGATATTCTAATTTTTCAAGTTTCACCTGTATGGGGTGAATGTTGCCCCACTGCAGATATTGTGGCTTTAACATCGGCTAACATTTCCTCTCCTTCTGCAATTGCTCACTTTACTATTTAGCCTGATGGAAGAACCCCCCCCCCAAGACTTGCCCATGCTATTTTCTGATATTTTGTACCCTGTGTACAGTAATGCAGAAAGGTGGCTTATAAATTGAAAACTAACGTGAAATGAAGATTGAGAAAAAGAATTAAACCCAACAACGAAACGACGAAGAAAGAAAACGAAACCCAGTTAATTTTTTTCTAAAATACTTCCAGTGCGGTCTTCATCACTGAGGTTTTCTGATAATATTAGGTAACAGCAAGCTAAATAAACAGACCCCGGTTTCAAAATGCAGGTAGACAGACGGGCAAGACTTGCCATTGTTCTAGAATAATCCATCTTTGAAGAGCTGTATAATTGTACATACAGTTTTTTTTCATGTCTCGTTCAAGGTCAGTCCCAATGGAAAATTTCCTCGCCACGCTGAAAAATTGCATTATTCCCCGTCACAAAGGGCCCGTTTCAACAACCAAATGTTTCAGAGATTGAAAAGCTGCCAAGGACATTTGGGAAAACCAAAGCAAAAGTGTGTTTTTGTGTTTTTGTTTTAATTTCATCTTTTGAGCAGAGAAAGGAGACAGCAGGCATGGCAACAAACGAAGACTCTTACAGTGTGAATGTGGGGAAGAAAAATTGACCTGGCCGTCGAACAATAAATGGTTTTTTTCCTCCCTGCAAGCCAATGGTCATCTCCCAAAGCTACCCACCCAACTGAAGGAAGCCCCTCCACCTCCTCAGCACAATTAATTCAATGGTTTTCCTCATTTCCTGCAGTTTAGTTGCAAAATGCCAGGGGGTTGCCACGGCGACACCTCAAACCCTCGGCCTGGTTAGATCACTCTTTAATCCTGACAGCCAGCCAGAGGAATCTGGCTATTTGTTTTAAAGATAAAAGCCGCAAGCTCCCCGACATTCTTCCCCAATTTCGCCCCCCATTAGCTGCGTCCTTCTGTCATAACAAAAGCATGTGAGGGTTGTGAGAGGGAGCAGGGAAGAATGTGAAGCCGAGAGCCAGGCACAGAGGGGCTCGAAACGCACTTCTGAATGGGCAGCCATTGAAGTGGGGAGGGTGGGGTTATTTAAGCCAGAAAAACGTTTTGAGGAGGGGTAGCCAAGGCAACGTTCTGTAGATGCTACTGGACTCCAAATCCCATCACCCAAATGTCAAGGATGATGGGAGTTGTAGTTCAACAAAATCCAGAGGCTTCCCCAAAGGATAATTTACTGTTTATCCTATGAGCTGCCAATTATGTTCACAGCTCTAATTAGCGGCGTAGCTAGCTGCTTGGGCCCTCTAATAAATGAAGGCAATGGTGAATTATGGTGCTTGTTTTAATTATTAAAATCATATTCTGTACAATATATATATATGTTTAAAATATTTCTGTTCCATCCTTAAACTCTGTCTTTATTAATGCAACGCAGTACAAACTGTTTATACTGGCTGGACAACCCAGCCAGATGGGTGGAGTATAAATAATTAAACTATTATTATTATCATCATCATCATCATCATCATTATTATCATTATTATTATTATACTATTTGTTACAACTGCTTAGGGGATATAGGGATGCGGGTGGCGCTGTGGGTTAAACCACTGAGCCTAGGGCTTGCTGATCAGAAGGTTGGTGGTTCGAATCCCCGCAATGGGGTGAGCTCCCATTGCTCGGTCCCTGCTCCTGCCAACCTAGCAGTTCGAAAGCACATCGAAGTGCAAGTAGATAAATAGGTACTGCTCCGGCGGGAAGGTAAACAGCATTTCCGTGTGCTGCTCTGGTTTGCCAGAAGCAGCTTAGTCATGGTGGCCACATGACCCGGAAGCTGTACGCCGGCTCCCTCGGCCAGTAAAGCGAGATGAGCGCCGCAACCCCAGAGTCACCCACGACTGGACCTAATGGCCAGGGGTCCCTTTACCTTTACCTTTTACTTAGGGGATAGTTGAGTAGATTGCCCATGATAGCTGCTCCCCTCAAGTCCAGATGCTAAATCAAACTCTGGGGATGCTGGTGAACATAGGTACAGGCATTATTGATAATAACTCCATACTGCCATTTACCATGAATAGTAAGCTTCCAATACTTTGGCTCCAATACTTTGGCCACCTCATGAGAAGAGAAGATTCCCTGAAAAGACCCTGATGTTGGGAAAGATGGAGGGCACAAGGAGATGGGGATGACAGAGGATGAGATGGTTGGACAGTGTTCTCGAAGCTACTAAGGGACACAGTGGAAGACAGGAGTGCCTGGCGTGTTCTGGTCCATGGGGTCACGGAGAGTCAGACACGACTAAACGACAAAACAAGTTATTTCCAACACTACTTGCCATACATCTCAGGTAGTGGGGTAGACTGTGAGCAGGTGAGCCTGTGTGCCTGCTGCATCCACTGGGCAACTTCAAGGCCCCTCCTACTTTGCTGCCTTATCCTTGAAGCAAACGTGGATTTGGACACCCTTTCAAACGGAGGAGTCCTTCCAACAGAGGACTGTTCTTGGAAATCAGACTAGCTTAATGGATGGGTATTAAGGGACTGTGCCAAAGGTATGTTTGCAGGGTGCTTTTTCCAGCTGCCTATTTGAAGCAGCCCTTCAGTTGCTGATGCACAGGATGCAGGAACATAATACGAATTTCCTTACAGCCACAGGGGCTTGAGCACAGTGTATTGCAAGGAGGTGGTTCCCCCAACTCTGTGCCCAGTAGACAAATGCTGGAACGGTTCCAATGTCATCCCTGATTTCCTGCAGTTTCCCCTGATTGTTACCTTTGAAAAGTAGCACTGAGAGAATGCACCCTACGCCCAAATCCACCGAACGGAGTATGCTCAGCCTGCCTTTCCCAGATATTTTCTCTGCCAAATCCATTTCTGTTCCTGCTCCCTGACCCAACAGGCATTGATGCACGTCTAGGCAGATCCCAGATGCTCTGATTATTGCAGTGTCAGCAGAAACGGTTCTGTATCTCTGTATGAAGCCCACTTCGAACCTGACTCTCTGGCGAGGCGGCAGAATAACGGCGGCAGCTTCTTGAGCCTCCTGGGCCATTCCTACTCTTAGGGGCTCCCGTCTGTGCATCCCAGGAGTGCACAGCGGCCATCAGTGAGAACTTCAGAAGAACCTTGCTAGACCCAGCAAGGAGCCATCATCCCAGTCCAGCATCCTGTTCTCCCAGTGGCCAACCACATGAGCAGCTCGCAAGCAGCACCTGAGTGCAGCAGCACTGTCCTCACATGTGATTCTGAGCAACCAATCTCAAGAGGCATATTGCCTCTGACCGTGGAGGGAGAACATAGCCGTTGAGGTTACTCGCCATCGGTAGCTGTTACACACCATCCGAATCTCCAAGCAGTGGGAGGTGCCAGGAGTTTCAGTTCTTACTCAGGGTTCTGTTTCCTTGGAAGAAAGGTCAACAGAGACTGTGATGTCTTTAGGATGGGTGACACCTGGCTTGAGCAGTACATATGAAAAGGATCTAGGAGTCTTGGTAGACCACAAACTTGACATGAGTCAACAGTGTGATGCAGCAGCTAAAAAAGCCAATGCAATTCTGGGCTGCATCAATAGGAGTATAGCGTCTAGATCAAGGGAAGTAATAGCGTCTAGATCAAGGGAAGTAATAGTACCACTGTATTCCGCTCTGGCCAGTTCTGGGCACCACAGCTCAAGAAGGATACTGACAAGCTGGAACGTGTCCAGAAGAGGGCAACCAAAATGGTCAAAGGCCTGGAAACAATGCCTTATGAGGAGCGGCTTAGGGAGCTGGGTATGTTTAGCCTGGAGAAGAGAAGGTTAAGGGGTGATATGATAGCCATGTTCAAATATATCAAAGGATGTCATCTAGAGGAGGGAGAAAGGTTGTTTTCTGCTGCTCCAGAGAAGTGGACACGGAGCAATGGATTCAAACTACAAGAAAGAAGATTCCACCTAAACATTAGGAAGAACTTCCTGACAGTGAGAGCTGTTGGACAGTGGAATTTGCTACCAAGGAGTGTGGTGGAGTCTCCTTCTTTGGAGGTCTTTAAGCAGAGGCTTGAATGCTTTGATGGTGTTTCCTGCTTGGCAGGGGGTTGGACTGGATGGCCCTTGTGGTCTCTTCCAACTCTAGGATTCTATGTGTGGTCTATGTATGTATATATATGTGTGTGTGGTGTGTGGTGTGTGTGTGTGTGTGTGTGTGTGTGTGTGTGTGTGTAAAGGACCCCTGGACGGTTAAGTCCAGTCAAAGGCAACTATGGGGTTGCAGCGCTCATCTCACATTCAGGCCGAGGGAGCCAGCCTTGGTCCACAGACAGCTTTCTGGGTCATGTAGCCAGCAGGACTAAATCGCTTCTGGTAAAACGGAGCACCGTGATGGAAACAGAGCACACGGAAATGCTGTTTACCTTCCCGCCGCAGTGGTACTTATCTACTTGTACTAGTGTGCTTTTGAACTGCTAGGTAGGCAGGAGCTGGGACAGAGCAACCTGAGCTCACCCCGTTGTGCGGATTTGAACCGCCAACCTTCGGATTGGCAAGTGCAAGAATCTCAGTGGTTTAGACCACAGCGCCCCCCACATCCCATATTATGCCTATATTATATAGGCATAATATGGGAGATCTCACAGCATTAACACCTCAACAGATCTTGCTTCTCCATTAGTCACAGCTTTGGATCCAGCACAGACCTGAAAAAGGCAGAAGCTTAATTGAAAGCATTAGGGTGGGTCGGACTGGTGGCGAAAGCGAAAGAGGGAGAGGTGGGGACTTTTGCAATGTGAAATTTCGGCAGCGGTTGTCTCTCTTTGTTTCCGCGCATTGACCCGGACAGAGAAAAAGGCAGAAGAATCCCAAGAATTTCCAAGAGCCTGCTCCGAGCCAGCTCTGCCTCTCATCCACCCCCCGCCCTGACAGTCCCTTCATCCGCTCATGTCTCTGAGCCCACAGTGGCTGCCAGTTGACAAAGGAATTGCTGAGGAAGAAAAGGAATCCATGACAGCGGGCTGCAGTGGGTGGGTGGGTGGTTAGGGGTGGCCTTTGGAGAGCTGCGTTTTTGCTGTCAAGATCACCAAGATAGTGTCAGGAGAACATAAGGAGAGCCTGACTGCTGGATCAGGTCAAAGGCCCATTCAGTTCTCACAATGACCAACAGACACCCATGGTGAGCACACAAGTAGGACCTGAGCACAACAGCCCCTCCTCCTATGAGTACAGTCATACCTCATGTTACGATTGCTGCAGGTAGCGTTCGTCACGGGATATGAACACACCGAACCCAGAAGTACCGGAAAGGGTTACTTCCAGGTTCGGCACTTTGCACATGCGCAGAAGCGCAAAATGATGCCACACGCATGCACAGAAGCGCCAAATTGCACTGCGCACATGCGCAGACGCAGCGCTTCAGGTTGCGCTCTGTTCAGGTTGCGAACGGGCCTCCGGAACGGATCCCGTTCGCAACCAGAGGTACCACTGTACAGGGCCGGATTTAGGTTTGATGAGGCCCTAAGCTCCTGAAAGTAATGGGGACCTTTATATGTCCAGCTGTCCTTTGTCAACAACAAATTGTCACTGTTTTTGTGTTGAATATATGGTATGTGGTAATTTATGGACCTCATAGGTATCTCAAGCCATTTGCACATGTTGCCGTGCAACCCATCCATGCAGAATGTTGGCACCCTATATATAGAAATGAGCAAACCAGTGGTATTTTAGGGAGCAGACTAGCAGGCAGGGCCCATTACTTACATCATAGGAGCCTACACAACACAAAACACTGTTGCTGTATGTAGGTTTTATTTTATTTGTTTTTCATTTTATATTTTGGAAAGGTACATCCAGTTTTTTTCCTTGAATTTTTTTTGGGGCCCCCAAGAGAATGGGGCCCTAAGCTATAGCTTGTTTAGCTTATACATAAATCCGGCACTGTGCGTGTGATTCCCACTAACTGGTGTCATACCAGTTACAGGTGGGTAGCCATGTTGGTCTGCCATAGTCGAAACAAAATAGAAAATTCTTTCCAGTAGCACCTTAGAGACCAACTGAGTTTGTTCTTCGTATGAGCTTTTCGCATGCACACGAAAGCTCATACCAAGAACAAACTCAGTTGGTCTCTAAGGTGCTACTGGAAAGAATTTTCTATTTTGGTGTCATACCCTCCAATATTTCTTTGTTGAAAATAGGGCAGCATAGCTAATAATAATACTAATAATAATAATATTTATACTCTGCTCATCTGACTGGGTTGCGCCAGCCACCCTGGACACCTTCCAACATATATAAAAACATAATAAAACATTCAACAATTTAACACTTCCATCTACAGTGTCTTCTAAAGGCTGTGTAGTTACTTATCTCCTTGGCTCGCATAACTCCATAGCCTCCAACATTTCTCCGATGAAAATAGGGACGTCCTAAGGAAAAGCGGGGCATTCCAGGATCAAATCAGAAACCTGGACGGCTTCTGTAAATCCGGGACTGTCCCAGGAAAACAAGGACATTTAGAGAGTCTGTGGTATTCAGAGGCTGCTTTCAACAGTGGGGGTAGAACATAGCCATCGTGGCTAAAAATGAAAATGAAAATATACCCTGCTCTTCTGACTGGGTTGCTCCTAGCCATTGGTAGTATTATCCACCCTAAGACTTCCAAATTCCCTTTTCCAAAGCCATCCAAGTTGGTGACCGTTGCTACCCCCTGTGGGAGTGAGTTCCATGGTTTAACTATGAACTGTGAGGAGAAACACTTTATTTTCTCTGTCCTGAGCCTACTAACATCCAGCACTCGGAAGAGCCCTTCTGGATCACACCAACAGACCATCGAGTCCAGCATACTGTTCTCACATCATGGCAAGGAGCCATGAATTTGCCAAATCCTGTTTGTTTGTTTTTTTAAAGCCATCCAAGTGGGTGGCCCTCATTACCTCTTAGAATCATAGAATCTTAGAGTTGGAAGAGACCACAAGGGCCATCCAGTCAGGCACATACCGAGCCGCTCGGTCACCTGGGGTGGCAAACCCGGGGACCCAGCGGCGGCGTGTGTGTGCAGCGTCACTGCGTCTGACACACATGCTGTGCGTCGTGTGTCATACGCAGCAGCTTGTGCGCAGTGTGTACAATGCACTGTGCATGTGTGCCGTGCCATAGCGGCGCCACTGAGCAGGTCCCGAACAGGCCGCAGGGCGGAGCGGCCTCGCCCCACAGCCTGCTCGCATTCCGCCCTCCCCTGTCACCCCCTCCCCTGGAACCCAGGGAGGACCACCCCCTGCCCCTTGCTCCGCCCCTGCATCCAGTCCGACCCCCTGCCAAGCAAGAAACACCAGCAAAGCATTCCTGACAGGTGGCTGCCAAGCCTCTGCTTAAAGACCCCCAAAGAAGGAGACTCCACCACACTCCTTGGCAGCAAATTCCACTCTTGAGGGAGTAAATTCCGTAGTTTAACTATGGGCTGCTGTGTGAAAGAATACAGGCGCAGTCAAGCCTGGTGTTCTTGGGGGAATTTTCTCCACTGAAAAGCAAGAGTGCCTGATGCTGCTTGTTTTATAGTCCAGGCAGCAAAAGTGGTCACACGACAAGGCAAGGGTATGTGTTGAATGCAGACCGCCAGGCCTCTTTGTCCAAATCTGCTTAGGCCATGCCTCCTAGAGCCAGTGTGGTGTAGTGGTTAAGAGTGGTAGACTCGTAATCTGGTGAACCGGGTTCGCGTCTCCACTCCTCCACATGCAGCTTCTGGGTGACCTTGGGCTAGTCACCCTTCTCTGAAGTCTCTCAGCCCCACTCACCTCACAGAGTGTTTGTTGTGGGGGAGGAAGGAAAAGGAGAATGTTAGCCGCTTTGAGAATCCTTTGGGATAAAGCGGGATATCAAATCCAAACTCTTCTTCTTCTCCTCCTCCTCCTCTTCTCAGGCCACTCCCCTCACCGACCCTGCTCACATCCACTTTCCTTCCTCCAGCCCACCGTTGGAATGTGGCCCTCAGGAGATTGTCTATAAAAGAATGTGGCCCCTGACCAGGGAAAATATTCTCCACAGCTGCTCCAAGGACTTTTTGCTGCTAGTGTCTGTCCTTTTTTCAACTCGCCAAGCTCCAAAGTGAGCTTTTTAATGCTGCTTTGCTCCTGTTCCACTTTGCTGTATCGATTTTGCGGCTGTCTTCTTGGTTTGATTTATTGGATGTTGTTTTAATTTGTAAACCACCATGGAATTTTTATGAGTAGGTGGTTTGTCAATCTTTTAAGTAAAATAAACACAGACATGCAAGTTTCACCTGCTATTTTATTGCTGACGGTGTTATTGAATGTCTAATTTTATGTTAATATGTTTTGATTGCTTAATCACTTGGGGGATTTTTGCAGTAGAGATACAGGGCTGTACCTAGTTACAGGTGGGTAGCCGTGTTGGTCTGCCATAGTCAGAACAAAATAAAATAAAAAATTCTTTCCAGTAGCACTTTAGAGACCAACTAAGTTTGTTCTTGGTATGAGCTTTCGTGTGCATGAACACTTCTTCAGATACACTGAAATGGAAGAACTGCACCCAGTTAAGTTCTACTCTGAATAGACCCATTGAAATCAAGCGCTGTGATTTATTCTAGCCTAAGCATTTTCACGGGGAACGTTTGTTTAAAGGTGGATGAGGGCAGATGTAAAACTAAACAAGTTTTAATGTGCTTGGAGCAGTCATCATTGTACTTAACTCTGCAATGAGAGAGTAAGAATCTATTTCCCAAACCTCTCTCTTCAATACACATCAGAATAACCAGTGCTGATAAGCAACAGCGGGTGAGAATTATTGCTCCCTTGCCATGATTATGGGCTTCCTAGAGGCAGCTGGATGGTCCTTATGGGGACCAGGAAGCTGGAGTAGATGGGTCATTAGTCTGATCCATACAAGACTTATCTTACATTCTTAGGAAAATATGCTTTGGGTGTGTGCCAGGAAGCTTTCCGTCCTTTCAAAGGTGCCTGAATATTTAACAGAAACTGCCCTTCGCACACCTTCTTAGGTCTCATCTCTGCAGGTGATGTTTGGGTTTCGTCAGAGAGGTATGCTTAGCCTGGGGAACAGACGATTGAAAAGAAGATGTGATAGGAGCCTTCAAATATCTGGAAGCCTGTCAAGCAGAAGATGAAGCAGACCTGCCTCCTGTTTCTCCAGAGGGCAGGATTAGAGCCAATGAATGGAATTTGTGGGGAAGAGGATTCCAGGAGGAATTTCCTAATGGCCAGAGCTGTTTGATCCTGGAACAGACTGCCCTGGGAGGTGGTGGGATCTCCTTCTCTGGATGCCATCAAGTGGAGACTCAACAGCCGTCAGTCAGGGATGCTCCTTCTCCATCTCACATTTCAGATCTAAACTAGAGGGCCTCCAAGGATCTGCCCAACTCTGTGGGTTGTAAACAATGTTAGTCCTACTCAGAGTAAACCCATTGAAATGAATGGGAATGGTTAATTGAGGTCCAGTGGCTCTGTTCTGAGTAGGACAAGCATTGGATGCAACCCTATGATTCTGTGAGGACAGCGAGCTATTATTATTATTATTATTATTATTATTATTATTAATCAGACTTATTAGCTGTTTGGTACCCAAAGGGATTTGGTACCCAAAGCTGTTTGGTACTCCAAGGGATTTGCAATGCATTAAAAAATATTTTAAAAAATATTAAAGACCAGGAGCATTTTTATTAGGGATTTTAGGGCGAGACCTGCCAAGGAAAACAAAGGATTTGTTTATGTACGCTGCAAGAGCGGCAAGAGTCTTGTTGGCACAAAGATGGAAGAACGAAGGAATCCCAACGAAGAAGAAGAAGAAGAAGAGTTTGGATTTGATATCCCGCTTTTCACTACCCGAAGGAGTCTCAAAGCGGCTAACAATCTCCTTTCCCTTCCTCCCCCACAACAAACACTCTGTGAGGTGAGTGGGGCTGAGAGACTTCAGAGAAGTGTGACTAGCCCAAGGTCACCCAGCAGCTGCATGTGGAGGAGCGGGGAAGCGAACCCGGTTCACCAGATTACGAGTCTACCACTCTTAACCACTACACCACACTGGAACAATGGCAAGAATAGTTGATGAGTTATGCGGAGATGGCAAAGTTAACATATAAACTACGTGAGAAGGACAACCATGACTTTAAGGAAGAATGGGGACTTTTTACAATTTATCTAAAAAGGCAACAAAGGGATTTGGACTCCTTGGCAGGTTTTGAATAAACATTCACAAATTTAGAAGGAGAACATATGACAGACAATGTAAGGATATGTAAAAATTTATAACATCCAGAAAGCAGTATGTATAAATAAATCGGAGAGGGGAGCTGAGGGAAGTCTTGGGAGGGTGGAGGAGGGCGGGGGGGAGGGGAGGGAATAAAAATGGGGGAAATGCAATTAATTATAATGATAATTTGTTTTGATAAGTCTTTAATATATATTTTAATTTTTTTTTAAAAAAAATAATGCCGAGAACCAAACCCAAGGTTGGAAAAAATGAATGCTTAGAGGTTTATCTTTGATGGAGCTGAGTGCAAAAAGGGGCACAGCTAATAATAATAATAATAATAATAATAATAATAATAATAATAATAATAATTTTATTTATACCCCGCCCTTCCCAGCCAGAGAACCGGGCTCAGGGCGGCTAACATCAATTAAAATCACAACAAAATAATAATAATAATAATAATAATAATAATAATAATAATAATAATAATTCCTTCCAGTAGCACCTTAGAGACAAACTAAGTTTGTTATTGGCTACTGGAAGGAATTTTGTTTCGACTATGGCAGACCAACATGGCTACCTACCTGTAACTAATACTAATACTGATAGTAATATTAATAATAATAATAATAATAATAATAATAATAATAATAATAATAATAATCCAGTGCTAAGTGGGGGGAAACCTAGCCTTGCATCTTGCTAATCTATTTCCCAAAGTAGGAGGAAGTTAGACTCTTCCTCCTCCCTCCTCTCCTCTGGCCAGCTGTCTATACTACAGCCGCCCAACAGACTTTAACCCAGTGCTGCAGAATGATGGATGATGGGATGGTCTCTCTCTCTCTCTCTCTCTCTCTCTCTCTCTCTCTCTCTCTCTCTCTCTCTCTCTCTCTCTCTCTCTCTCTCATGGAAAACAGCCTCTTTCTTTCATGGAAAACAGCCTCTGTTCTGCTGTGAAACCACGGCCATTCCCTTCCACCGCACCCTAGAGCTCAGTGCACATCACCCCCTTCCCTGAACGCTCCCACAAGGTGTTTCCTCTCCTGCGGATGATAATGAAACTGCATGCTATTTTAGGACCCATGTTTGTTGGCTCAGCCTGACGCAGTGCTGGGGGAAAAAAAAACTTGATCTGAATCACAACCAAACATGTTTACAGTCATCTCGGGGTGAAGACAGACGTATTGTTGTGTGTGTGGAGGGGTCATCTGGATAACTGAGAGCAGCAAAGGTTGAAGACCAGCATGCATTTGAATAGCAATGGACGTGACTTGAATTTTGAACGGATGCCCATTGCCCTGAGAACAAATGCCTTGCAATGGATGCAGCAAAGCTTGCATCAGAGCCACACTTTGTAATCTCTGTCTTCATCCTGAGAAACTATTACCTTTGTCTTCGCCCTTAGAAATGTTAAATATCTTGCAGGCTGGGGAGGTGATTGGATTAGGCTTGACTGGGCCCATCTGTTCTGTTTTTAAAAACAATCATATCCTTACTAGTGGGGCAGGAGAGCTGTGGGGGAAAAAATCACATCTGGCAACCAATGCACCCCTTGGGTTTCAGATAGTACATGTGTTGTTGTTGTTTAGTCGTTTGGTCATGTCCGACTCTTCGTGACCCCATGGACCAGAGCATGCCAGGCACTCCTGTCTTCCACTGCCTCCCGCAGTTTGGTCAGACTCATGTTGGTAGCTTTGAGAACACTGTCCAACCATCTCGTCCTCTGTCATCCCCTTCTCCTTCATCCATCTTTCCCAACATCAGGGTCTTTTCTAGGGAGTCTTATCTTCTCATGAGGTGGCCAAAGTATTGGAGCCTCAGCTTCAGGATCTGTCCTTCCAGTGAGCGCTCAGGGCTGATTTCCTTCAGAATGGATAGGTTTGATCTTCTTGCAGTCCATGGGACTCTCAAGAGTCTCCTCCAGCACCACAATTCAAAAGCATCAATTTGTCAGCGATCAGCCTTCTTTATGTTCCAACTCTCACTTCCATACATCACTACTGGGAAAACCATAGCTTGAACTATATGGACCTTTGTTGGTAAGGTGATGGGTAAAGGTAAAGGTAAAGGGACCCCTGACCGTTAGGTCCAGTCGTGGACAACTCTGGGGTTGCGCGCTCATCTCTCTCTATAGGCCGAGGGAGCCGCCGTTTGTCCGCAGACAGTTTTTCCAGGTC
Source organism: Lacerta agilis (assembly GCF_009819535.1). Classification (NCBI taxonomy): domain Eukaryota; kingdom Metazoa; phylum Chordata; class Lepidosauria; order Squamata; family Lacertidae; genus Lacerta; species Lacerta agilis. The sequence continues at coordinate 6,815,724 of NC_046321.1, read as the reverse complement.
ATGTGGCCAGCATGACTAAGCCGCTTCTGGTGAACCAGAGCAGTGCACGGAAATGCCGTTTACCTTCCCGCCGGAGTGGTACCTATTTATCTACTTGCACTTTGATGTGCTTTCAAACTGCTAGGTGGGCAGGAGCTGGGACCGAACAATGGGAGCTCACCCTGTCGCAGGGATTCGAACCGCCGACCTTCTGATCGGCAAGCCCTAGGCTCTGTTGTTTACCTCACAGCGCCACCCGTGTCCCTAAGGTGATGGGTAGATGAGTCTAAAAAGCCTGGAACATCTGTGCAATAGATATTGACCAACCATGGGGGCTGGAGCCCATTGGAACGGGTAGGGTAGAAGGCAGAGAAACCGACGTTAAAGGGACTGGGAGGTAGTGACAGGTACAGCCACCACCTGTTTGGTGGCAAGTCAGAAGCCAGGCAGGGGGTCTGGCTGAGGCAGACTGAGGTTGGTGGGGCAATGCCCCATTCACTCTAATAGACCACCTTCTCCTGTTGGTCCACCATATATCACAGTGTTTCCCAAACTTGGTTCTCCAGCTGTTTTTGGACTACAACTCCCATCATCCCTCGCTAGCAGGACCAGTGGTCAGGAATGATGGGATTGTAGTCCCAAAACAGCTGGAGACCCAAGTTTGGCCAACACTGATCTATCACATCCTTCCTTCTTTGGGTTGAATTTTTGGCTGACTTGCTAAATATGCTGGTTAGAGGCTGAGGATATTTCAGCGGAGTGGGAGAAAGCCAGAGCGTTGCAGGATGAGGCTATAAATCTGGCTTATTGGCTAACGAAGCTTTCATGTTGCCTTGGCACCAATGGCCCAACCCTGAGCCAAGGCTTGCAGGCAGCTAATTAAATTCAACGGCTGTGATACAAGGAGGGGATTCTGGGAGGAGAGAGAGACAGAAAGCAACGAAGTTTCTGCTTGGTGAAAACTAGACTGGCGGGACAAAACGGGAAATCAAGGACATTCACAAGCAAATGCGGCCCTCGGTGCCTCTGAATCTGGACCCCGGGACTCTTCCGCGAGCTGCACAACCTCACCATGCCACACTTTCCCCTGGCCTTGCTTCAGATCCTCCCTGAGTCAATAAGTTCTTCTACCACAAAGAGAAATGGTTTGGATGAAATAAGACACTGGGCTAATTAATACAGGTGAGAGGGCCTATTTGGCCCTCCAGCTCTTGCTGGACTACAACTCCCATCACCCCTGACCACTAGCCATGCTTGCTGGGGCTGATGGGAGTTGTAGTTCAGCAACACCTGGCAGGCTGAATGGGCCCGCTCACCTGTATTAATTAGTCCTGTGTCTTCTTTCACTATGGTTTCCCCAGTAGTGATGTACGGAAGTGAGAGCTGGACCATAAAGAAGGCTGATCGCCGAAGAATTGATGCTTTTGAATTCTGGTGCTGGAGGAGACTCTTGAGAGTCCCATGGACTGCAAGAAGATCAAACTTATCAATTCTCAAAGAAATCAGCCCTGAGGGCTCACTAGAAGGACAGATCCTGAAGTTGAGGCTCCAGTACTTTGGCCACCTCATGAGAAGAGAAGACTCCCTGGAAAAGACCCTGATGTTGGGAAAGATGGAGGGCACAAGGAGAAGGGGACGACAGAGGATGAGATGGTTGGACAGTGTTCTCGAAGCTACCAATATGAGTCTGACCAAACTGTGGGAGGCAGTGGAGGATAGGGGTGCCTGGCATGCTCTGGTCCATGGGGTCACAAAGAGTCGGACACGACTGAACGACTGAAAAACAACAACTTCTTTCACGCCAACCATTTGCCTTTGTGGTAGAAGAAGCTATTGACTTTGGCTATTATGGAAAAAAATAACATAAACTATGTATCTCCAGAGGATACCAATAATTTCTGATAACTATTTTGGGGTGGGGAGTTATGGATACAATGTTTGATTGCTGTCGGTGAGGCATTTTTACCTAGGTATTTTTCACACTACCTATTTTTCAGGTCAAAATGCTCACTCAAGGTGGTTTGCAAATAAAACCTTATAACCATTTATCCCACCTGGTTTTTTTTTATTTTTACGATTGTACCTCAGTTTGGAGACTTTTAGTCAAAAATCCAAGGAAGGAAGGAAGGAAGGAAGGAAGGAAGGAAGGAAGGAAGGAAGGAAGACAATAGGAAAGAAGGAAGGAATACAGAGAACAGGAGAGAGGGAAGGAAGGAGGTTTCGGGGTGGTGGTGGTGAAATAGCTTTCATAACCCCAGTCACATTTAATCATGCAATGCCGAGAGACTTTATGAACATCTAAACATTTGTCTTTGAGATTACATGTGCTTGGTACAGGAAGATGGACTGGGGCAGTGCGTTTCTTGAGACAGTGTTTTTTTTTAAAAAAAATTTTTTACAAGTTGAAGCACTTGGAAAGAATGCGGACAGGAGGAGATACCTGCCTGCCAGTGAGAAGAGGCAAACTCTGGCTGAACCCACCTTTTATCACGGGGGGGGGGGGAGTGGTACAAGGTGGAACAGTGTTTAGACACAAAATCCAACCCGCGCCTGTGAAAAGGACGAGCATAAATTATAGTGATTGGAGAGATGGCGCACTGCAGGGCGAAGAATGAAAAATTAACTATGCCTTTTCTCTTTCAACTCTCTCACTGACTTGGGGGAAATGTTGGAGGGTATGGAATAGGACGCCCCTATTTATATTGGTCCATGGGGTCACGAAGAGTCGGACACGACTGAACGACTGAACGACAACAACATTTATATTGGTATGGAATTATGCGACCCCCACCGAGCCAAAGAAATAATTAGCTATACAACCTTTAGAAGACTTCTGATGGCAGCCCTGTATAGGGATGTTTTTCTTAATGTTTAATGGGTGACATATAAATGATAAAATTATAATTATAATTATAATGGAATAAAGGTAAAGGTAAAGGGACCCCTGACCGTTAAGTCCAGTCGCGGACGACTCTGGGGTTGCGGCGCTCATCTCGCTTTACTAGCCGAGGGAGCCGGCGTACAGCTTCCGGGCCATGTGGCCAGCATGACTAAGCAGCTTCTGGCGAAGCAGAGCAGCGCACGGAAATGCCGTTTACCTTCCCACCGGAGCGGTACCTATTTATCTACTTGCACTTTGATGTGCTTTCGAGCTGCTAGGTTGGCAGGAGCAGGGACCAAACAATGGGAGCTCACGCCATCGCAGGGATTTGAACCGCCGACCTTTTGATCTGCAAGCCCTAGGCTCTGTGGTTTAACCCACAGCACCACCCGCGTCCCTTTATAATGGAATAGGGCATCCCTATATTCATTGGAGAAATGTTGAAGGGTATGCTCACAACTCTCAGCGACCTTAACCAATTTCAGCTCCCAGAATTCTTGGGGGAAGCTATGACTGTTTAAAGTGGTGTTTTGTAGTAAGGTTAAAGCTCACTGGGAAATGATATATAATGAATTGAAAAGGATGTTTAAAATAACGTTTGTAAAAAATAAAAATAAAAAACCCAGAAGCTTTTCTTTTGGAAATTATAGGGACAGAACTACCTAAATTGTATAGAAATTTATTTATGTATGCTACTACAGCAGCAAGAATGTTACTTGCCCAAAACTGGAAAGAAGCAGAAGTCTGAGTAAAGGAAGAAGGGATACAAAAACTCATGGAATGTGCAGAAATGGCGCAACTTACTGGAAGAATAAGAAATCAAGGCAACAAACTTTTTATAAAAGAGTGGATATGGTTTATTGAATATTTACAGATAAATTGTAAACAGATAAGAACATTGGCAGGATTATTGTAACAACCTGCAGTTTCGTAAGCGTTTAGATTTAAAGTAGATAATTAAACGAGCAAATTAAATGAATTTGGATATGCAGAAGATATTAAAAATAAACTTAAGGAACCGAGGAAAGGGGGGGGGAGTCAAAGTTTTGAAATGTTAAGATGAATGTAAAATTTGGGAAATGTACGAGTCTGAAAAGTATATATAAAATTTAAAAATAAGAAGTAAAGTGGTGTCATAGCTTTAAATGTATGGTCTGAATGTATGGCCAAACTCGTGGGCCCTCCTGGACAGAGTAAACCCTCATACCTCAATGGCCTGCTGTGCCTGCAATTCAGAATGTTGGGTGGGACTGGGAAATGGGGGGGGGGGAGATCTGAAGAGCACACTTCTGAATTCTTGCACGTTATCTCCAAGTGGTGCTTCTTGGCTCTTTGCCCGATGGCCCCATACCTCTGTTATTTGAAAACGTTTCTTTTGCATGGGCTTCGGATGAGGTGGACCTTAAAGGGTAAGGCGTCCGCCCTGCCTGTAACCCTGTAACAGGCACTCCCAGCCTCTGAACCAGAAGATGTATGTGTTTATTTCGGAACATTTCAAGAGCAACGGCGTGGAGGAGTTTGAAGGATTTCTTTGGAGGGATTCTTGCCTTGGGAGGAGCAAGATTCTGGCAGAAGACGCACATCGCCAGGCTCTTGCTTAGCGGAGGACACAATTCCCACATCTCATTTCGAGTATTCTCTGAAGTCAAACACCAGAGCATCCTAAAGGTAAAAATAAAGGTACCCCTGACTGTTAGGTCCAGTCGCGGACGTCTCTGGGGTTGCGCGCTCATCTCGCTCTATAGGCCGAGGGAGCCGGCGTTTGTCCGCAGACAGCTTCCGGGTCATGTGGCCAGCATGACAAAGCCGCTTCCGGCGAACCAGAGCAGCGCATGGAAACACCGTTTACCTTCCCGCCAGAGTGGTACCTATTTATCTACTTGCACTTTGACGTGCTTTCGAACTGCTAGGTGGGCAGGAGCTGGGACCGAGCAACGGGAGCTCACCCCATCGCGGGGATTCGAACTGCCAACCATCCAATCGACGAGCCTTAGGCACTGTGGTTTAGACCACCCGCGTTCCCCCAGAACATGCTAGAGAATGACATACCCTCCCAACGTCTCACCAATGCGATGCGAGAGATGAATGAATCAGTCTATTTGCGGGTCACTCTGTGTTCGCCCATAAATTTCTCCTGTGCCATTTCCTCATTAATCTGCAGTTTAATATAATTGAGGTTCCTTAATCTTGGTTTGCTGCAATGCCTGACCTGGACCGTTCAGAGCTGAGCTGTAGTCCGTCCTGACACTATCAAGCAGACACGGGCTTGATTCACACACAGTGCCAAATTTTAATTATGTTGTAATTTGTATTGTAATATTCCATATTTTATTTTGTGTTGGGGTTGCAGGCTGCCTGGAGATGTTTGCTTGACAGGGTGTGTGTACATACCATATTTAAAATTGAAAGAATGAATGATAAAGAAATGAAATTCGTCCAGTGAGCAAGTTTTGTGGATGCCCCATATATCTGGCCCCTATATGGCTTCGTGATTACTCATATCTCCCACTGTACTAGAATCATAGAATTGTAGAGTTAGAAGGGACTTCAAGGGTCGTGTAGTAAAGGTAAAAGGTAAAGGACCCCTGGACGGTTAAGTACAGTCAAAGGTTACTATGGGATGTGGTGCTCATCTCACTTTCAGGTCGAGGGAGCCAGTGTTTGTCCACAGACAGCTTTCTGGGTCATGCGGCCAGCATGACTAAACTGCTTCTGGTGCAACGGGGCACCGGGACAGAAACCAGAGTGCACGGAAACGCCGTTTACCTTCCCGCCGGAGCGGTACCTATCTATCTACTTGCACTGGTGTGCTTTTGAACTGCTGTGGTCTAAACCACTGAGCCTCTTGGGCTTGCTGATCAGATGGTTGGCGGTTCAAATCCCTGCAACGGGGTGAGCTCCCGTTGCTCGGTTCCAGCTCCTGCCAACTTAGCAGTTCGAAAGCACACCAATGCAAGTAGATAAATAGGTATTGCTGTGGCGGGAAGGTAAACGGTGTTTCCATGCACTGCTCTGGTTTCGGTGTTCCGTTGCCCCAGAAGCGGGTTAGTCATGCTGGCCACATGACCTGGAAAAACTATCTGAGGACAAACACCGGCTCCCTCGGCCTGAAAGCGAGATGAGCGCCACAACCCCAGAGTCATTCGCGACTGGACTTAACTGTCAGGGGTCCTTTACCTTTACCTTTTTTTTAAAAGATCCACTACCCAAGTCCCCAGAGAGCCAGTGCCCATCAGCAGGGATGATGCTGAACTAAATGGACCAATGGTTTGACTCAGTGTAAGGCAGCTTCCAACATTCCTGATATTATCCCTAAAAGCTTGCATACAAAATCCAGTCCTCAAAGCAAACCACCATTACAACCATCAGTTTCCACAAAACAAGTAATCTCATATCCCACCTTTCCCCTGCACTCCTGAATGGCAGGGGGATGGACTAGATGACTTCTGGGGTCCCTCCCAACTCTACGATTCTATGATTCCCAAAGAAAAGGTTCTCGCTGACCCCTTATTTGGGTTTAGCAAGGTTGTTGCATCATGTGCCCTTGGGGCAGTTCATCTTACTGTACCACAACTGAAACACCGGACTTGTTCTTTTGTGGTTTTTATAGCCTCTTCTGCCAAGGTTCTGCTGGTAAATCCTGCATCCCACTTCTGGGAAGAACAACATCCTAGCTCCAGCGACTCTCCTTGGCTGATGATTGTTCATCTAATAAGGACACCTGAGCTTCGGATGGAGACAAATGGTCTTGAATTACCTGCTGCTGACGAAGCCTCCATTCACTCCCTAGCGTATTTGGAATATTTTCCTTCCAGATCTTTGCTACGTATCTCTCTCTCTCTCTCCCCCCCCCCCCTTTACTGATCGTTCCCCTGCAGTTATTAGCTTTGTAAAACATCTCCTCCCCGGAAAGTCAAGGGAGGCCTTTTCGTTCTGATGTGTCTAGCAAGTGCCCTAGGAGCAAATGGAGCATTGGCTCACCAAGGATATGTGATGATAGCATAACACACTAAATAACATTAATATGAATAAATAAAATGTATGGTACGATCCCTTAAAATGTGAAAGTTAAAAGCAAACTCAAACAAACAAATAATGTGAGCAGATTTAAAACCACAATGTGTTTTTATATTGTGGTTTTACGTTGTGAACCACCCTGAGATTGGGTTGTTGTTGTTGTTGTTGTTGTTGTTGTTGTTGTTGTTGTTCAGTTGTTCAGTCGTCTCCGACTCTTCGTGACCCCATGGACCAGAGCACGCCAGGCACGCCTATCCTTCACTGCCTCTCGCAGTTTGGCCAAACTCATGTTAGTCGCTTCGAGAACACTGTCCAACCATCTCATCCTCTGCCGTCCCCTTCTCCTTGTGCCCTCCATCTTTCCCAACATCAGGGTCTTTTCCAGGGAGTCTTCTGTTCTCATGAGGTGGCCAAAGTACTGGAGCCTCAGCTTCAGGATCTGTCCTTCTAGTGAGCACTCAGGGCTGATTTCTTTGAGAATGGATAGGTTTGATCTTCTTGCAGTCCATGGGACTCTCAAGAGTCTCCTCCAGCACCATAATTCAAAAGCATCAATTCTTCGGCGATCAGCCTTCTTTATGGTCCAGCTCTCACTTCCATGCATTACTACTGGGAAAACCATAGCTTTAACTATACGGACCTTTGTCGGCAAGGTGATGTCTTGGCTTTTTAAGATGCTGTCTAGGTTTGTCATTGCTTTTCTCCCAAGAAGCAGGCGTTGAGATTGGGTGCTATACAAATATAACAACAACAACAACAACAACAACAACAACAACAACAACAACAACAACAACAGTACTGTACCAGTGGCATCGCCAGGTGTGGCTTGGAACATCTCCCTGCCTGAGCCACTGCAGAGCTGCTGCCAGCCAGTGTAGACAGTATGGAGCTAGATGGAGCAATAGTCTGACCCAGGATATACAGCAGTCTCCAGGGGTGCCAACTCGCCCTCAGGGTTGTGGGTGCCCGCTGCCGCAATGCAGATGTGTGACGTCAGACGCACGCACCTGCACATAGTGTGTGTGACATCACACACATGACATCATAGTGTGTGTGTGACATCACACGCATGACATGCAGGCATGTGAGTGTGACATCGCATGTTGTGGCGGCAGTGGCTCCTCTTCCTCTTCCTTTTCCTCTCTGCACCCAGCGAGGCACCCTTTTCTGCGGGGAGGGGCTCGGACTCAGAGGCACAGAGACTCTGGACTCAGCTATACAACTGATAAATAAAACGTTTCAAGTGTGTTTTAAGTGCAATATACAATAGGACACTAGATGGCGATGGTGAGACTGATGGAAAATTCAATGTATTTTTTTAATGATTTAAAGAAGCATTTTCAAAGCAGTTTTTATATATGTCTAGATTCCACCTCTGCCTCCACATCTGAGCCCCACCCCGCTGGAAAAGAGTGCCTCACTCACTGGCTGCGGAGAGTGGAGCTGAACTGCTTCCACTATAGCAGTGTTTTTCAACCACTGTTCCGTGGCACACTAGTGTGCCGCGAGATGTTGCCTGGTGTGCTGTGGGAAAAATTGAAAAATTACTTTATATATAGTCAATATAGGCACAGAGTTAATTTTTTTAACATTTTCTAATGGTGGTGTGCCTCGTGATTTTTTTCATGAAACAAGTGTGCCTTTGCCCAAAAAAGGTTGAAAAACACTGCACTATAGCTACCTCCTGACGCCTTTTCTCATTGACTTTGTGGGTGCCCAGCCCCCCCCAATTATATTATTGTGGGTGCCCAAACACCCATGGCCCCCTGGAGTTGGCTCCTGCGGCAGTTTCCTATGGTCCTAACTGCAGCTCCCAGGATCCTTTGCAGGAAGCCGCGGCTGTTAACGTGGTCAAAGCGTGCTTGAAATCTATGGTGCAGTTGTGAGCTCTGCGTGTGTGTTGGCAGTGCCGTTTTAAGCCCAAACAAAGGACCTGGAGATGTGGAGTAACTGCAGGAGCAGATTAGGCTCAAGAGCAATAAATAACCCGATCCATTTGGAGAAAGCACTCATGCGGCCTTCACAACCAACCCGGGGGCAAAAACAACAACATCGACAAAGTCTAGGATTGCCTATGAAACAAGAGTCTTTAAATATCCAGCGTGGTTGTTTTTCAAGAGCGTTTTTACCGCCTTGGTAGGAAAGTTTATTAAAAACAGCGCTAGTTGGCTGGTGTCCTGCTGCCGCCGCCTTTTTCCTCTGCTATGTTGAAGTTGTTTGATAAGAGCTTTCTGCCCCAATCTTTTGAAGCTGGTAGCAGTTTCCCCTGGAGAATGCAAAGTGTTCTGAACAACCGATCGAGACGAATAATAAGCGAGACAAAGAACGTTATTAAGAAACTGCTCGCAGAGGCTGGTGGGCGTGAGAGTCCCTGGGGGAATTTTCTCTTGGGGAGTGCAGGGGACCATCCTACCATTCGAGCAGTCTTTCTCTACCTTGGGTCCCCAGATGTTCTTGAACTACGACTCAGACAGGCCCCAACCACTGGGTATGCTGACTAGGCAGGATGGGAATTGGTTCCTCGTCATCCTGGAAAACAGTGACAAGTGAGGTGTCCTGGGCTTGTGGCTGATCAACATCTTTATAAATGACTTGGATGAAGCTATTGAAGGATTGCTCATCAAATTTGCTGATGACACCAAACTGGGAGGAGTGGCCAGTGTCGCAGAGATTGGAGAACTGGGCCCAAAGTAACAAAATGAATGAACGGACTTCCATGGGAGGTGGTGAACAGCCCTTCCTTGGAGACTTTAAAGCAGAGGTTGTATGACCATCTGTCATGTATGATTTACAGATAAGCCACAGGGTCCCTTCCAACCTTACGACCATGATTCTGTGTATGTAAATAAATGGGGAAAGAAGCAAAAAACTATTTGTGTGATTGCCTCGCAGTGAATTGCACCACAAGATGGGGTCATTTGTTCTTAAACTGATGTGTTACCCTGCAGCAGAAAATGTGCTTATTGGGCATAAGCCAGTTTCTAAAAAGCCATTGCTTCTTTAACCTTCTAAGTTGCAAAGAAGGCAAGCAAAACTATCCCGCACCAACACCCAAGTTATGCCTGCCTTGCATTGCCATCTTTAACCTTTGCTCTCATAGGAGTGTCTGGGAGCTTAGGAATGATCCTTTTGCTGCTTCAGGATGACCATAACGCTCTGCTCGGAAACCGAGATATTTTCTTTTAATTATGAAGAAGACTGCACAGCTGTCGTTGGGCTTTTGCTCACCTCTTCTAAATGTTAGGCTCATTAGCATTCTCATCGGAGGCCAGCTGTTTCATCTCATTTGTTCATTTAATTAGTCCTCCAACACATCAGGAGTAACGCCGGAGTTTTGCGTCGAGATTTTGTCCATCTCCATCGGAAAAAGAGAACATTTATGCCTACTTCAGCAGCTCCAGCATCTTGAGGATCTGGGAATGGTGCTGTCAGCAAATTTAGATGCTTGCGATGCACAAGAGGGGTCCTGTATCCTCCTGGGTCAGGTCAGGGAATCGAACTGTAGGACGAGGCAAAATAATTGTTTAGAGAGGTAAGCTTGTTGGGAGTCAAGCAACAGAGCTTGCAATAAGCTACCTGAACTCTCTTTCTGTGTGTGAGAAAGACAGATGGACAGAAAGGCAACATATTTTTTCTCTCTTTTAGTAACTACTTGTTGGTACAGTAAATCATTTCTTTTAAGGCTTTACTTCCTTCCTGCTTTTTCTCCAAGTATCACGCACTTGCAAAGACATCACCTTGCCGACAAAGGTCCGTATAGTTAAAGCTATGGTTTTCCCAGTAGTAATGTACGGAAGTGAGAGCTGGACCATAAAGAAGGCTGATTGCCGAAGAATTGATGCTTTTGAATTGTGGTGCTGGAGGAGACTCTTGAGAGTCCCATGGACTGCAAGAAGATCAAACCTATCCATTCTCAAGGAAATCGGCCCTGAGTGCTCACTAGAAGGACAGATCCTGAAGTTGAGGCTCCAGTACTTTGGCCACCTCATGAGAAGAGAAGACTCCCTGGAAAAGACCCTGATGTTGGGAAAGATGGAGGGCACAAGGAGAAGGGGATGACAGAGGACGACATGGTTGGACAGTGTTCTCGAAGCTACTAACATGAGTTTGGCCAAACTGCGGGAGGCAGTGAAGGATAGGCGTGCCTGGCATGCTCTGGTCCATGGGGTCATGAAGAGTCGGACATGACTGAACGACTGAACAACAACAAATCACGCACTAGTTGGGAGGAACCAGGTGGGGAACCCCCAAGGAAAGAAGCCTCAGAGCCCAGGGAGTGGAACAACACTGAGAAGTCCGGCGGAGAAGGCTGGGAAGAGGAGGTATCGGAAGTGGAAGATTTAACAGGGCTTAGTGAGCAGGGAGAGTCTGTGACAGAGAGAAGTCCAGACTCAGAGGCAGAAGCTGAAGCAGGAGAGGAGGGAGACCAAGAGGCAGAGATGAGTCAGGCTAGTGAAGAGTCACACGTGCCTCTCTCTCCTGCTGTGACAAGCTCCCCCTGTCTCCCAGAACCAGGAAAGGCATGAAGAGGGAGGAGGAGAGACTGGCTGCATGCAGACACAGTCTCTGATTGCTTGGGAAAAGCCTTGGAGAGGAGGAGATGTCTATATCAAGATGTCTATGCCAAGATGTCTTGGCAACTGATTTCTTGGAAATGACCTGCTGTGCTCAATAGGCCTGACACTCAGCCAAGAGCTAATAAAGAGTTAACTTCAGCATTGAAATGTGTGATTTACTGGTCGGCATGCTCCGTGACATCAAGTTAGCTCAAGTTAGCAGCAGTGTGAGTCAGCTTGTGCTAGTGTTAACTTCTTGGTTCTATCTTGGACACAAGTAATTCCTGTAGCCTGAATACAGTCGTACCTTGGAAGTCGAACGGAACTCATTCCAGAAGTCCGTTCGACTTCCAACATGTTCAGAAACCAAAGCGCAGTTTCTGATTGACTGCAGGAAGCTCCTACAGCCAATCAGAAGCCGTGGAAGCCCTGTTGGGCGTTCGGCTTCCAAAAATAGTTTGAAACTGGAACAGTCACTTCTCGGTTTGCGGCGTTCGGGAGCCAAAACGTTCGGGAACTAAGCTGTTCAAAAACCAAGGTGAGACTGTACCTTTGTTTGCCATGACATATAAAGTTTGCTCATTCTTGCAAACAGCAGTCTTGCCAGACCATTTCTTTCGGCACTGCTGCAGTATATTTACCAAACTCAATCAAGGCTTAGGTCGGCTCCCAGCAGTGGACAGGTGAGAAAAAGGGAGAGCTTTGGTTCAGTGGGAGAACATCTGCCTTGGAAGCAGAAGGTCCCTGGTTCAATCTTCAACATCTCCATACAGAGATGGGTCTGTATTCACTCTGCTGGGTATCGCAAGTGGGGAGAGTCGCTGTTGTTCTCATGTCCTGTTTGTGGCCTTCCCATGGGTACCCGGTGCCACTGGAACAACAGGATGTCAGATTAGATGAGTCTCTGGCCTGATCCAGTTGGCTGGTCTCTTCTTGAATTCTTGAACATAACTTGATAGTTAAACAGGTAAGCTGGTGCAGTTCGTTCCACACAGGTGAGCTAAGTCCATAGCTCAGCACCCTAGCAGCACTTGCCAGGCGATGCACAGATCTTCGAGGTGCATACCTCAGTCCCAAGGTAAAGGTAAAAGGTAAAGGCGACTGTGGGGTTGCAGCACTCATCTCGCTTTCAGGCCGAGGGAGCCAGCGTTTGTCCACAGACAGTTTTCCGGGTCATATGTCCAGCGTGACTAAACCACTACTGGCACATGGAAGACTGTGACGAGTACAAGAATGCACGGAAATGCCGTTTACCTTTCCGCCGCAGTGGTACCTATTTATCTACTTGCACTGGCGTGCTTTCGAACTGCTAGGTTGGCAGGAGCTGGGAGAGAGCAATAGGAGCTCAACCCGTCAGGGGATTCGAACCGCGGACCTTCCAATCAGCAATGAACATAAGGAGAGACCTAGCAGATCAGAAGAAGGATCCCTTTTATCCTGCATCCAGTTTCCATCTAGATGCTCCCAGGAAGCCAACGACAGGCCTCTGAGACTATCACTTCTGCCAGGCGTGACTTGCCAGCCATCACGGACAGGCAGAGGACATGCAGATTACAGTAACCGCATTAATTGCAAATCTCAAGCTTAATGAACGGATCACGAGTCACTGCTGGGACGTGGCGCCATTTCAATTCTCTTGCATTTTATCGAAAAAGCACTGATGCAACATGGTCACAGGACCGGGCTCCCAGCAGCAGCCTTGCCTGTGGCCATGTTTTCCCCAAATGCAATTTCCAGACAGACGTCAAGGGATGCCCCGGGCAGAGCGCATTGCAGCAGTCTAACCCAGCAGCTACCACAGGGCATGTAACTGGGGCAGCATTTGGATGATGTTGTTCCTGAAGTAGCCATCGGATGAGTGGAGGTAAGGAAGAGACTTGTTAGATGGCACAACACTGTTTGGCCGCCATATGTACGGAGAGAGGAGGGCACTTAGGGCGCTTGCCAATTCCTTCTGGCTCGGGAGGATATGTGGAAAGGGCAGAGGGGAGCGATTTTTTCATTTTCTGCAGCTGGCTCCCACTCGAACGCCTTTTATAAATCAACCCAGTTAGAACATTCCTCCCTCTGGTGTCAGAGGAAGGCTTTTAACTCCTTCAGGCTGGAGAGACGGAGGAGGAAATGATGGAGGAGGTGGGGGGGGGAGAGAGAATTTCCCCTCCCGAAACGCCAGCATCGCTGGGATGAGAGTCCTGCTGGGTCCCCTGCTCTCGGGCAGGTGCTGTGCTGAGAAGATATTGCGCCCTGTAATTTATTCCTTGTTTACTGGAAGCGGAGAAATTGCTGCCGCAACTCTGTGCCAAGGGGAGGAGGATGCTTCAAGCTGAACAATGGGGATCCCCCCTTTCATTCCAGGGCTGTGTCTCCTCTAGGCTTAAGGGGGAAATAACAAGGTGGCGCTGTGGGTTAAACCACAGAGTCTAGGGCTTGCCGATCAGAAGGTCGGCGGTTTGAATCCCTGGGACGGGGTGAGCTCCTGTTGTTCGGTCCTAGCTCCTGCCCACCTAGCAGTTCGAAAGCACGTTAAAGTGCAAGTAGATAAATAGGGACCGCTCCAGCGGGAAGGTAAACGGCGTTTCCGTGCGCTGCTCTGGTTAGCTAGAAGCGGCTTTGTCATGCTGGCCACATGACCCGGAAGCTGTCTGCGGACAAACACCGGCTCCCTCGGCCTATAGAGCGAGATGAGCGCTGCAACCCCAGAGTCGGACACGACTGGACCTGATGGTCAGGGGTCCCTTTACCTTTACCTTTAGCCCCAGTTCTGAGCCACGGAAGTTTGTTTCATGCGGATAATAAAACAGGCCCACACTGCAGGGAGGGCTGTCATGTTTTGCGTCTGACAACCGTGCAGTGTCAGACGGTGTGCCGTTCCTCAAAGCAGCACAGAGGGGGAAGCCCCAGGAGCCGGCGCTCGGTCGCCGCTGGAGCAGCAGCGCCGGCTGAGATGGACTACATGGTCCATCCCGCCGGCACTGCTGCTCCAGCGGCAACCTGCTGAGTGAGCACCAGCTCCTGGGGCTTCCCTGTCCCAATCGCGCGAGGCAGCGCCGGCGGACGGACCCCGGACGGGCCGTGGGGCGGAGTGGCTCCGCTCCACAGCTTGCTCGGGTCCGCCAGCAGGGCTGGCCTGGCCCATGTGTCACCCCCATCCCCTGGAACCCAGGGCGGACTGCCCCCACCGCCCCGATTGAAGTTTACAAGATTATGCATTATGGCCCGCAGAAAGCGTAGAGAGAAAAGTTTTTAATGCTGGAACTCGTGACCATCTGACGAAGCCGAATGTTGGAAGATTCAGGACAGGTTGTAATCGGAAAATCCCAGGTGTGGAACTGCCCAGGCACCTGGCCCTTGGGGATAAGCCCACTGGTTTCTGCGGAGTTAAATAAAAGAAGTCCAGCCACTGGAGCAAGGACAAGACAGGGTTTATTGCGCAATAGGTTACAGTCAAAACTGCCCCCCCCCCCCGAGCAGCGTTACAAGAACTTTTAAAAACTCCTATCATATCCCAGAATACAGTTTGGAAACATCATTACTACGTCAAAGGGAAGGGTTACACATGATTAACATATAGGAAAAACAAGATTAGCATATGGGGGAAACAGAGCAATATCAGGGAGATAGCCCTGGGCCAATGTGAATGGGTGTTAAGTATTGGCAAGGATACCTTGAGCACTTATCTGGGAGAGAACAATGGGATTCCAGCTGAGGGATATTAGCCCCGGTGGCTTCCTGAAGCAACCAGAGATTACCTGCTGAGGCATTTCCCTGTGCACGTGGTCTCTCACCTACTGGATCATGGCGGAGAGATGGGTCCCCTTAAGGGCATCACTCCATAACCCAAATGAGTTTGCTCGGGAGGAGACTTTGCTTGGGTGACCCCCCCCCCCATAATTTCCGTAACAAGGTAAAATAAAGGACTTATTCTTCACACAGCACAGAGTTCAATGGCAAAACTCCCTCCCTCAAGAGGCAGTTAGTATGGCTTTAAAAGAGGATTCGGCAGATTCATGGAGCAGAATTAAAAGAGCGGCTTCACATATTTATCTTCTGGA
Source organism: Lacerta agilis (assembly GCF_009819535.1). Lineage (NCBI taxonomy): Eukaryota > Metazoa > Chordata > Lepidosauria > Squamata > Lacertidae > Lacerta > Lacerta agilis. Next base: position 6,800,239 of record NC_046321.1, on the reverse strand, counting down.
AAGACGAGACCATAATTCAGTACTAGAGAAGATGTTTCCCATGGAGAAATCCCAGGTTCAGTCTCCAGCATCTGCAGGTGGGGCTGGGAGGGTCATTTTGTCTGAAGCCCTGGAGAGCCACTGCCAGCCAGTGTAGACACTATTAGCTAGATGCACCAGCGGGCTGAGATTCCTACATGCCTTGGAAGAAAGTGTGACTGGGCCAGTGGTATTCTGGCTGGTTAGTTGACCCTACTCTGCAGGGTTGTTGTAGAGATTACTGAGGTAAGTTGTGGAAAGAATTTGGGAGCTCATATGGAGCGGGGGAAGATGTCAGATACCAAGGACATGATCCGGTCATAGCTGAGCACTAGGATAGGAGAGCTGAGATTAGAATCATAGAATCATAGAATCATAGAGTTGGAAGAGACCACAAGGGCCATCCGGGTCCAACCCCCTGCCAAGCAGGAAACACCATCAAAGCATTCCTGACAGAGGGCTGTCAAGCCTCCGCTTAAAGACCTCCAAAGAAGGAGACTCCACCACACTCCTTGGCAGCAAATTCCACTGCCGAACAGCTCTCACTGTCAGGAAGTTCTTCCTAATGTTAGGTGGAATCTTCTTGTGCTGAAATCTTTCCTGAAATCCAGGGGAATTAAAAATGTCTAATCATGCTGTATGCATTAGCTTTATTACATCATATTGAAAATAAAGTGGCAACAGAAACCCATTTTTAAAATAAAAAACCCCTCCCTTTGCAGCTCACCCTCAGCAGTTTCCTCGCCCTCTTGCAAACGTACCCAGCTGCCAGAATCACAATTAAGCTATTAAAAAAATTAAAAGACGCCAAAAAATGAAAAGCTATTGAGAATCTTGCAGAGAATTATGAACACTCAATTGACATTCATTAAGATTTGTGGCTCGAGGCGATGACGGGAGGAAGAAACTTGCAAATTGTAAGCTGCCTTGCAAACTAAAGGGGTTGACTTATTTTTTTTTTAATGTCCTAAGCGAATAAATGCAATTTTATTTTTGTAGTTGTTGTTGTTGGCATCTAAGCATCATTATCTTTTGCACGCACAACTGAGATAACTGGATCTGACTCCCCCCGCTCCCCCAAAAGAAGGGGAGCTGAGTTTGATCTGACCGAAGCGAGAGAACATGCCACACAAAAGCCAGAGAATGAGGATTAGCACCAGGAAAACCCTGGCTATAAATCTACTGTTAGGGTCTGATGAAAGCACTCATCTCAGATGGGAACGTCCTCTCTGCAAGAGATGCGTAACCGCTTTGATTTTTCTGGTGGGCCTGCTCAGCGTAACTTTGCAGACAGGAGTGTCAGAAGAGCTTTGTCGACCTGGGAGGGCCGGCTCTGAAGTACTCTTCTCAGCTGGCGGAGGGAGGCCAGGCCTGGAGAGCCAGTGCAGAGCAGGTACCAGGAACGAAATCTTAAGGTGAAATTCCTCGCATTGCTGGGATATCACGGTGCCCTGTGAAGTACTCCTTTGGGATGGCCCTTTGAGCTGGCTCGCCTGTTCTCGGAAGGGAGAGGCGGGGGGGGGGGGGAGAATTTTAAGGGAAAGGAATTCTTTCACGATGCAACTGTTGGAGACGAGAAGAGACTTCTTGGGTCAGGCCAAAGCCCCATCGAATCCAGTACATTCATCGAGTCCAGCAAGCAGAACCTGGGTGCAACAGCATTTCATGAATATGACTAAGTCAGTGTGGTGTAGGGGTTAAGAGCGGTAGTCTCGTAATCTGGGGAACCAGGTTCGCGTCTCCACTCCTCCATATGCAGCTGCTGGGTGACCTTGGGCTAGTCACACTTCTCTGAAGTCTCTCAGCCCCACTCACGTCACAGAGCGTTTGTTGTGGGGAAGGAAGGGAAAGGAGAATGTCAGCCACTTTGAGACTCCTTCAGGTAGTGATAAAGCGGGATATCAAATCCAAACTCTTCTTCTTCTTCTTCTAAGTTCAGCTCAGTGATTTCAATGGGTCCCACACCCTCCAAGTGTCCCTATTTTCCTGCGACACTCCCAGATTTACAGAATGTCCCATCTTCCCTTAAAGGTAAAGGTAAAGGGACCCCTGACCATCAGGTCCAGTCGTGTCCAACTCTGGGGTTGTGCGCTCATCTCACTCTACAGGCCGAGGGAGCCGGCGTTTGTCCGCAGACAGCTTCTGGGTCATGTGGCCAGCATGACAAAGCCGCTTCTGGCGAACCAGAGCAGCGCACGGAAACGCCGTTTACCTTCCCGCTGGAGCGGTCCCTATTTATCTACTTGCACTTTAACGTGCTTTTGAACTGCTAGGTGGGCAGGAGCTGGGACTGAGCAACGGGAGCTCACCCCATGGCAGGGATTCGAACCACCGACCTTCTGATCAGCAAGCCATAGACTCTGTGGTTTAACCCACAGCGCCACCTTAGGACGTCCCTATTTTCAACGTAGAAATGTTGGAGACTATAGAGTTATGCGACCCCCAAGCCAAGGAGATAAGTAACTATGCAACCTTTAGAAGACATGTGAAGGCAGCCCTGTAGAGGGAAGCTTTTATTTATTTATTTTAAGTTAAATGTTTTATTGTGTTTTTATATATGTTGGAAGGTGCCCGGAGTGGCTGGGCAGTGGGGCAAGCCAGTCAGATGGGCGGGGTATAAATAATAAAATTGTTGTTGTAAATAATAAAATTGTTGTTGTTGTTGTTGTTGTTGTTGTTGAATAGAACGTCCCTATTTTCTTTGGAGAAATGTTGGAGGATATGGGTCCACTCTGAGTAAAACTAAATTGAACACCACCCCTTGTCTACTTGCTTCCTCTTCGCCCAGGTGCGAGGTACCTGAGGCTCTGTAGAAGTTGCTGGACTCCATCTCCCATCAGCCCCTGCCAGCATCGCCGGTCGTCAGACATGATGGGAGATGGAGTCCAGCAACTTCTGCAGGTGTTCCACTCCACCTCAGCCCGTTGTTGTCACTGACCCCTTGACACTCTTTTCCGCTGACGCCTGGTGCAGCCTGTCACGGTGAGCCTCGACTGCACAGGAAGAGCATTGTGTGTCTACCACATTCCCCGAGGTGCAGTCAGGCTGCGTCATGTTAAGATGTGCCGAGGATAGTGAGTCTCCCCTCTCAGCGATGCTTCCCCCCTCCCCTCTAAGTAGGAGGAAGAGAACATTCTGTGCCAGAGAGATGGAAGCAGGCTGACAAAGAGTGAATGCTCTGTGGAGTCGGAACGAGATTTGCTCCCTAAATTTCCCTCTTTGGGATTCTCATGTCGTACATTTAGCAGACGGGCGCTGCTTACTTTCCCAGCCTTTGCTGAGGATTTGCTTAAACATTTGCCATCTGCATTTGAGAGCTCGCGAGCTTTGATCAGGAATATTTTATATCAAGCCTTCAGTGCATGGCTTGCGGTCTTCCACAGTTCGTAGAGTTGGAAGGGACCGCCCTGGGTCATCTCGTCCAGCCCCCCTGAAATGCAGGAATCTCAGCTAATGCATCCCTGACAGATGACCACCCATAGAACCATAGAATTGTCTGTATGACAGAGCAGACATGCAAAAGTAATTTATTTTCTTTCTCCCTTTAGTAGGATTTTCATCTGCCGTTTTAAACTTTTTATTTATCAACGACATTTATACACAGGGCTGTCTTTAGCATATGCGGCGCCGGGGGGCAAAGATCTGCCCGGCGCCCCCCCCCAGGTTGCCCAGTCTCAGGCGCACAGGAGGATGGAGCCAGCTGGCCACCTCAGCGTCTCGTTGTCTCGGTCGCCCCCGAATTTGCAGCGCAGAGCCACCCGCAGCACAAGAGCCCGCTGTGGTGCTCCGACCGACGGGCGGGCTCTTCCCTGGACTCAACTCTCGGGCTCCGGACTCTCGGCCTGGCACCCCTGAGAGCCCAACGCCCGGGTGCCCCACCCCCCAGCACCTGTGGGTAAGACGGCCCTGTTTATACACTGCTTAATTACAGTGGTACCTAATCTGAAGAAGTGTGCATGCACACGAAAGCTCATACCAAGAACAAACTCAGTTGGTCTCTAAGGTGCTACTGGAAAGAATTTCCTATTTTGTTTCGACTATGGCAGACCATCACGGCTACCCAGTGGTACCCCATGTTACGTACGCGATCCGTTCCAGGTCGCGCCACGTAACCCGGGCGCACGTAACATGAACGAACAAAAACCCCCAGAGGTTCGCGGGTTTTTGTACTTCTGCGCATGCGCGAAGTGTGCAGAACGCTTCTGTGTACTTGTGCGCATCGACGCATCGTGGAGGACTTCCGGGTCGCGGAGGTGTGTATCTCGAACGTACGCAACACGGAGCGTACGAAACACGAGATATGACTGTATTTGCATTTCTAAGCAGCGTGCGTAAAATAACACAATATAAGAAAATAAGAAGGGCCTGCTGGATCAGGCCAATGTCCCATCTAGGCCAGCATCCTGTTCTCACGGTGGCCAATCAGATGTCTGTGGGGAGCCAGCAAGCAGGATTCGAACACAAGAACACTTCCCCGTCCTGCAGTTACCAGCAAGTGTTGTGCAGAAGCATCCCTGCCTGCAGCTGTGGAGGCAGAACATAAACATCATGGCTGCTCACCATACCCTCCATGAATTTTTCAATCCTCTTTTAAAGCTGTCTGAATTGGCGCCATCATTGTCTCCTGTGGGTGGGAGTTCCATAGTTTAACAGTGCCCTGCGCGAAGAAGCACTGTCCTGAATTCTCCAACGTTCAGCTTCAGAATAAAGAAACAACCCACAGAAAGTGGGACAAACAAGCAAACAAAGCCTACCATGAAACTGAACACGACCTTAAAATGGCTTCTGGAGCGAGGAAGTTCTAGTCGTGCAGCTGGAGTTCAACAAGGAGGGGGCCTGTCGCATCTCAGCTTGGAGTGAGTTCCACAGGATCGGGCCCACTGCACTGAATGCAGGCTTCTAGTAGTTAAACCACAGAGCCTAGGGCTTGCCGATCAGAAGGTCGGCGGTTCGAATCTCCACGACAGGGTGAGCTCCCGTTGCTCGGTCCCAGCTCCTGCCCACCTAGCAGTTCGAAAGCACGTCAAAGTGCAAGTAGATAAATACAGGTGAAACTCAAAAAATTAGAATATCATGGAAAAGTTCATTTCTTTCAGTAATTCAACTTAAAAGGTGAAACTAATATATGAGATAGACTCATGACATGCAAAGCGAGATATGTCAAGCCTTTATTTGTTATAATTGTGATGATTATTTGCATACAGCTGATGAGAATTTCAACTTTGGGGTTTCCATCAGCTGTACGCCATAATCATCACAATTATAACAAAGAAAGGCTTGACATATCTCGCTTTGCATGTCACGAGTCTATCTCAGATATTAAACTCCAGTAGCTAATGAAAACAATTGCTTACATAAATGGACTTTTCCACGATATTCTAATTTTTCAAGTTTCACCTGTAGGTACCACTCCAGCGGGAAGGTAAACGGTGTTTCCGTGCGCTGCTCTGGTTCGCCAGAAGTGGCTTTGTCGTGCTGGCCACATGACCTGGAAGCTGTACACCGGCTCCCTCAGCCAATAAAGCGAGATGAGCGTTGCAACCCCAGAGTCGGTCACGACTGGACCTAGTGGTCAGGGGTCCCTTTACCTTTACCTTACCAACAGGACTCCCCTAGAGTTTTCCCCTTTCCTTTCACTTCACTTTTAATTTGTATACTGTCTTTCTGCATACACAAGGCGTTTTACAAGCTGAAGAAACAACAAGGTCGACTGCAAAGATCATACACGTAATGAAAATCTGATCCAACACAGAAAAGTCACAATATCTTTAAAATAAACAACTTGCAGCAAATAAAGCAATATTCAGTCATCTGTTTCTTGGTGACTGGGTTGGGATCTAAGGGATCAGGTAGTCCTCGAGATATCCTGGCCCCATGTTGTTCTCTATCCCTGATTTGTTTTCCCCGGAGCGCTCAAGAGAGCCTGCCCAGGTTTCCTCAGCAGATTCCCATCCATTCACTGAGCAGACTCAGACCTGCCCAGGTTTCAGCAAAGTTGTATGAGATACCCTCAGGTCACCCCACGAAGCTCCCTATCTCCATGGCCCCAGGTTCGGGCTGAAGCTGACCAGTGTTTGAACGAGACTCATGTAAGAGTTCTGCTAAACAGAAATACCCATTGTTTCTCATTTGCTTCTTAACACCAATTGTTTAGTATAAATATTTGATCTTCCAACAGATGTCCAGGCGATGCACTTTTTAAGCATTCCATATGTAAGGATATGCTTTTGGCATCCCTGTTAATTTTAGTTCTAACTTTGTCTTAGTTAACCTCACCCCACGTAGTTCCTGTTGCCGACATTTCTGTAAATACATCGCCTCCTGATGCGTCAGGGCACACTTCCATTATCTTTCTCAAAATCGTGTGTCTTTTATTAAGTTTTCCAAAAATTTAACACATGCCTTTCAATGCATATTAAAACTTTTTTCTTTGTTGTTGTATGCTGTTTTTATTTCCCTTCCCTCTGTTGCAGCCTGACTTCTATCTCTGATATCTTAACAACACTATTGCAACCTTTAAGTTCTCCTGTTGCCCAATCCTGCTCCCTTGTTCATCATAGCTTCCTGCAAAGGATCATGGGAAGTGAAGCTTGCAAGGGAGAGCGCTCAGAAATTTGGCTTCGAGAGAATCCCTTTAGAGCAGGTGTGTCAGCCCTCCAGATGTTTCTGAACTACAACTCCCATCATTCCTAGCAATGGTGCATTGGCTGCAGTGGGAGTTATAGTTCAGCAACTTCTGAAGAGACAAAGGTTCCCCCCACTCCTGCTTTATTGAACTATAGCGCTATAGTTCCCAGGCTTCCTTTGGTGGTTGAGAACCATAACTGTGGAAGAGGTTTCAGACTGTTTACATGGACAATGTAGGCACAGTCTCCGAGGTCAGAGTCTCCTTGCAGAGGAAAATATCCTTTTGAATTATATACCCAACACATGGAATCTAACAAAAGGACAAGATGAATTTGGCCCTTACTATGGCCAAAAGACTGGTATTAAAGAACTGGAAAAAATAAATATGTTTTCCCCTTTAATGACTGGATTGAAGATGAACAAGTTGCGTAGAAACGTCAATTTGCCATGGCCAGATTTAATGATATTTGGAATTCATTTTTATAAATACAGTGGTACCTCGGGTTACATACGCTTCAGTTTACAGACTCTGCTAACCCAGAAATAACGCTTCAGGTTAAGAACTTTGCTTCAGGATAAGAACAGAAATCGTGCTCTGGCGGCGCAGCGGCAACGGGAAGTCCCATTAGCTAAAGTGGTGCTTCAGGTTAAGAACAGTTTCAGGTTAAGAACGGACCTCCAGAATGAATTAAGTACGTAACCAGAGGTACCATTGTACCATATTTGATTAAGGTCTGGTTAATTGCAATAACAACCCCCCCCCCCTTTTTGTCATGTGCACAATATCTTTTTTTCTGTTTTGTTTTCACATGGGTACTATTTCTTGTTTCTTCTTTGTGTCTTATTTTACTCTGTGCACTTGTAATTTATTTTCAGTAAAGAATATAAAATTATAATAATAATAAAAAGAAGAAAGATCCTTCTGGTGGGCTTCCCCAGAGGTATCTGGTTGGCCAGTTTGTGTGGAGAGCAGGAAGCTACAACGGAAGGATCTTTGGTCTGATCCAACGGGACTCTTTGGATGTTTTATAAATGTAGCAGCTATTGTCAAACAAACAAAACCATTATTTCTCCATTGCTGTCTCCTCCAAACGCTGGGTCAGCTTGCCCCAGGAACATCTCACCACCACTTGGTGAATTGGAGAGTGTGAAACAAGATGATAGACCCCATGAATAACAGCACTGCCTTACAAGGAGTGACACGGGTGGCGCTGTGGGTTAAACCACAGAGACTAGGGCTTGCCGATCAGAAGGTCGGCGGTTCGAATCCCCGCGGCGGGGTGAGCTCCCGTTGCTCGGTCCCAGCTCCTGCCAACCTAGCAGTTCGAAAGCACGTCAAAGTGCAAGTAGATAAATAGGTACCGCTCCAGCGGGAAGGTAAACGGCGTTTCCGTGCGCTGCTCTGGTTCGCCAGAAGCGGCTTAGTCATGCTGGCCACGTGACCCGGAAGCTGTACGCCGACTCCCTCGGCCAATAAAGCGAGATGAGCGCCGCATTCCCAGAGTTTGACAAGACCGGACCTAATGCTCAGGGGTCCCTTTACAAGGAGAAAGGCCGAGGCTGCAGGTGGATTTTCATCTCAGGAAAAAAATGTGAGTGTGGGGAAAGGGAGGTAAGGAAAGACAAACCAGAGCCCCTTCTTACTGCGACCCAGACGATTGCGTCTAATCTGACTTGAGGTAACACTTTGGCTGAAAAGACCCAATGTGTCCTTGGCTTAGGGTGACATTCTCTAGCTGTCATGGTGGGGCCTTCTCCTATCAGGTCTCGCTGGGGGGTGCACTCGCCTGCTCTCCCACCCACCCCACAAAAAAAGATTCCACGGGAAGGAAATCTAATCAGCTGCAGATAAACAGGCTAGCGGTGTGGGAGACTGGAGATTTTTGCTCTTGCCTCCGGGAGGAAACGCTTCCCAAAGAGACTTTGGGCTTATGGGAATTCTCAACAATGCAATCTTGCTCGGGCGGGGTGTGGGAATGAAACGCTGCCTGCTCTTAGCGCCGGAGAGCTGGAGAATGTCTCTCGCAGGCCGTTGGAGCCTCCCCAACCCCTTGCATCAGGGTGCAGAAACTTTGTCTAGGGCCGCATTCCTTTCTGGACAGTGTTCTGGGGGCCGTGTGGCACTGGGGCAAGAGTTGCCACTGGTTTTTCTGGCAAAATACAGGACAGGGGTGTGTGGTGTGGTTGGGGGGACAATTTTTTTAAAAATTTTTCATCTGCTGCTGAAGTGATTTCTATTTTTTATAAAGAATTTATTGGTATTTCAAGAAAATACAGAATGAGAAAAAGAAAATACATACAAAATACAAACTAAAAAAATACAAAACAAAAAAGACTTATACAGGACATAAAACACAACTAAAACAATAAAACACCTATTTAACTATTTAATCTTATTTATAATCTTACTTGGGGGACTTCCTCATGTCCTCTCTTCTGTGTTCATTTCAAATATACTATAGTAACTTTGTAACTACTTTATCCCTACTTTTACAACTAATCTTAATAATTATCTATCAACTTATATCTATCACCTTATTCTTAACAAAGTACAGAAAATGGAAAAATCACAATTATATCTTCTTATATCCTATTTTAAACTAACATTTTAATGCTATCGCCTATAATGTCCACTGATTTCAAATTCAAATATCTAACTTTTCACGTTGTTTCAAATATTCTTTAAATTTCTTCCAGTCTTCTTGCACCTTCTCTTCCCTCTGGTCTCGGAGTTTCGCGGTCAGTTCTGCAAGTTCCATATACTCAATCAACTGGTGCTAAGTGATTTCAAAGCAATCCATTACAATATTTTGTAGCCTAACAGGATGGCCCCTCTGGAATTTGTCCCACACAGAGACACCTGAATTTGGAAATCGGTCTATGCTTGGGCTACCCAGAGCTTAAATACGTGACCTTTCACACACCCTTTCAAACACATGCATTTGGAGAGAACCCCTAATTTGGCAGAGAGGGAGAGAGAGGACTCAGGTACACTGGCAAAGAAAAAGTGCATGCATTCATGCATTCTAACCCTGTGACACCAGATGGCGCCGTGGAGTTCAGTCTTTGCCAATCCGATTTCTCATACAAAGTTTGCAACACATTTCAGTGAAATGCTTCTTTGATGTGTCTAGATCCAGCCAAAGGAGGGGGGAGGGAGGTGGAAAGTGACCTGAAATATGCAAATAATCATCACAATAATAACAAATAAAGGCTTGACATATCTCGCTTTGCATGTCATGAGTCTATCTCATATATTAGTTTCACCTTTTAAGTTGAATTACTGAAAGAAATGAACTTTTCCATGATATTCTAATTTTTCGTAAGTCGTGCCAATGGCACCATGTGGGAGGGGTCAAAGAGGCAGTCGCCCTGGGCGCTAAATTCTTTGGGGTGCAAAATTTCAAAAGAAAAATAAATGAAGTAGAATGAATGAATAAATGTGCTCCCCCCCTTGCACAGCACACCTCCCAATGTTCGTGTGGGTGGACTGAGGAGCAGATATGGGTGACGGCTGGTTGCTAGGGTGCTTTATGCATGGGCTTTAGAAAGGTACCCACTCCCGACCAATCCCCCGTCCTGCTCTCCGCTGGGCAAGATGCTCACAGGGCGCTGTGGCTGCCACTCAGGTAGGTCACCAAGCTACTGCCCCTTCATTACGGCTGATCAGTAGGCAGTGCCAAGGGTACTTGCCTTGCCCCGGGCACTGGCAGCCCATGGTATGCCACTGAGCCGCACTGAGTTCAAGAGGACTTACCTCTGAGGAGAAATGAGTTTGGCTCTAATTGGCCACTGCTTTCTTTCTTCCAGCACTTTCGCCACCATTTTTCTTGCAATTTCTTAGTTCAGTCTTGTACTCACCTTCCTGGGAGAAAGTCCCATTAACATGGGAAACTAAACCTTGCGAGGAGCGCTTGATGGAGCTGGGCATGTTTAGCCTGGAAAAGAGGAGACTGAGAGAAGATATGAGAGCCACCTTCAAATATCTTAAGGGCGGTCACATGGAAGAGGGAACATACTTGTTTTCTCCTGCTCTGGGGGGTAGGACTCAAACCGGTGGCTTCAACTTACATGAAAGGAGATTCCAACTATACATTCGGAAAAACTTTCTGACAGTAAGAGTTGTTCGACAGTGGAACAGACTACCAAGAGAGGTGGTGGGCTCTGCTTCCTTGGAAGCTTTTAAGCAGAGGTTGGATGGCCATCTGTCCTGGATGCTTTAGCTGAGATTCCTGCATTGCAGAGGGGCTTTGGACTAGATGACCCCTGGGCTCCCTTCCAACTCTAAGATTCAGTGTAGGTAACTAATCCATAATGGGACCCAGGTGGCGCTATGGGTTAAACCACAGAGCCTAAGGCTTGCTGATCAGAAGGTCAGTGGTTCGAATCCCTGTGACAGGGTGAGCTCCCGTTGCTCGGTCCCAGCTCCTGCCCACCTAGCAGTTCGAAAGGACGTCAAAGTGCAAGTAGATAAATAGGGACCGCTCCAGCGGGAAGGTAAACGGCGTTTCTGTGTGCTGCTCTGGTTCGCCAGAAGCGGCTTTGTCATGCTGGCCACATGACCCGGAAGCTGTCTGCGGACAAACGCCAGCTCCCTCGGCCTATAGAGCGAGATGAGCGCCACAACCCCAGAGTCGGACACGACTGGACCTGATGGTCAGGGGTCCCTTTACCTTTACCTAACTAATCCATAAGAACATAGTGTTGTGAGTTGGGGGCAGGGTTAATCTGTATGATGCCTGAAACCATGGGTAGGCAAACTAAGGCCCGGGGGCTGGATCCGGCCCAATCGCCTTCTAAATCCGGCCCATGGATGGTCTGGGAATCAGCGTGTTTTACATGAGTAAAATGTGCCCTTTTATTTAAAATGCCTATCTGGGTTGTTTGTGGGCCCTGCTTGGTGTTTTTACATGAGTAGAATATGCCCTTTTATTTAAAATGCATCTCTGGGTTATTTGTGGGGCATAGGAATTCATTCACCCCCCCATATAGTCCGCCCCCCCACAAGGTCTGAGGGACAGTGGACCGGACCCCTGCTGAAAAAGTTTGCTGACCCCTGCCCGAGACCCTTTAAATCCCTGTGGTCTTGGATCCAGGAAGGGTTAAGATCTAATGGAGGATTCCATTGTTGAACTGGTCAGGATAGTTTCTTTGTAAGTACCTTCATTAGTATAACAAAAGAAGTTTCTCTGTGCCAGAGAGCAAATGGCAAATGGGTGGACCCCCACCCACAGCTGGCTGAAATCCAAGGCTGTGATTATGGGAGATGCAAGACCTCTTGTGGTGTTGATGCTGGGAGCCCCTCCACCTTAGGGCTCAGGTTGTATGATTGCCTGACATCCATCTGTCTTGAGAGACAATGGAGCGTGCCTACAAGGGTGAAGTCAAACCACTGCATTAGCAGCTCCAAACTGGGCGCAACCTTGGGCAGTGTGTATGGAGGTCCTGGGCTTCCCAGACAACAAGAACTCTCTGATGAGCAAGATGTTTGGGCCCAGCATAGCTGCAGGAGTTGCCGGAAGGAGGCGTACAAAGCACCACCTAACCATCTGGGTATGTTTAGCCTGGAGAAGAGAAGGTTAAGGGGTGATATGATAGCCATGTTCAAATATATCAAAGGATGTCATATAGAGGAGGGAGAAAGGTTCTTTTCTGCTGCTCCAGAGAAGCGGACATGGGGCAATGGATTCAAACTACAAGAAATAAGATTCCACCTGAACATTAGGAAGAACTTCCTGACAGTAAGAGCTGTTGGACAGTGGAATTTGCTGCCAAGGAGTGTGGTGGAGTCTCCTTCTTTGGAGGTCTTTAAGCGGAGGCTTGACAGGAATGCTTTGATGGTGTTTCCTGCTTGGCAGGGGGTTGGACTGGATGGCCCTTGTGGTCTGTTCCAGCTCTATGATTCTATGATCTTAGGGTCTCCACTCTGGATTTGTGTAGAATTCACACCATAACCTTTACTTCTCCTGAAGATATCCCACAAGGCAGCAGAGGTTTAGGACCAGAGTTTTCCTTCTCTTAGATGGGTTACCTTCCCAGGTTGACGAGCCCCATCTGCCCCTCACTTCCCTCTATGGCACATGCAGAAACCACCTCCTTGACTGTTGGAGCCATTATTGGCCTCACCCACTCAATCTTTGTGTGCAGAGTAAGTCCCTAACTCACTGAAGGTTTGAGACCCATCAGCTACCCTCACCTAGATTAGTCAGCCAGCCAAAAGCCATTTCCCTGGGTATGGCCACCATCGTATGCTGACAGTTTCTAGGAGCCACAGGTGAGAGCTGTTTGGGTCAGGATAATGGCCCATCCAGTCTGGCATCCTGTTCTCACAGCAGCCGATCAGATGCCCCCCATGGGAACCCCACAAGCAGGTCCGGGGCACAGTGCATCCTCTGAGCGCAAGTCTCATGGGACCCCTTTCCGTGGGAGAGAAAAACAACGCTTTAAGCCGAGACCAGCTATCAATGAGAAACCAGAAACAACGCAGAACCCCCTAAAAATATATATATCCCAAATCGTGTTGTTTGTCTTTCGATTTCTGTGAGAACGGAATGCATCGCCGCTGTTTATAACTAAGTGACCTGTTATTGCGGGGATTATCAGTCAGGAGGTGGACTGGAAAACTCTAATCTCTTTCCTGCCAAAGCCGGTGCTTATCTGGGAAACCAAAAAGCCATTTGGGCTTGTGAGTGGCTCTGATTAATGAGCCCATAGAGGCTCTGCTCCTTGCAGGGGGGGGGGCAGCAGAGGGAGGAGGAGAACGGTGGTGTTGCTGTGATGTCTGGTCCCAAGCTTCAGGGAAAAAGGAGAACGGAGTCAGGCAGGAGGAGATAGCCAGATGCTTGGGGCTGTTCCATTTAGACCAAGTTCCTTTTGATCCATATAAGTGCCTCCTTCATCTTTTACCGATAGGGATTCGCAGCACAACACAGGTGGGCATCTGTATAAGACCAGCCCATCATTCTTCTCTAAAGTTTTCTCTCTGAATAAGGACGTAAGATGAAGCTGAAACATTTCTTCTGGGGTAATAGCGATGGAGGTTCCCTGAAAAGATGGCTAAACTATTGATGTATGCAACAACGGCAGCCAGAATCCCGTACGCATGCAGAAACGGAAAGAAGGACAAATACTCACTAAAGAAGAAGGGCTTCAAAAGTTAATGGATTGTGCAGAAATGGTGAAATTGACAGCACAAATAAGAGAGGAAAAGAGATGGACTTTTTACAGAAGAGCGGAGACCCTTTTCGAACTATTTGAAGAACTGTTGCGGCCAAATGAAAACATGGGCAGGGGTCGAATTCTGAGCAGCGGAATGAAAACAAGGATAAGTGAAATAGTGAAACAACGATAAGTGAAATATTAAAGTACGTCATATAAAGCAGTAGGTGTAAGGTGGGAATAAAAACATCATGGAAGTTAGGGTGGAAGTCAAAATTTTAAGAAAAATTCCATATATTGAGGTATAAGGAAATTTGAAAATCAATAAAAGGAAGAGGATTTCTGGGGGCTGGGGGCTGGGTATATCTTCTTGTTTGTACGCCATCTTTTTGCAGTTAAAACCAGGCTCAAGGTAATTTGCAACACAGCAAGGCTTACAGTAGGGGTGCCCAAACTTTTTTCAAAGAGGGCCAGATTTGATGAAGTGAACATGCGTGAGGGCCGGCCAAAGTTGTTGAGCTTTTTTTAAGACTGAAGGTTAAACCAACCGGCAGGCCAGATTAGGCCCCCGAAACAGACTTTGGACATGCCTGGCTTACATCAATACAAACGCAACGAAAATTGCAAACACCCAAAAGCACGCAACCAGATTGAAATGATTTCTGCATACATCACAATGAATATCAATATCAACAACACAAAACCCAAACGAAACACCTGAAACAATACTATCCCAAGAGTGCATTCAGCAGCTTTTGCAGCTGGAGTCAGTCCAGGACCCTGTCCTCCCAGGCTAGGTGGGGAAAGATTCGTAAGGCAGGGAATAGGTCTTCCAGGACTCAGAGTCGAGATGGGTTGCGGCACGTAGGAAAAGGTTGTCCCAGAGCCCAATGGCACTACCTGAAGGTTGGGCAATGCCTAAGGATGTGTGTCTTCTGGAAGCCAGGTGAGACCAGGAGTGACAAGCACAGTAAGGCAGGAGCACTAAGATGCTCTCCTGGAAACAGCATCACTGGCTGCTTAGTAGGACATCATGGGTGTGTCATTTTAGGCGGTGAAACTTTATTTTTTGCAAATTTCTTCAGTGCTGTGGTCTTTAAAATATGTTTTAGGATTCAAGGAATTCAAATCTGCTATTATTTTTTGTGGCTGGACAACATTTAGCTTGGTAGAAGAATAGAATCAAAGAGTATAGAATCCAGAAGAATAGAATCCAGAAGAGGGCAACCAAAATGGTCCAAGGCCTGGAAACGATGCCTTATGAGGAACGGCTTAGGGAGCTGGGTATGTTTAGCCTGGAGAAGAGAAGGTTAAGGGGTGATATGATAGCCATGTTCAAATATATAAAAGGATGTCATATAGAGGAGGGTGAAAGGTTGTTTTCTGCTGCTCCAGAGAAGCGGACACGGGGCAATGGATTCAAACTACAAGAAAGAAGATTCCACCTAAACATTAGGAAGAACTTCCTGACAGTGAGAGCTGTTCGGACAGTGGAATTTGCTACCAAGGAGTGTGGTGTAGTCTCCTTCTTTGGAGGTCTTTAAGCAGAGGCTTCACGGCCATCTGTCAGGAATGCTTTGATGGTGTTTCCTGCTTGGCAGGGGGTTGGACTGGATGGCCCTTGTGGTCTCTTCCAACTCTATGATTCTATGATTCTATGAGTTGGAAGGGGCATCTAGCACAACCCCCTGCAATGTAGGTAAGTATACATTTGGTGAAGAAGAATGACTTCCATGAAGAAGAAGAAGAGTTTGGATTTGATATCCCGCTTTATCACTACCCAAAGGAGTCTCAAAGTGGCTAACATTCTCCTTCCCCTTCCTCCCCCACAACAAACACTCTGTGGGGTGAGCGGGGCTGAGAGACTTCAGAGAAGTGTGACTAGCCCAAGGTCACCCAGCAGCTGCATGTGGAGGAGCGGGGGTGCGAACCCGGTTCACCAGATTATAGTACGAGACTACTGCTTTTTGGAATCTGAAAGATTATAAATTCGACATGCCGTAATGGGGCAGGGCAGGGCAGCAGGGTTGACGAGGCTGTGTGGGCACTGCTGCCGCCAGTGTTACTGCACATCCCACAACCTTTCCAATGCCCTGCCCCATCCCAGCTTACTGGGAGGGCAGCTCCATGTCCCCACCCCACAGAACTAGCCACTCTTCCATAAGATGAGCTTACTGCATCCTTTAAATTGGCTTGTGGTGGCCAGTTGGAAGAGCGAGTCATCTGTTACCATGGTAATGTAGGACGCTGACTTATACTGAGTCAGACCAGGGGTCCATTTAGCTTAGCAGGGAGCTGCTCTCCAGGATGCAGAAGGTCCTGCATTTCAACCCTCAGCATGGGTTGATTTTGACAGTGGAGGTGTTTCATAGCCACCCTGGTTTGGAATCATTGATTCCTCCACGGAGCAACCGCCTCACTTTGCCCAATGATAGGGCTGACTCTAGATTTCACTAATGCTCAGCTTCAAGCTGAAAGGACTAGACTCAATATATTTGCTACGGAAATGTGAGCTTGGGTACAAAAATAAATGGCAGCCTTCAGAATTTAATGGGGCTAATTCCTGGAGGAAGAACTGTGAGGGGAGAGACTCCATCAGGCAAGGCCACTGCTGATGAGCAGGCATCCTATAGTTTCAAATGATTTCTCCCCATTATTGAGGGAAAAAGTAGTTTTCTATGGGCATATTTACAGCCATTCTCCCACATCTGAGGGGAGAGACTCCATCAGGCAAGGCCTCCTTCCACCTGCCTTGCCCAACGCCTCTAGTCTCTGCTTCTCAATTTGTATTGTATTATTTTATGTACTGTGGTTTGCCGTTGCTTTATTGATTATAGTTTAGAACTTATTTTTGTAACTGTTGAGTGGATTTCTGTTTAACTTTATATGTTATTATTATTTTATACTGTTTTTAATAATTGTGAATGTTACTTTTTGCTGTAGGTTGCTTATTTAAAGTTTTGTTTTATTATTACATTTTTTGTATGGCATGAGATTTTTTTTAAGATGTACAATTTTGTTTCTGCAGCTTGTAAACTGGAGAGCCAGTGTGGTGTAGTGGTTAAGAGTGGTAGACTCGTAATCTGGTGAACCGGGTTCGCATCCCCACTCCTCCACATGCAGCTGCTGGGTGACCTTCGGCTAGTCACACTTCTCTGAAGTCTCTCAGCCCCACTCACCTCACAGAGTGTTTGTTGTGGGGGAGGAAGGGAAAGGAGAATGTGAGCCGCTTTGAGACTCCTTCGGGTAGTGATAAAGCGGGATATCAAATCCAAATTCTTCTTCTTCTTCCTTGAGTATTGTAAGACAGAAAGACAGTATACAAATGAAAAATGAAATGAAAAATGAATGAAGCATTCAGATTTGATGCTTATGGGTTTGTGAGTTGAGTGTTGGATTCTTTCAGATCCAGTACAGATACTAGGATCATTAACTCAAGTAAAGACATGATTTTTGAGGACTGATGCCTGCAGTTTGAAGTTGTCTTGGTCATCAGAGGCAAAATTTCAATAACTTTCTCAACACCCCGGTGAACTTTACAGCTGGAAGCAAATGAGACAGAAATGTTAAAAACCTTTAACAGCACTCGGTTGGCGAAATCAAACAATCTTTGCAAAAGGACAACCACCACAACCCAACCAGCCAAAGAAAATGAAGCAGAATATATTAGGTGGCTAAGTTTTTGACCTTTAATGTTGCAAAAACAAGGGATGAGCTCGCCCTCTTGCGGCAGTAACTCAGAACAGCACATTTCATTCCCCTCTTCGATAGAAAAACAGCTCTGCAGAATTAGGGCCAAAGACACATTTACATAAAGATAAAGGTAAAGGGACCCCTGACCATTAGGTCCAGTCGTGTCTGACTCAGGGATTGCGGCGATCATCTCGCTTACTGGCCGAGGGAGCTGGCGTACAGCTTCCAGGTCATGTGGCCAGCATGACTAAGTCGTTACTGGCGAACCAGAGCAGCGCACGGAAACGCCATTTACCTTCCCGCCGAGTGGTACCTATTTATCTACTTGCACTTTGATGTGCTTTCAAACTGCTAGGTGGGCAGGAGCAGGGACCGAGCAACAGGAGCTCACCCCGTCGCGGGGATTCGAACCGCCGACTTTCTGATCGGCAAGCCCTAGGCTCAGTGGTTTAGACCACAGCGCCACCCGCGTCCCTTCTGCCTGGCACAGATCACCACAAATGACCCAGTTGTGGAAACTGAAAAGGGGAAACAATTCTGAACCCGAGTGGGAAACTTTGAGCTTTGGGTTTTTGAGAAGTCACAAGCAGGCCGACAGCCTTTCACTCAGATTAGCCAGAGTTCCTGCAGTTTTGCTTGGCATGCTTTTCACTATAGGCAAATGACCTTTGCCTATAAAAAAACCCCACAACCTGTTCATCAAGTGTGGGAAAAGGAAACCAAGAAATCATTTTTTGTTTTGTAACAAGCCCTAATTTGCCAAATTACAGAGACGGGTGAATGTTTTCCATTCCACTCTTTAAGCAGAAATTCACAGGGAGGACCACTGGGGGACATTCATGGAATAGGATGCAGCAGAGCAGTGACCCCTGAGGACAGGAGGGGATTCCTCTGAATCCAGGCTGGCTATTTGATCCTTGTTGGAAGATTTAGGACAGATGGAAGTGATCACTTCTGCCCACAGCACATAGTTAAACTATGGAACTCTCTCCCACTGGAGGTGGTGATGACCACCAACCAAGATGGGTTTAAAAGAGGACTAGAGCAATCCACGTAGGAGAAGACTATTGATGGCTCCTAGCTAGGGTGATGATGATGATGATGATGATGATAATAATAATAATAATAATAATAATAATAATAATAATATAATTTATTATTTATACCCTGCCCATCTGGCTGGGTTTCCCCAGCCACTCTGGGTGGCTCCCAATCAAATATTAAAAACACAATACAGCATCAAACATTAAAAACTTCCCTAAACAGGGCTGCCTTCAGATAGTTGTTTATTTCCTTGAACATCTGATGGGAGGGCGTTCCACAGGGAGGGTGCCACAACCGAGAAGGCCCTCTGCCTGGTTCCCTGTAACCTCACTTCTTGCAGGGAGGGAACTGCCAGAAGGCCCTCGGAGCTGGACCTCAGTGTCCGGGCAGAACGGTGGGAGTGGAGACGCTCCTTCAGGTATACTGGGCCGAGGCCGTTTAGGGCTTTAAAGGTCAGCACCAGCACTTTGAATTGTGCTTGGAAACGTACTGAGATCCAATGTAGGTCTCTCAGGATCGGTGTTATGTGGTCCTGGCGGCTGCTCCCAGTTACCAGTCTAGCTGCCGCATTCTGGATTAGTTGTAGTTTCTGGGCCACCTTCAAAGGCAGCCCCATGTAGAGCACATTGCAGTAGTCCAAGCGAGAGACAACTAGAGCATGCGTCACTCTGGCGAGACAGTCTGCAGGCAGGTAGGGTCTCAGCCTGCGTACCAGATGGAGCTGGTAGACAGCTGCCCTGGACACAGAATTGACCTGAGCCTCCATGGACAGCTGTGAATCAGAAATGACTCCCAGGCTGCACATCTGGTCTTTCAGAGGCACAGTTGCCCCATTCAGGACCAGGGGGTTTGTACTCTGCCTCCACTGTTGGAGGAAGAGATGCTTCTTGTTTCCTTTTTCTTTTTAAGAAAACATTTTTATTTGATTTTACAAATATAAAATTATTACAATCCAAATACATATCCATATATAGAGATTACTCTGAATCTCGAGACTTCCCCCCAGCCCTTCCATGGGTCCCATTGTCAACATTTGTTGTTGTTGTTCAGTCGTTCAGTCGTGTCCGACTCTTCGTGACCCCATGGACCAGAGCACGCCAGGCACCCCTATCCTCCACTGCCTCCCGCAGTTTGGCCAAACTCATGCCAGTTGCTTCGAGAACACTGTCCAACCATCTCGTCCTCGGTCGCCCCCTTCTCCTTGTGCCCTCCATCTTCCCCAACACCAGGGTCTTTTCCAGGGAGTCTTCTCTTCTCATGAGGTGGCCAAAGTACTGGAGCCTCAGCTTCAGGATCTGCCCTTCCAGTGAGCACTCAGGGATAATTTCTTTAAGGATGGATAAGTTTGATCTTTTTGCAGTCCATGGGACTCTCAAGAGTCTCCTCCAGCACCATAATTCCAAACCATCAATTCTTCGGTGATCAGTCTTCTTTATGGTCCAGCTCTCACTTCCATACATTACTACTGGGAAAACCATAGCTTTAACTATACGGCCCTTTGTCGGCAAGGTGATGTCTCTGCTTTTTAAGATTGTCAACATTTACAACTGCATATTATTTCTTAGTCTACATTTTTTTAATCACTCCATATGGTCCATAGTATTTTCTACATTACAAGGGGGATTAAAACCCTCTAATGTTTTCATCTGCTTGCAGTGAGGAGGCAGAGATGCTTCTGAAGAGTTTCCCATACGGACACACCTGGGATCTGGCCGTTGGGAACTGAGTCTGGGCAAAAATTCCTGAAATGTCCAGGAAAATCTGGACGTATAGCAACCCATATCGGAAGTGGAGATTTCTGCGATTTCTGGGGTGGGGGTGGGGGTAGCTGCAAAATCTCAATTTTTTTTGGGGGGGGGGTGATTTTGCCAAAAGAGCTCAACAACTTTTCTGTCTGGATTTTCACTTTCTGAAATATGGCAACTTAACTGAAGGCCAGTTGCGGGGAACCACAAGAAGGGAGATGGCTCTTGTGCTCGGACGTGGGTGGCATGGGACTCTGTCTAAACCACAGAGCCTAGGGCTTGCCGATCAGAAGGTCGGCGGTTCGAATCCCTGCGACAGCGTGAGCTCCCGTTGCTCGTTCCCTGCTTCTGCCAACCTAGCAGTTTGAAAGCACGTCAAAGTGCAAGTAGATAAATAGGTACCGCTCTGGCGGGAAGATAAACGGAGTTTCTGTACGCTGCTCTGGTTTCTCCAGAAGCGGCTTAGTCATGCTGGCCACGTGACCCGGGAGCTGTACGCCGGCTCCCTCGGCCAGTAAAGTGAGATGAGCACCGCAACCCCAGAGTCGGACACGACTGGACCTAATGGTCAGGGGTCCCTTTACCTTTACCTTACTGAAGACCAATTGCTGGAAACCACAACAGTGGAGATGGTTCTTGTGATTGGATCCTGCTTGGTGCAGGAACCGGATGCTGGATTAGATAGGCCATTGGCCTGATCCAAGAGGGCTATGCTTAGCTTCTGCTCTCCCTATGTCCTTGCTGAGAGCCAGTGTGGTGAAGTATTTAAGAGCGGTGGACTTGTAATCTGGTGAACCGGGTTCGCTTCCCCACTCCTCCACATGCAGCTGCTGGGTGGCCTTGGGCTAGTCACACTTCTCTGAAGTCTCTCAGCCCCACTCACCTCACAGAGTGTTTGTTGTGGGGGAGGAAGGGAGAGGAGAATGTTAACCGCTTTGAGACTCCTTCGGGTAGTGATAAAGAGGGATATCAAATCCAAACTCTTCTTCTTCTTCTTGCTGGGGTCTCACTCAATCAGCTACCGCCTGTATTGCTCTCATGTGTGGGAAGCTGGTCTGTACTTCTCTTGCCAGCAATGTGGTCTGAAATACAAATGTATTCAGAGGTCTGATTGCTGATAGTGGGAGGAGAAGTGACTTTTTAAAGTCGTAACCTAAAAGGACTTGAGGGCATAAAGTTTCCAGCCCCAGAATCATCAACGTTCTAGATGTATCACGGGAAAAACTCAACCATGGTCGGAAAGAGGGAATCTTTAAAACAGCAGCTATCAAATGGTAGGGATCAGAATTTGCCGCCTTCTGCATCCTGTATATCAAATTACATATTTCCCCCTTTTTTTACAGTCTAATGTACAAATGAATAACTTTTTCCATTTCACGCGCCTGATTTGATTTCGATTTGATTTGACAAATCCAAACAGGATAGCTTTCACCTCGGCGGCTGTTAAAGGGAGTGTGACTCTTTGCTTCCAGGAACATCGGAGCTTCAGGAAGTCTTTTAAAAATATGCAGCCAAGTCTCTGCCTTGACAGCGACGGCTAAGAACAGCCTTCATCAACCTGGCGCCCTCCAGAGGTTGGGGACTACAACTCCCAGCTTGGCTGGGGTTGATGGGAGTTGGGGGGGTCCCTAGAGATTTCACTTTCTTGGGTTCCATGATCACTGCAGATGGTGACAGCAGTCACGAAATTAGAAGACGCCTGCTTCTTGGGAGAAAAGCAATGACAAACCTAGACAGCATCTTAAAAAGTAAAGACATCACCTTGCCGACAAAGGTCCGTATAGTTAAAGCTATGGTTTTCCCAGTAGTAATGTATGGAAGTGAGAGCTGGACCACAAAGAAGGCTGATCACCGAAGAATTGATGCTTTTGAATTATGGTGCTGGAGGAGACTCTTGAGAGTCCCATGGACTGCAAGAAGATCAAAGAAGTTCCATTCTGAAGGAAATCATCCCTGAGTGCTCACTGGAAGGACAGATCCTGAAGTTGAGGCTCCAGTACTTTGGCCACCTCATGAGAAGAGAAGACTCCCTAGAAAAGACCCTGATGTTGGGAAAGATGGAGGGCACAAGGAGAAGGGGACGACAGAGGATGAGATGGTTGGACAGTGTTCTCGAAGCTACTAACATGAGTTTGGCCAAACTATGGGAGGCAGTGAAGGATAGGCGTGCCTGGCATGCTCTGGTCCATGGGGTCACGAAGAGTCGGACACGACTGAACGACTGAACAACAACAAGAACACCTCGAATGTAACTGGTCGGCTAATTCGCTCAATCTGCCAGAGCCTGCAGACAAAATTCCTAACTCACTGAGGGTTTAAGATCCATTGGCTCCCCTCACCTGGTTTAGCCAGCCAGTCGAAGCCGTTCTTGGGGTCCGGGTGCAGTAGCATGCTGACAGCTTCTAGGAGCCACAGGTGAGAACTGAGTGCAGGGTGGGGACCAAAGGTGGACAAATGAACCCAGAAGGAGCACGACGTGTCCCCCCACCAGAGGTACTACCCTTCCCTAAGAACCCATACACCCCTATAAATAAATAGATCAATTATAGCACCTCCCAGTGATTCCTATTCGTTGCCTCCCCCCCCCCATCTGCTCCTTGCCTACTGACCTGCCACCTGCCTCACAGGCTCCCACCTTTTGTAACTGAGAATGCTGAGCGTTTCCCCCAGAGAACGTCGACTCTTAATCTCAGGTTTGTGGGTTCGAGTCCCACATTGGGCAAAATATTCCTGGTTTTCGGGGGGGTTGGACTAGATGACCCTTGTGGCCCCTTCCAACTGTACAATTCTATGATTCTATGAATCTTAAGCCCCTCTCACGGAACCACACTGGGCAAGGGGGATGGCAATAATCCAGGTGAAGCTGGCAGCATTAATGAAGGCTCTAGGCCTCCCGCAGGCTTTCTTTCTTTCTTTCTTTCTTTCTTTCTTCTTTTCTTTCTTTTCTTTCTTTCTTTCTTCTTTCTTTCATCTTCCTTTCTTTCCCTTTCTTCTTTTCTTTCTTTCTTTCTTTCCTTTCTTCCCTTTCTTCCTTTCTTTCCTTTCCTTTCCTTTCTTTCTTTTCTTTCTTTCTTCTTTCTTTCTTTCTTTCTTTCCTTTCTTTCCTTTCTTTTTCTTTCTTTCTTTCTTTCTTTCTTTTCTTTTCTTTCTTTCTTTCTTTCCTTTTTCTTTCTTTCCTTTCTTTCTTTCTTTCTTTCTTTCTTTCTTTCCTTTCTTTCTTTCTTCCTTTCCTTTCCTTTCCTTTCCTTTCCTTTCCTTTCCTTTCCTTTCCTTCCTTCCTTCCTTCCTTCCTTCCTTCCTTCCTTCCTTCCTTCCTTCTTTCTTTCTTTCTTTTCTTTTCTTTCTTTCTTTCTTTCTTTCTTTCTTTCTTTCCTTCCTTCCTTCCTTCCTTCCTTCCTTCCTTCCTTCCTTCCTTCCTTCCTTCCTTCCTTCCCTCTCTGCTTTCTCCTACTGACCTCAAGATGGCAGTGATGCACTGGAAGCCCGGCAGCAAAGCGGCTCTGCTCCCTCCAAGGCTTTCGGCAAGAATTGCTGCCATTCCCTTGAACAGCTCAGGCGGCATGCCCCCGAGGGGCTTCGTGATGTCGCTGCCATTCGCCCACGCCACCCTGGCTGCGCGGCTGTAGCCCTGCAGTCTGCGTGCAGGGTGCATGTTAAGAAGGAGAAGGCAGATGAAATTTCTGACCGCTTTGGGCATCCTTCTTAAGCATCGTATCCAGGTGGGGTGCCCATGCTCGGTTTAGGCTCTAGGGGGCAGCAGTGCCCCGTACCTGTAAGTTCTTAGAATAATACAACACCCCTGGCTGCAAATAAATAAACGGTATATAGCCCTACAAGGACCACTCAGGTCTCGCTGGTCCTGGAAAATGAAAGGTACCGAGGCGGCAACTCCTAAATGTAGGCCTACTTATCTCGGAGTTAGAAGAATTGAGCTCTGTAGGACTTTTTTTCTGAGTGGACATGCCCTGGATTTGCTGTAACCCAGGCAAAGCAGGTTAGCGGACAAAGTTGCACGAGGAAAATTGGGCAAGAGATGTGCGCCATGTACAGAAACGCTTCCGAATCCGAAGGCTAAAGTACATGCAGATGTTAATGCTACAGTTTCTCAGCAGTGCCCAGTAGGGTTAGAAAGAGGATATAATAGGGAGATGGGATACAATCGGCTAAACTTAATTCTAAATGATGGAGGGAAGCCTCAACAACTGCTGGAAGTTCAACAGGAAGGGGGCTTGTCAGATCTTAGTCAGAGGGGAGTGTCACAAAGTTGGACCCACAATGGTTCCTGGTGCCAATAACCACGTATTTAAAAAACACGTGTAGGAAACAGCCTGATGGTTCCTGCTTTGCCCGAGGGGCAATTGGAGCAGGTCAGTGGAAGAGAACAGCGCCACTTCTTTGCTGGCCACCATTTCTAAGGGCAAACATGCTTTGGAAACCTTACAGAGGGAGCAGCCGTTAGGGGTGATAGTCAATGAAATATAAAAATAAAAATTGTCCAATAGCACCTTAGAGACCAATTAAGTTTGTTCTTGGTATAAGCTTTCGTGTGCATGCACACTTCTTCAGATACCATGCACATGCATGCACACGAAAGCTTATACCAAGAACAAACTAGTTGGTCTCTAAGGTGCTACTGGACAATATATACGAGAGAGGATGAGATGGTTGGACAGTGTTCTTGAAGCTACTGACATGAGTCTGACCAAACTGCGGGAGGCAGTGGAAGACAGGAGTGCCTGGTGTGCTCTGGTCCATGGGGTCATGAAGAGTCGGACACGACTAAATGACTAAACAACGACATATATTCAACACAAAAAACAGCGACCAATTTGTTGTTGACAGAGGACAGCTGGACATATAAAGGACGCCATTTACCTTCAGTAGTATGGGGCCTCATCAAACCTAAATCCGGCCCTGTCTATGGTTCGTGGTTGAGGAGAGTAATGCTTCTGAATACCAACTGCAGAAAGCCATGGGAAGGGAGAAGGCCCTCATGCTGAGGTCCTGCCTGTGGCTTGCCAGACGTATATGGGCCCTGATCCAGCAGGCTCAAGAACCCCCCTCCTCCTGTGGTTTCCAGCAACCAGGATTCAGAATCATTACCGCCTCCAAGTGCAGCAGCAGAGCCTTCATGGCTAGGAGCCATTGACAGCCCTCTCCTCCATGAATTTGCCCAATTCTCTTTCAAAGCCATCCAGCTTGGTGACTAGTGGGGCCTCCTGTGGGATGAGAGTTCCATAGTTTAACTCGTTCTACCTGAAGACGGACTTTCCTCCAAATGTCCTGAACCTTCCAACGTTCAGCTTCCTTGGATGTCCACGAGTTATTGTGTTATGAGAGAGAAAGAGAGAGAGAGAGAAACCTTCTACATCCACTTTCTCTAGGCCATGCATAATTGTGCAAATCTGTCTCATGTCATCTCTTCTATGCCTTTTTTTTCAATACTCAAAAGTGTATCTGAAGAAGTGTGCATGCACATGGAAGTTCATATCAATAACAAACTTAGTTGGTCTCTAAGGTGCTACTGGAAGGAATTTTTTAAATTTTGTTTCGACTACGGCAGACCAACACGGCTACTACCTGTAACTTGTTCCTGGTCAGTCACCTGTGTTTATGTATATGTGAAATTAATATTTAATTTTTGCCTTGGCAATGCGTCAACGAATTGCCACTTGCCATTTTACCTCCATTCACTCAGTTTCGAGAGGTCCTTTTGGACCCTTTGCAATCCCTTTTTGTTTTAACGACCCCGTGGCAATTTAGTATCATCACCAAATTGGCCACTTCAGTGCTCATCTCCAGCTCTAGATTGCTTATGAACAAGTTGAAAAGCACAGGAATTAGTAGATGGCGGCTTCCTATGTTCCTCTGTGAAATAATGAAATCTTTCATTTCTTTTTCTCCTTGCCTTCTTTCTTTTCCCTTCCCTCCGTTCAAGTTGAACTGTGCATCCCTCAGGGGAAGAGGCCTGCTGATTCATCAACTTAAGATTGCTGCAACCCTCCTGTTGCTCAATGGATGGGGCCTGCACTTGTTGTTGTTGTTCAGTCGTTCAGTCGTGTCCGACTCTTCGTGACCCATGGACCAGAGCACGCCAGGCACCCTATCCTTCACTGCCTCTCGCAGTTTGGCCAAACTCATGTTAGTAGCTTCGAGAACACTGTCCAACCATCTCGTCCTCTGTCGTCCCCTTCTCCTTGTGCCCTCCATCTTTCCCAACATCAGGGTCTTTTCCAGGGAGTCTTCTCTTCTCATGAGGTGGCCAAAGTACTGGAGCCTCAACTTCAGGATCTGCGCTTCCAGTGAGCACTCAGGGCTGATTTCTTTAAGGATAGATAAGTTTGAACTTTTTCCAGTCCATGGGACTCTCAAGAGTCTTCTCCAGCACCATAATTCAAAAGCGTCAATTCTTCGGCGATCAGCCTTCCTTATGGTCCAGCTCTCACTTCCGTACATTACTACTGGGAAAACCATAGCTATAACTATATGGATCTTTGTCGGCAAGGTGATGCCTTTGCTTTTTAAGGGCCTGCACTACAACCCAATAAATAATAATAATAATAATAATAATAATAATTTATTTATACCCCGCCCATCTGGCTGGGCCTCCCAGCCACTCTGGGTGGCTTCCAACACAATATTAAAATACAATAATTCATCAGACATTAAAAGCTTCCCTAAACAGGGCTGCCTTCAGATGTCTTCTAAAAGTCTGGTAGTTGTTGTTCTCATTGACATCTGGTGGGAGGGCGTTCCACAGGGCAGGTGCCACTACCGAGAAGGCCCTCTGTCTGGATCCCTGTAGCTTGGCTTCTCGTAATGAGGGAACTGCCAGAAGGCCTTCGGAGCTGGACCTCAGTGTCCGGGCTGAATGATGGGGGTGGAGACGCTCCTTCAGGTATACAGGACCGAGGCCGTTTAGGGCTTTAAAGGTCAGCACCAACACTTTGAATTGTGCTCGGAAACGTACTGGGAGCCAA
Organism: Lacerta agilis; assembly: GCF_009819535.1. Classification (NCBI taxonomy): domain Eukaryota; kingdom Metazoa; phylum Chordata; class Lepidosauria; order Squamata; family Lacertidae; genus Lacerta; species Lacerta agilis. Next base: position 6,772,974 of record NC_046321.1, on the reverse strand, counting down.
TGTAGATCTCTCAGGACCGGTGTTATGCGGTCCCGGCGGCCCCTCCCAGTCACCAGTCTAGCTGCCGCATTCTGGATTAGTTGTAGTTTCCGGGTCACCTTCAAAGGCAGCCCCATGTACAGTGCATTGCAGTAGTCCAAGCGGGAGATAACTAGAGCATGCATAAGTTATAAATGCATTATAAAATGCATAAGTTATCAATGAATACGATGACCATTCCAGAGGACCTCGCCAGTTAAGGGGAGCGTCAGTTTCCCGCGAACTGCTTCATGGAGGAAGCCCGTTAATTAAGCAGGGAGGCAGGGAATCTTCTAACCCCCAAGAGGCTCAGAAGGGAAATAAATATGATCAGGGAGGATTAGGAGAATCATCTGGAGTTATTGAAACAATATGCGGCTTAGGCTTCCAGGGTGAATTGGGGGAAGGAGGGAGTCGGTTGTGTTCTCCCGCTCCCGAGCTCGATAGCCGGGCAACAAAGAGGATATTAATACTTCAGTGGTCTTAATATTCTCTCTATGCCTCAAGGAAGGATGGAGCGAAATTAGGATGGTTTGACTTCTTGAAGCTTAGAACGCTACTGCTATTGAGATAAAGGCATGTTGTTCTCTGGGCTCCCTCTGGCAACTTGTTCATTGAGCATCCATCCCAATTTGGTTGCAGAAAGCTTATGCGGAGGTTAGATTTTGTCCTGTCTTTATTTAGCGTTTACTCTGTGTGTTTTTGTGTGTGGGGAGGTTATACATTCAACTTGATTTGCTCGTGGTTTGTTCCAGTTAATCATTCACTCCTCTTGCACTTATTGATGCATTTCCCGATCACTTTCCTAACAGCAAAAAGTCGAAACAAAATAGAAAATTCTTTCCAGTAGCACCTTAGAGACCAACTGAGTTTGTTCTTGGTATGAGCTTTCGTGTGCATGCAGAGTGTCACCCCCCCCCAGGCTGTACCTGGGGCGGACCGCCCCCCGCCTCCCTTGCTCCGCCCCTGCCTGTACTATGAACCACATTAGGCAGCAGAATATGGTGCAGGGCTTCTCTTAGGGCACACCTTAGCACCTGGTCAAACTGGTAGGGATGGGGAAACCTGCCAATATCTGTTTTCCATTTCCCTGTTTTTTTGTTCAGTTCTCAACATTTGCACATTAGAGTTAGAGATTTTCTTTTCTATTTTCATTTTAATGACCCTGATAGGGCTGCCACATGTCTGGGATTTCGTCCATTCAAAATAGCATCCGGACACAATTTCCGAAAATTGGGCGTATGACAAGCCATGAAGGAAGTGTTGATTTTTTTGGCGAATTTCCTAAAAAATAGCTCGCTTTGTGGGGAGAAAGAGAAAGCTCAACAACTTTGCCAAATTAGTCAGTATTATAGTGTGAGTTTTGTTGAACCTGCACATCTCTGGATGCATTTTTTGCCAGGTGCATGCCCATTTTTGCAAGGCAATTTCCACTAATAAAATGCATGGCGTATCATATTTTAAAATATACATAGAATTGCTTTATTTTCTTATATAAATAAAAACAGCAATTCAGAAGGTTGAAAGTATTTCAGTTTGCATATTGTTTCAGAAAGTACAGATTAGATGGGTTTATACTTAAGTTGCCTTTTGCTTTGAACTATCTATGGCCTTTTTGCATGTCTTCATATAGTTTTTTTTTAAAATAATAATAATGATGAAGTAGAATTGTCTTATAGCCTTATAGATTTTTTTAAAAGGCTGGTTTCAGTGTATGTATATTTTTGTGTTTTGCTTAAAATATTGCAAACCGCGTTGGGTTGCCACAGCAAAAAAGCAACTAATAAATTTAATTACTACTTAAATTGCCTACTTAAAAAAATGTGTTTAGGCATATCCATTCAGACATTTATTTGCTTTTAAAATGGTTGATTTCACCTGCACTTCATGAATTTGATTATATCTGGTTTTTAATCATCATTTAAACAAATGACTACATTATACCGTTAAATATTGTACATAGTGTGCTTTGATTAGAGATTCTTTTAAATATGATGCAGTTTCAAAATGCTTTTAAATAAAAAAAATAGTAAACCACAGAGCTATAGTTTGATTAAGTGGTATATAAAAGGTAAAGGTACCCCTGACCGTTAGGTCCAGTCACGGACGACTCTGGGGTTGCGGCGCTCATCTCGCTCTATAGGCCAAGGGAGCCGGCGTACAACTCCGGGCATTGTTTCCAGGCCTTTGACCATTTTGGTTGCCTCCTCTGGACACGTTCCAGCTTGTCAGTATCCTTCTTGAACTGTGGTGCCCAGAACTGGACACAGTATTCCAGGTGAGGTCTGACCAGAGTGGTACTATTACTTCCCTTTATCTAGATGCTATACTCCTATTGATGCAGCCCAGAATTGCATTGGCTTTTTAGCTGCTGCATGACACTGTTGACTCATGTCAAGTTTATGGTCTGCCAAGACTCCTAGGGAAAGGCAGTTTCCTACCTCAGTAACAGAGGACACCCAGAGCTCAAGGGTTTTGCTGCTCCCTTTCATTCCATGCTGCTGTGTAATCCCATCGCTTCAGAGGGATTTTGATATCCGTGCCAAGGTTTACTTCTTCACGCCCAGTTCCTTGAAGAGAAACTTTCGGCGTACACAAAGGAGGCGGCAACACAGTCGAACAATGCTCTTTCCTCAGGAAAAAAGAAGTCATATTCTAATTTGGATGATTTGGCAAAGGCTCAACACCCTCTTTGTATCCCCTTCAATAACATGTGCCAAAGATCACTTCTGCAGATGTTGACTTCCGCTACGCTGTGGGCAGAAGACATTTTAATACCTTAAAGAGGCAGCAACAAAGGGCGGATGGCAATTCAGAGAGAGATGTTTTGATCCGGAGCTTTTGGAAATGAATTTCTGTGCTGCCTTTATGTCCAATTTTCTACTTCTCCGTTCTCTTCTTTATAAATGCCCTCTCCCTCCTCTCCTGGAATGCAGATTAAAATGCCGCTAGTCTCTTATCCTTGAACCTTGCAGCACACAGAGATGAAAATCCAATTCCATGGTGTGTGGGTGTGTGTGAAGTAAACTACTGAAGGCAACACAGGCTTTGACAAAAGCACCACTGGCAAATGTCTTATCTATTTATCATAAGAACATAAGAAGAGCTGTCTGGATCAGGCCAATGGCCCATCTCGTCCAGCATCCTGTTCTCACAGTGGCCAGCAAGTTGCCTGTGGGAAAGATCAACACTCTCCCCTCCTGTGATTTATTCAGAAGTATTGCTGCCTCCAGAGGTATGGTGCTGGAGGAGACTCTTGAGAGTCCCATGGACTACAAGAAGATCAAACCTATCCATTTTTAAAGAAATCAGCCATAATGTCTATGCTTGGCCAAACTGCGAGAGGCAGTGAAGGATAGGCGTGCCTGGCGTGCTCTGGTCCATGGGGTCACGAAGAGTCGGACACGACTGAACGACTGAACAACAACAACAATTGCTGCCTCCAGGAGGCCAAGCATAGACATTATGGCTGGTAGCCATCAATGGCCCTCTCCTCCATGAATTTGTTCAATCTTTTTTAAAAGTGATACAAGTTGGTGCCATCACTGCCTCCTGAGAGAGTGAGTTGTCTCATGGTAAAACTTCCAAGGTGAAAAAAAGGGGCTTCTAAATCACCTGGGGATGAGAAACTACTCACTTCAAATATCTGCTCTCCAGCGCATTGGGTGATCAGAACCAGATGTTAATCCAATGTGTGTTGAATAGTATCTACATGAGTGTGGGATGGGATTTAATAGGTAGGAAAGGATACATTAACTGAAATTTATCCCTCCAGGCACCCACGTCTGTAGGCTGAACAAAGCTTCAGAACCCCATCCTTTAAAGACTTTTGCTTATAGCGTAGAGTGCGAGATTAAGTTTTACTTCCTTAGGATCAAAATAATAATAAAAAAATACTTTCTTTTTTAAAATTTTATTTAGGAATTTTTTTTTGTTTCGACTACGGCAGAAAACAAACACAGCTACCTACCTGTAACTAAAATTATTTTGAGTTCAAGACAAATATCATTCCAAAATGGTTTAATCCCTTTGCATGTCCACCACATACGTAATGTGGTCCCACCAGGTTCTCCACATCTCCAGCAGTTGTTGGAGAGATTTTTATACATCTTAGCAAGTTTACAAGGTGTCAAATGCCAACGATAAAAAATATTTTGGAGATTTTCTCTTATAGTATTGTTGTTGTTTAGGCGTTTAGTCATGTCCGACTCTTTGTGACCCCATGGACCAGAGCACACCAGGCACTGTCTCCCACTGCCTCCCGCAGTTTGGTCAGACTCAAGTTGGTAGCTTCGAGAACACTGTCCAACCATCTTGTCCTCTGTCGTCCCCTTCTCCTTGTGCCTTCCATCTTTCCCAACACCAGGGTCTTTTCCAGGGAGTCTTCTCTTCTCATGAGGTGGCCAAAGTATTGGAGCCTCAGCTTCAGGACCTGTCCTTCCAGTGAACACTCAGGGCTGATTTCCTAAAGAATGGAAAGGTTTGCTCTTCTTGCAGTCCATGGGACTCTCAAGAGTCCTCCAGCACCATAATTCAAAAGCATCAATTCTTCGGCGATCAGTCTTCTTTATGGTCCAGCTCTCACTTCCATACATCACTACCGGGGAAACCATAGCTTTAACTATACGGACATTTGTCTTATAGTATAACAAGACGTAAACTTTCAATTAACCCCCCAAAGGTTTTTCCACTGGGATATCTCTATATTATGGCTGAGATCTTGAGCACATCTAATCATAGTTGACTCGTCCTCCTTCTCCTTGAATTCGCAGTAAAGGAGGAGTCGGTATGTTTTCGAGAGAGCTTTCTTGAATGAAGCCTTTCCATTTGTCAACTTTAAATCTCTCAAATAATTGATCATATTTGAACCAATCTCTCAAATAATTGATCATATTTGAACCAATCAAGAATATGTTCTCTTACTTCTTAGGTTCTCAAATACTACAGAATGGTAAAAAATAAATAAAAAGCTGCTCAGCCACTTTGCTCATAGCTGATTCGCTTTTCAAGGTCTAAGCAGAACCCAGTAGACATAAATCTGGTATAGAGTTTTTTTCTTCTTTTCTTGCGGGAGGTGGGGGGTGGGGAGTCTCTTGTCAACTATTGGAACAAAAATATCCAAGTTAATATTCTACCATATGCCATTTTCTCCATGCTATAAATTAAATCCTCTCATCTGAGTCCCTGAGATTAAGAACTTGCCTCTTAATATTCAAAGAGCGCTTTGTTCTTAAATACTCTATTTCCATTGTTTGCGTTGCACTGTTACATCGCATAAATGTTTTTGTAATTCCCTGATTATATGAAACACGAGGCAGGGCTGGAAGCATGGCCTTTTTCATTTTGTAACAGAAAGGAAAAAAACAGTAATTCTGCCACTTTTATTTATAAGGCCACTCCTACTCGGAAACTGTAAGAATTCATATATATATATATATATATATATATATATATATATATATATATATATATGCTTTTCTGTTATAGCTCATCGTCAACACATACCACGTTACAGCCATACATAAAATAATAGAAAAAGAGAGCCTAGGTATAAAACATAAACATATGATAGTAATAAGAACGTATCTAAATTCTTCTAAGATTATTTAAATCCTCTGCCTCTTGAATTATACTTCCCTTCCACTCCTTCCATGGTTTCCTATCTACTCCTTTTAACTGCGTTTTCTTGCTCTACTAAATTATTTCATTACCTTACATATTACATGCATTATAACACCTTCTGCTGGGCATTTTCTTCCAGCCTGTTACGATTATTTCCTTGTTACGATATTTTGCCATTTTAAACCTTATATAATATCCAACCCTCTTTCAGTCTCTTATCATCTTTATTTCTCAATCTATCTGTCATACGGGCTAGTTCTATGTAATCTAATATTTTGAGATCCCCTTCTTCTCTTGATGGTGCTGTAAGAATTCATCAGCCCCTGAAAGTCTCTGGACATCCCTTCCCTTTGGGCAGTTGCGGAGGAAGGGGCTTTGGTACCTGGGGCGGTGGGGGCGTGGCATGCCGCACGTGGGGGGCATGGCACGTTGCACGTGCGAGCGTCATCCCAGTGGGGCGGTGCCCCCCTGAGTGAGTGTCCCAAGGGGGAGGCACCCGCCCGCAGCGATGTCAACCCCCAGGCTGGCACCCAGGGTGGCCGGCCCCCTGCCACCTTCCTCCACCACTCTCTTTGGGGTGGGGACGGGGTGAATGGTCCTGTGAAAGTCCAACTAGTGATGGGATCAAACCCTTTAAACCAGGGTTTCCCAAACTTGGGTATTTAGCTGTTTTTGGACTACAACTCCCATCATCCCCAGCTAGCAGGACCACTGGTCAGGGATGATGGGAAGTGCAGTCCATAAACAGCTGGAGACCCAAGTTTGAGAAACCTTGCTTTCGAGGTTTGGATTATCAAGGGGTATAGAAATCCTATTAAATAAACGAATTACCTTTCTGTACACAGTTGCATAATTTGGACCTGCCTGAAGCACCCTAGGCTCTGCCTCTAGGCTCCGCCCCCGGATTTTTCCACGCAGCAGATGACTGGGGCCAATGACTGGCAGCTGTATGTGCCAATCAAAAAACGCCTAGCCCCCAGGCAAGACACCGTTGATGGAATCTATCAAAGAGCTGGAGATAGCGTTTATAAGCGGTCCACGTTTCCCAAGCACACAGTAAGGTTGGTAGTACAATAGCTTTGTAACCAAGCATTTTGGTTTCCCTGCGGATGTCCTGGTCCTCAAACACTCTGGCATTTCAATCAGGAGAAAGCTGCACTCTCAGAGTTAAGGCGATGCTGGATTTCGGCAGCAATGTCGGCCCTTGTGGAAAGACAACTGCCCAGGTAGGAGAAGTGATCAACTCTTTCCAATGTCACACCATTGTTGGATGTGATTTGTGGCACTGCAGAGGGGTTGTTTTGTGCTTATTGGGTTTTGGGATGTTGAGCGAGGACTGGGCATGCCCAGTGGTTGTGGAATGCTGACTGACTGCTTGGGGAAAGACAGAGTTTCTGGAATGCTGGACAGAGACCCTCGTGGTCCCTCCCAGCTCTGCAACTCTATGATTCTGTGAGGGCTCTCGGCACTGCAACACCTTCTTGGAGTACTTGATAGAAGCGATGCAGAAAATAGTAGAAAAACAAGAACTCAGGCCACAATGATGAGTCAATTGATTCAAGTTTTTCAAGTCTCTTATGAATAGATTTATTTCTTAAAGTTTATATACCAGGTCAGGGCCGTCTTAGAGGGATCGGCCGCCACGACGCGGCAATCCCTTGGCGCCCCGGCGTGCCGCCTCTCTGCCAGCCTCCCTCCCGCACTGGCCGCCCCTCGGGAGGGGGGGGGGCGAGCGGGGGATGAGGGGCATGGCGCTGGAGCGGCGCGGGGCTTTGCGCGCCCTTCCAGCGCTCCAGCTGGGGCTCCGGGAGGCAAGGGCGGCCGGCTTGCAACCCGCCTGCCTGCCAGCGCGCGAGTGCCCGCCTGCCTGTGGGGTTGGGGGCGGGTTGGGGAGGGGGTGCCCAGTATGCTGGCGGGCGCGGGGGCGCCCATGGGGGCCGGTGCCCTGGCGCACCGTGCCACCAGCCCCTATGGACGAGACGGCCCTGTACCAGGGGAAATTAATGTGCCAGGAGAAGGCCCTGTTAGGGTGGTTCTTCTTCAGCTAAAGTCTTAAGGTTGACGTGTACTGGTTGCACTGCTCTGGTTCACCAGAAGCGGCTTAGTCATGCTGGCCACATGACCCGGAAGCTGTACGCCAGATCCCTCGGCCAATAAAGCGAGATGAGCGCCGCAACCCCAGCGTCGTCTGCGACTGGAGCTAATGGTCAGGGGTCCCTTTACCTTTACCTTTAATGCTTTATTACTGGTGCCTTTATACAAGAGGCATGGATGCCCTCAGGTTACAAGAAAGGAGATTTTGAGTAAACATACGGAAAAAACTTTCTGACAGTAAGAGCTGTTTGACAGCGGAATGGACTCCCTTGGGAGGTTGTGGACTCTCCTTCCTTGGAGGTTTTTAAGCAGAGGTTGGACGGCCACCTGTGATGGATGCTTGAGCTGAGATTCCTGCATTGCAGGGGGGTCAGATGTGATGACCCTCAGGGTCCCTTCCAACTCTGATTCTATGATGGCATGTCTTCAAAAGAGGTGTAAGCAAATTCAAGGAGGATACAATTATGTTCTGTCTCCACTGTTGGAAGCAGTGTGCAACAGCACTCTTCTCACCTGTGTATAATAATAATAATAATAATAATAATATAATAATAATAATTATTTATATCCTGCCCATCTGACGGTGTTTCCCCAGCCACTCTGGGCAGCTCCCAACAGAATATCAGAAACACAATGAAACACCAAACAAACAAAAAACTCCCCTAAACAGGGCTGCCTTCAGATGACTTCTAAAAGTCAAATACCTGTAGTTGTTATTTCCTTGACATCTGATGGGAGGGTGTTACACAGGGAGGGAGCCACTACTGAGAAGGCCCTGTGCCTGGTTCCCTGTAACCTCAGTTCTTGCAGTGAGGGAACCGCCAGAAGGCCCTCGGTGGTGGATCTCAGTGTCTGGTTACCCAGACCTTGTTGCTGGTTGCAGAGTGGCCCCCATATAATTTCAAGCTTCAGGGCCCCAAAATGTAGGTCTGCCACTGATCGGGACATAAGAAGAGCTTGCTGGATCAGGCCAATGACCCATTCAGTCCAGCATGCTGCTCTCACAGTGGCCAAGAAGATGCCCGTGGGAAACCCACAAGCAGGATTTGAGCACGAGAGAACTCTCCCCTCCTGTGGTATCCAGCGACTGATTCTCAGAAGCATGCGCCAGCAGCAATGCCCCCTGGACCATGCTCCATGTGGTGTGTACCGGTAAGTTGTCTCCAAGGGAGGAAAATGGCAGCCTCTCTGGATTTCCCTGGATTCGTTTGTGCCACAGTAAGGTTGCCCTAAGAAAAGAAAGAAAGAAGAAAAAAGAAAGAAAGAAAGAAAGAAAAGAAAAGAAAAGAACAAGAAGAAGAAAGAAAGAAAGAAAGAAAGAAAAAAGAAAAGAAAAGAAAGTAAAAGAAGAGGAAAGAAAGAAAGAGGGAATACAATTATCACAATTGGTTTTTGTAATTTTCCACACCAGTCTTTCTCCTTTGTGTTATTAGCACCAAGCAAGGAGGCAACAAAAGCCGCCGATTCAATATGCACGCATTGGAAAACAATGGGAAAGATGGGGTTTTAATAAGCACTCGGCAGAGCTGTAATTAAATCTCAGGTTGTGTTTGGAAAAAAGAATCTCATTTAGCACACTTGCCCGGCATGGCTTCGCATCGGCACCATGTTTTCTTCTGGGCAATATGCCAGCTTTCTGTGAATTGATAACAGATACAGGTGTGGAGGGGGACAAGGTGCCTGGAGAAGGACAGGTGCAGGAGGCCCGCCCCAGGGGTGCAAAAAGTTGGCTTCCGTATGGGCCAATCCTTTGTAGGGTGGGAGAAAATTCCCTCTGGGGGTTCAATACAGAGGTTCACCAAAGTTCCCAATTAGTCAGGCTTCATCCAGAATGCGTAGCAGGACAGAGTTCAGAGAGTCTGCGATAACTTTCCATGTAGACAAGCTATATCGGAAAGAATACATATATTGGCCGTTTCATCTTCTCCTCAACACCTTCTGCCAACCGTCACCCCACCATCTCTCATCAAACCACATCATTGGAAACACTTACCCAACCCCCCTTTTTTACTGTACATGCAGCCCTCCTTGTACCTTATCTGAAGTTGTTGTTTAAAAAAGGTAAAGGGACCCTGACCACTAGGTCCAGTGGCGGCTGACTCTGGGGTTGCGCCACTCATCTCGCTTTAGTGGCTGAGGTAGCCGGCGTACAGCTTCGGGTCATGTGGCCAGCATGACTAAGCCGCTTCTGGAGAACCAGAGCAGCGCATGGAACACCGTTTACCTTCCCCCAGAGCGGTACTATTTATCTACTTGCACTTCGTGCTTTCAAACTGCTAGGTTGGCAGGAGCAGGGATCTGAACAACAGGAGCTCACCCCGTCACGGGGATTCGAACGCCGACCTCCTGATCGGCAAGCCCTAGGCTCTGTGGTTTAACCACAGAGCCACCGTTAAATTCCTCCTTAATGTATGTAAACCATACCGTTATTTTGATTGTAATTGTTTTAACTGTTGCTAATATTTTATTTAACCTGCCTTAGAACCGCATGATGAAGGACAGTGAGAAATCTTAACAACAACAACAACAAAACAAACAAGAAGTGTGGTCCATGCAGCACCTGGCTCTGGGCTTATCAGTGCCTTGCAGCACACTTGCCACATCAATGGAACACAAATAGTTACACAATAAAATACGCTAGATGAGAGATAAAAAGAAGTAATTGAAATACAATTTAAAACCAGACAGCATCTAACACGGTGCATTGCGATTGCTGTTGATGGATTGATTACTTATATGCCCCCTTTCCACAATGAGCTGTGTTAGGAAAGGCAGGAAAATCATTAAGTGGTTTGCTGAGATCCTTGACAATTTTCAAGCGGTCCATGAGAGGGGCGGCAAGTTTGGGAACTGCTGGCATACAAATAGCCGTTAATGGTAGCGAAAAACAGACATCAAACACGGGGAGGAAAATAACGCAATTCTCAAAATATAGATCAGCAGTTTAGAAGGAAATAATAATAATTAATATAATAATATAATAATGATTATTATTTATACCCTGCCCATTGGCTGGGTTTCCCCAGCCACTCTGGGCAGCTTTCAACCGAATATTAAAAACATACAGCATCAAGCATTAAAAACTTCCCTAAACAGGGCCGCCTTCAGTGTCTCTTTAAAAGTAAAATAGTTGCTTATTGCCTTGGACATCTGGTGGGAGGCCGTTCCATAGGGCAGCGCCACCACCGAGAAGGCCCTCAGCCTGGTTCCCTGTAACCTCACCTTTTGCAGTGAGGGAACCGCCCAGAAGGCCCTCGGCGCTGGATCTAAGTGTGGGTTGGATGATGGGGGTGGAGACGCTCTTCAGGTATACAGGACCGAGGCCGTTTAGAGCTTTAAAGGTCAGCACCAACTTTGAATTGTGCTTGGAAACGTACCGGGAGCCAATGTAGGTCTTTCAGGACCGGTGTTATGTGGTCTCGGCGGCCGCTCCCAGTCACCAGTCTAGCTGCCGCATTCTACATTAATTGCAGTTTCCGAGTCACCTTCAAAGGTAGCCCCACGGGAGCGCATTGCGTAGTCAAAGCGGGAGATAACCAGAGCATGCACCACTCTGGCAAGACAGTCTGCAGGCAGGTAGGGTCTCATCCTGCGTACCAGATGGAGCTGGTAGACAGCTGCCCTGGACACAGAATTAACCTGCGCCTCCATGGACAGCTGTGAGTCCAAAATGAATCCAGGCTGTGCACCTGGTCCTTCAAGGGCACAGTTACCCCATTCAGGACCAGGGAGTCCTCCCTACCAGCCCGTCCCCTGTCCCCCAAGGACAGTACTTCTGTCTTGTCAGGATTCGACCTCCACCTGAATGCATTCAATGCTCTCTTTGACCCCCATCTTCCATGTTTCGACCATGGAACGAGTGAGTGTCTGTGCTGAACTTTCCTCCTCTCTTTCACTTCTCCCACTGCAATACCGCCTTCCCAGGATCCAGGACCCTTTCTTCCAGTCGTAAACGCTGCTTCTTGCGTGAGGCTGCAGAGCAAATGCTGCGCTATTAAGTTCCTCAGGGGGGCTTCGATGCAATATGCCACGAGAACAAACACTCCAAAATCAAAGGTTGAGACAAATATTTGAGATGCTTCAGAGGTGTTTTTGTTTGTTCCTTTTCCCTGAGCGGTCCCAAAAGACCTTTGCAAGGCTGCTGCGGAAAATCTGTTTATTTACAAATATGTAAACCCAGAAGGAGCCCAGCCCATGCAGGGCACCCCAGTGTCCTGTTTTACAGAGGACACTCCTCTACTTGGCTGTCTGGTCCAACTCTGGCTTAAAGATCTAGAACAATCAACAGTTACCATCTGGCTACAGTTGTCCCATATTGTATTTTCACTGTAAATGGTAGCAGCTGCATCCATCTGGGATAGCTCAGTTGGTAGAGCATGAGACTCTTAATCACAGGGTTGTGGGTTCAAGCCCCACGTTGGGCAAAAGATTCCTGCATTGTAGGGGGTTGGACTAGATGACTCTCGTGGTCCCTTCCACTCCACAATGCTATGATTTCTGAAGCTGCATCTATATGTATACTTTAGCATCCACAAATGTTGTGCAAGTCTGTGCCCACGTTTTTGATGAATCAGTTCAGGCTCTGGTGGTCAAGATTCTCAGACCGCACTGGATTCCTCATGGCAATCTCTCTCTCTCTCTCTCTCTCTCTCTCTCTCTCTCTCTCTCTCTCTCACACACACACACACACACCACACCACAAAGCACTGGCTTTTCCCCTTGTTGAAGAATTTCAAGTATCTGCTCATGGAATCTGAATTACTGCAGAATAGAAGCAGTCTTGGGTGGCGCTGTGGGTTTAATCACAGAGCCTAGGGCTTGCCGATCAGAAGGTCAGCGGTTCAATTTTTTTATTTTTATAAAAATTTATTAGTTTTCCACATTAAACAACAAATCACAATAAAACACACAAATACAGTAAAAACAGAACAAATACAAAAAGAAAAAACTAAAAATAAACATTGAAAAGAAAGAAAACTTATACATACCTAAAACACGAACACTGGAACACCAAATGCTTAATGTTTAAATCTAATTTCAAATCTACACAAAAACATTACTACACAAAAGCATTTGACTGTGTCGACCACAACAAACTATGGCAAGTTCTTAAAGAAATGGGAGTGCCGGATCACCTCATTTGTCTCCTGAGAAATCTCTATGTGGGACAAGAAGCTACAGTTAGAACTGGATATGGAACAACTGATTGGTTCAAAATTGGGAAAGGAGTACGACAAGGCTGTATATTGTCTCCCTGCTTATTTATTTATATGCAGAATTCATCATGCGAAAGGCTGGACTGGATGAATCCCAAACCGGAATTAAGATTGCCGGAAAAAATATCAACAACCTCAGATATGCTGATGACACTACCTTGATGGCAGAAAGTGAGGAGGAATTAAAGAACCTTTTAATGAGGGTGAAAGAAGAGAGCGCAAAATATGGTCTGAAGCTCAACATCAAAAAAACTAAGATCATGGCCACTGGTCCCATCACCTCCTGGCAAATAGAAGGGGAAGAAAGGGAGGCAGTGAGAGATTTCACTTTTTTGGGTTCCACGATCACTGCAGATGGTGACAGCAGTCACGAAATTAGAAGACGCCTGCTTCTTGGGAGAAAAGCAATGACAAACCTAGACAGCATCTTAAAAAGCAAAGACATCACCTTGCCGACAAAGGTCCGTATAGTTAAAGCTATGGTTTTCCCAGTAGTAATGTATGGAAGTGAGAGCTGGACCATCAAGAAGGCTGATCGCCGTAGAATTGATGCTTTTGAATTATGGTGCTGGAGGAGACTCTTGAGAGTCCCATGGACTGCAAGAAGATCAAACCTATCCATTCTGAAGGAAATCAGCCCTGAGTGCTCACTAGAAGGACAGATCCTGAAGTTGAGGCTCCAGTACTTTGGCCACCTCATGAGAAGAGAAGACTCCCTAGAAAAGACCCTGATGTTGGGAAAGATGGAGGGCACAAGGAGAAGAGGACGACAGAGGATGAGATGGTTGGACAGTGTTCTCGAAGCTACTAACATGAGTTTGGCCAAACTGCGAGAGGCAGTGAAGGATAGGCGTGCCTGGCGTGCTCTGGTCCATGGGGTCACGAAGAGTCGGACGACCTGAACGACTGAACAACAACAACAACAATTTCAAATCTTATATGGGGACTTCCCCGTTCTCTCAACTGCGTTCAATACTAATTTACTTTAGTAACTTTATAACTATTTTCCCATCATTCATCATTATTCTTATTACAGTTTCTAAAAACAAACTTATCTCATATAACTTATTACTACATTTAATAACATATATCTTTCATAAACATACTTTACTATCTACTATTTTTACCTTCTTCTATAACTAAAGCCACTTATAATCACTGATTCTGCTTCAAATATCTAATTTTTCACAATTTTTAAATAGTCTTTAAATTTCTTCCAGTCTTCTTGCAACTTCTCCTCCCTCTGGTCTCGGAGCTTCGCGGTCAGTTCAGCGAGTTCCATAAAGTCCATTAACTTCATCTGCCATCTTCTACAGTCGGGAGCTCTTCACCTTTCCAGTTTTTTGCAATCAGAAGGTTGGCAGTTCTAATCCCCGTGACGGGGTGAGCTCCTGTTGCTTCGTCCCAGCTCCTGCCCACCTAGCAGTTCGAAAGCACGTCAAAGTGCAAGTAGATCAATAGGTACCACTCCGGCAGGAAGGTAAACGGCGTCGTTCTGTGCGCTGCTCTGGTTCGCCAGTAACGGCTTAGTCATGCTGGCCACATGACCCGGAAGCTATACGCTGGCTCCCTCAGCCAGTAAAGCGAGATGAGTGCCACAACCCCAGAGTCAGACACGGACTGGACATATATGGTCAGGGGCCCCTTTTACAATTCACTAGAAGCCAGTCTTAAACTTTGTTCAATGAAGAAATACTACCGTACCTAGGAATGTGATTTTTAGCCAGCACAACCTTTACAAATTATTGATTTTTTTAATGGAGCTTGTTTTGAATGTTTGTTTGTTTCATGGTATAAACGAACATTCGGAGGTTTTGCGACCTGCTTAGGGGTCTTTCATTCTAGAAGCGGTTATATAAATTTTGCTCAGTAAAGCAACAAAATCACCATGACGTGGGTCAGCAGGTCAGAGAGGGGCATGGTGTGGGGGACATACACATGTATCTGATTCCTTAGGAATTGCACTGTCCAGCCTTGGCCTCCCCCCCACCACCTTTTTAAAGAAATGCTGCTCCTGGAAGCTGGATCTTCTTTTAAGGTGCTCTGGATGTCATTGTTCAGCAGCAATGACCTACTTCTTGTTTTATCTGGCTCCTTACTGTTTGCGTTGGTTATTGGGCTAGAAGATACTGCTAAGTGAGTTGTGTTTCTGGAATATAAATGAGCTGCGATCCCCGGTCCCTCTTCCTGGCCGAGTGCAAGAGCAGAGTCTTCGCTCGTCATCCATGGGCAGTCGGCGGGAGAGCGGAAAAGGCACAGCCTGCTGCGTTCTTTGAGGAGCAGCTGCTGCAATTGACACGGAGGGAATCGCCATCCAGACCTTCCCGCTGCAGATTGATAGGATCTGCAGATCTGAGAGAGCCCTTCTGCAATGCAGATGAGATGAAGGTGTAGAAAAGTGGTGGCAGGATAATATATATTTTTGGGGGGGGGAGCCAGTGTGGTGTAGTGCAGTGTTTTTCAACCTTTTTTGGGCAAAGGCACACTTGTTTAATGAAAAAAATCATGAGGCACACCACCATTAGAAAATGTTAAAAAATTTTAACTCTGTGCCTATATTGGACTATATATAAAGTAATTCTCTGAATTTTTTCAATTTTCCCCACGGCACACCAGGCAACATCTCTAGTGTGCCGCAGAACAGTGGTTGAAAAACACTGGTGTAGTGGTTAAGAGTGGCGGACTTGTAATCTGGTGAACCGGGTTCGCGCCTCCTCTCCTCCACATGCAGCTGCTGGGTGACCTTGGGCTAGTCACACTTCTTTGCAGTCTCTTAGCCCCACTCACCTCACAGAGTGTTTGTTGTGAGGGAGGAAGGGAAAGGAGAATGTTAGCCGCTTTTGAGACTCCTTCAGGTAGTGATAAAGTGGGATATCAAAGCCAAACTCTTCTTCTTCTTCTTCTTCTGAAATTTCCCCAACCTGAAAAGTGAAACAAATGCATTGTGCATAGCAAACGTGGGCTACGTACACACACTAAGACACATTCGAAGCACATTTCCCCCCCTCAAAGAATTCTGGATACTGTAGGTTACCACCTGCACAGAGTTAAAGTCAAACCTCGGAACTCAAACGGCTCCATTCTTGAACATTTCGGCTCCCGAATGCGAAAACCTGGAAGTAAGTGCTCTGGTTTTCGAACGTTCCTCGGAAGCCGAACAGCTTCCAAGGTGCGGTTTCCATTCCCCCCCCAATTGATTTGCTAGCCAGCCCATTGTTCTTTGGTTTTGAACGTTTCAGAAGCCAAACAGTCTTCCAGAATGGATTATGTTTGAAAACTGAGGTACATACGATTCCCTGCAACACTTAACAACGATAGTGCCCGGAATTATTGAGGGGGAAATGTTGCTTTAAAGTTATAACCATTTTGGACCAGTGGGCACATATCGAATTTCGCGAGAGTGCCGGGGGTGGTATTTGAAGTGGTGTTAGTTATCGTTAATAATCAAGTAGGGGTAAAAAATTTATTTACTTATTGCCAGTGCTATTTTTCAAGAAAAACAGGTGCCAGAACTCACCATGAACACCTCCCTGGTTCTCTTACAATAGCAATGAGCGGTGCTCGAACTGAGAACAACTGCTCAGTGTCAGGGGCGGAGGAAGCCTCTTCGCCACCCAGGGCGGCAAACACCATGCCCTGGGGGCGGGGCATCCTGATGCGGCGGCTTGTGGTGCTGCCCAGTCCATCCGTATAAGCAGCTTGTCTCGGGGAGTGGCGGGAGGGGCCGCTGAGTGTCACCCCAACCCCTTGGAACCCGGGGTGCCCTGCCCCATCGCCCCTCCCTTGCTATGCCACTGCTCAGTGTAGTGTAGTGGTTAAGAGCTGTAGACTTGTAATCTGGTGAACTGGGTTCGCGTCTCCGCTCCTCCACATGCAGCTGCTGGGTGACCTTGGGCTAGTCACACTTCTCTGAAGTCTCTCAGCCTCACTCGCCTCACAGGTGTTTGTTGTGGGGGAGGAAGGGAAAGGAGAATGTTAGCCGCTTGAGACTCCTTCGGGTATTGATAAGTGGGATATCAAATCCAAACTCTCCTTCTTCTCCTTCTCCTTCTCCTTCTCCTTCTCCTTCTCCTTCTCCTTCTCCTTCTCCTTCTTCTCTAGGTCTTGTGCTAGGCCCAGTTGCCCTGAGACCCAGCCTCCTCCTGGGACCTTCAGAGAGAAACCGAGGGGTGTCAAGATGTCTGGGAGTCCAGGGGATAGCTGCTGCTCTCTTTCCTCAGGAGACCGTTCAGCACCCATTTCCCGAAGAAACAGCTATCCATAAACCCTGACACCGCCACCTTTAATTTCATTTCATTCCCCGCTAAGCTTCTTTATCTCCCTCTCTCCGAAATGTGGTGGCTCAGGTCAACTTTTACTGGTAGCAATTCAGGGGAGATGCACTCCAGCTAATCCTCCGCTTAACAAGGGAGATGAATACACCCCGTGGAGGATTTTCAACCTGTCTTCCCAACTAATGTATGCCTTTCCGTCAAGCCAGGGAGATCAGGTTTTCCCTTCTGTTGCTGCTCAGAGGTCGGAATGGTTTTCCCTCCCCATAATTGCCCTGTCCAGAAAAGCAACGTGACATTGTAAGGAATAAATCCTTCCTCCTCCTTCTTCTACACATTCAAATCAACCTAGTCATCTCAGGTTTTGATTCCACAGGTGGAGCCAGGGAGGCTGGTGCCTTCCATTTGCCCTCCACATTGCAAACGGGATCATTACTCAGTTGTTCAAGCAGTTGCGGAGAATAACCAGGCTAGATCTGACATGGGTTGGTGGCTATTGGCACTGGTAGGGCGGAACATGGGGAGATGAACAGCAGGTGGCGCTAGAGCAAATGACAGAGAGTAGTAGAATACGCTGTGCCACATCAGACTAAGTGCATTTGGTGGCAATTGTGTTTTTAAATACTGCCCAATATAATGAGCCACTTTTGGAAGAAATACTGTGGTTGGCCAGGAGTTTCTCTTCTTTTTGTGTGTACTATTTTACACTTCATAGTTCATTTCTACATGCTTAGGATTTGTTGTCCAATAAAAAAAGAAAAGAAATGAATGCTATTCTAGGCTGCATCAACAGAAATATAGTTTTCAGATCAAGGGAAGTCATAAAAGGTAAAGGTTAAGGGACCCCTGACCATTAGGTCCAGTCGCGGACGACTCTGGGGTTGCGGCGCTCATCTCGCTTTACTGGCCGAGGGAGCCGGCGTACAGCTTCCGGGTCATGTGGCCAGCATGAACAAGCCACTTCTGGCGAACCAGAGCAGCGCACGGAAACGCCGTTTACCTTCCCACCAGAGCGGGTACCTATTTATCTACTGTACTTTGACGTGCTTTCGAACTGCTAGGTGGGCAGGAGCAGGGACCGAGCAATGGGAGCTCATCCCGTCGCGGGAATTCGAACCGCCGACCTTCTGATGGTCAGACCACAACTAGAATACTGTGTCCAGTTCTGGACACCACAGTTTAAGAAGGATGTTGACAAGCTGGAATGTGTACAGAGGAGGGTGACCATGGTGATTAAGAGTCTGGAAACTGATCCTTATGAGGAACGGTTGAAGGAGCTGGGTATGTTTAACCTGGAAAAGAGGAGGACAGTGAGAAGATATGAGAGCCATCTACAAACATCTCAAGGGCTGACACATGGAAGAGGGAACAAGCTAGTTTTCTCCTGCTCTGGGGAGTAGGACTCAAACCAATGGCTTCAAGTTACAAGAAAGGAGATTCTGACTAAACATACAGAAAACTTTCTGACAGTAAGAGCTGTTCGACTCTCCTTCCTTGGAGTTTTTTTAAGCAGCGGTTGGATGGCCATCATGGATGCTTTAGCTGAGATTCCTGTATTGCAAGGGGTTGGACTAGATGACCCTTGGGGTCCCTTCCAACTCTGCAGTTCTATGATTCCTTTGCCTTACCAGAATCCATTTCCCCACTAGGCAGACCATATGACCTGGTTGCACATTCATGCCCATTTCACCTGAGTCAACTGCCAGCCTGAAGTTCCCAACCTGAATGTGAATTGATGGCGCTCCCTGGGAATGGTCTGGTGTTTGATTCCAGGGCCTTCTCAGCATCTCTCTCAAACAGCAGCCCCGGGCAATAACTTTAATGGCATCAATTAGTCTCTGTTTACTCCTTCCAGGCCTCCCGCTATCTCCAGAGCACATCACCTCTAAATCGGGTGGCCAAGCTAATTAAAACTAATGAGACCATTAGGGTCATCAGAAAAAGAAAGGTCCCCCACCATGGATTACTGCCATGGTTTTCAAACAATTTGAGAGAGAAAGAGTGTGCAAAGGGGCTAGATAAATAAAGGTCAGATCTGCCTTCTCCACCTGGTGCCCTCTAGATGTGTGTGGACTTTAATAACCATCAGCTCCAGGTAGCACAATTGCTAACAAATCTCTTAGCAGCAAATTCCATCGGCAAGATCCAGGAAGAGCAGGTTTTTACCTGCAACAGGTTAACTATACGCCCTGTACAGAAATATTTCTTTCTTTTTTCTGCCCTGAATCTTCCAGTACTCAGCTTCATCGGATGGGTTGTAAAATAACGAGAGGGAGAAAGATGTGAGCCAGCAACTGGAGACGGGAAACGAGGTCGTCAATAATGGCAGTCATTGGTCTAACAGAGTCCCAGCCTTTGTACCACTTCCTGTTGGGGACTGCCTAGGTGGGCGGAATCACTTACAGACTTGGGAGATGCTCCAATCCATAGCCTTGTGGTTAGAAGAGCTGTGCGTAGCTGCTGATTCCTAGCTCTAGACGGATAATCTCCTGACAAACTCTGTAGGAATGTTTCTCTAAGAGCCCTGAGACTCTCTGGGTTCCAGGGAGTGAATTTGGGACGTCTGGGCATGCAAGTCATGTACCTGTTGAAGCTCCTTATGGGGAGTGAAAGGCGGGATATCAAGTCCAAACTCTTCTTTGGACCACATAACACCGGTCCTGAGAGATCTACATTGGCTCCCAGTACGTTTCCGAGCACAATTCAAAGTGTTGGTGCTGACCTTTAAAGCCCTAAACGGCCTCGGTCCTGTATACCTGAAGGAGTGTCTCCAGCCCCATCATTCAGCCCAGACACTGAGATCCAGCGCCGAGGGCCTTCTGTCGGTTCCCTCACTGCGAGAAGCAAAACTACAGGGAACCAGGCAGAGGGCCTTCTCGGTAGTGGCACCCGCCCTGTGGAACGCCCTCCCATTACAGGTCAAGGAAATAAACAACTACCTGACATTCAGAAAATTCCTGAAGGCAGCCCTGTTTAGGGAAGTTTTTAAACTGTGATATTTTAAATGTATTTTAATGTTTGGTGGAAGCCACCCAGAGTGGCTGGGGAGACCCAGCCAGATGGGCGGGGTACAAATAATAAATTCTTCTTCTTCTTCTTCTTCTTCTTCTTCTCTTCTCTTCTTCTTCTTCTTCTTCTTCTTCTTCCATGGTGTGCCGTGCATGGCTTCTGAACCAGGCTAGAGCAGACTTTATTTGTTGCAATCGCACACACAGAGAGATGCTTGTAGAGTAAGAAAATAACACAAAGCGGTTTATTATGGGAAGAACATAACCTGGATAGAAAAGTTTCTGGTTCTAGAAAATACAGAGGCACCTTCTTCATTCCCAGAGGATAGATCCAAGGTGATCTTCTATCTTGAGGTCGGAGAGAGGGAAAGAGAGAGAGAGAGAAGTGTGAGAAGCATCAGGAGGGTGTGAACAGGATGCAATTTAAGCCTAACATCAAACAGCTAGGAAGGTCAGCTGAGAGTATAGTATGGAAGACTGGAGACTGCATTTCTATCTACCTCATTCATCTTCAGAATCCTCTTCTGCAAGCTGAGTTGCACCCAAATGTTCAAAATGTGCTCTGTCCACGAGCTATGGAATGAAATCCCTTTTGTTTCAGTGCAAACAACAAATCTGATGAGACCATCTTACAAGACCATCTTGGCTGCGAGTCCTGGAAGACCTGCTCCCTGCTTTGCAAGCCTTTTCCACTAGGCCTGTAAGAAGGCACCCTGGACTGACTCCAGCTACAAAAGCTGAGGCTGCTGAACAGATTCTTGGGCTAGGGAGATGTTTGGGGTATCTTTATTTTAGAACTTGTTGTGATTGCAGAAATTGGTCAGTTGGGTTGTGTATTTTTTCATGTTTCGTTTATTCATAGAATCATAGAGTTGGAAGAGACCACAAGGGCCATCCAGTCCAACCCCCTGCCAAGCAGGAAACACCATCAAAGCATTCCTGACAGATGGCTGTCAAGCCTTTGCTTAAAGACCTCCAAAGAAGGAGACTCCACCACACTCCTTGGCAGCAAATTCCACTGCCGAACAGCTCTCACTGTCAGGAAGTTCTTCCTAATGTTTAGGTGGAATCTTCTTTCTTGTAGTTTGAATCCATTGTTCCGTGTCCCGTCTCTGGAGCAGCAGAAAACAACCTTTCTCCCTCCTCTAGATGACATCCTTTTATGTATTTGAACATGGCTATCATATCACCCCTCAACCTTCTCTTCTCCAGGCTAAACATACCCAGCTCTCAAGCCGTTCCTCATAAGGCATCGTTTCCAGGCCTTTGACCATTTTGGTTGCCCTCTTCTGGACACGTTCCAGCTTGTCAGTATCCTTCTTGAACTGTGGTGCCCAGAACTGGACACAATATTGTTTACGACTACTTTTTGTTGGGTTGCAGCTATGCATTTTTTTCATGTTGTAAGCCGCCATGAACATCATTTGAACTGTGGAAAGGCAGCATACAATAAAATTATGTATGTATGCTACAAGTTCAGATTTCCACCACATCTTCTAATCAGCAGAAAACTAAACAGTCAGTGACTCATAAATTGTGAGGGGAAGAAAAAATTCTGCTCAAGAAGCTCTTGAACTTCAACATAAAATGAAATTTTTAATTGACTTTCACAAGGATCATCCCGGGGGGGGGGATTTCTGCCTTAACAAAAAGGGGGGGGAATTAATTTAATAAAATAAAGGGTAATTATTAATTAAAACTCCGGAACTCATTGCTCTGATGAAAGATGGAAGGTTGTCTTTGTGTGTTTCATCAGCTCATAACGGGGATGTCTGAGTATGTTAAATCCTTGCAGAAAGTATTTTTTTTTTTGGGGGGGGGAATCACCTTTCTGCTCCCAAAAGAGCTGAGAGAATGGTTCACAAATTGCCATCTTATAGATCAGGGGCCAGCAACCTAAGGCTCTTGGGCCACAAGTGGCCCATGGGGGTCGTTTTACCAGCCCACAAGCTGCCCCCAAACTGAGCCACCCCCCTTGGTGTGTCCCTGCGTGCTGCGCTAAATTGGCGCAGTACGGTGCAGGGATTTGCTTTCGTGGTGCAGGAAATCAGCAAAGATGCTTGGTAACAAGGTTTGAGTCTTCAGGTACCAAGGAAAAGGTGACATTCTGGAACAAGGAAAATGTGACATCTTGAAAGAAGAAATTGGTGTGAGGGAAGAAAGATTTGGACTGGGAACATGCTGGGGGGAAGACTGGTGGGAGATTGAGATGGGAAGAGGGAGGATGGTGAGGAGGGGGGTGGGGTAAGGGAATTTATGAGATTTATCAGGAAGGCTAACCATGGCACTCCGACGTCAGAGGGAAACAAGCGATTCGGGGAAGGGAAGAAATATTTAGGTTTTTTATGATAATGTTTTGATTATAATAATTTTAAGGTAGGAATTAGAAGTAATAACAGCAATAGTTTTATTAAGTTAAGAGAAAAAAGGATATAAGAAGTTAAGATTTGAAATATGATTCTATGTGATAATAACAAGTTGAATGATATAAGCTGTATAAGATGTTTATTTGAAGATTAAGAAGTATGGTGAATGATTGTTAAACTAGTTACAAAGTTACTAAAGTAGATTAGAAGTTGAACGCAGAAGAGAGAATGGGGGAAGTCCCCTTAAATAAGATATGGAATAAGAATATAATTAATAGATTCCTGTGTTCCTGTGTTGTTGAGGTATGTATCAGTTTTTATTTTATTGTTATTAGTATTGCTTGTTGTATTTGTTTTATGTGTTGTTTTTATTTGTTGTTTGTTATTTGTTATTTTTTGTGTGGAAATATCAATAAATTTTTATTTTTTTAAAAAAGGAAATCGTGTCTGTGCAGACGCAGACGCTGGAAATCGCACGTGTGTGTGCTCCCATGCTCCTGCGATCCGGTCCATGGAAGGGGTTCCGTGGCAGTGAACCGGCCCAGGAAAGGTGAGCCTTGCCGACCCCTGTTGTAGGCCTTATTCAAACTGAATTGTTTCCTGTGCTTAGCTTAGGATTGCCAACTGACTGGGAAGACATTGCTCAGCCTGCTCTTGTGTCTTTCACAGCAGCTTGCAGAAATTGAGAAATGAAACCTTTCTCGTGAACGAGTATATCCACAATAGCCGCCCTAGAAAGAATTTGTTTGTGCAGTGACAGGTTTAAAGCATGAAATCGAGGAAGACCTTGAATATCTCTGTAGAGAGTGTTGGTTTGAATCAAAAGTGTCGTGCTTTTCAAAAGTGACCACTAAGCTATAAAGAGATAAAGTTATAAAACTGCCTCTTTCTTACCAGGGGCGTAGCTAGGTAAATTGGTACCCGGGGGCAAAAAAAATTTGTCAACCCCCCCCCCCCCAAGGCATGGGAAGGTCAAGTGGTACCCTGTGCAGAAAATTTCTTGTCAACCCCCCATTGACCCCCCCCCCCGCAAAAATGGTTTTACATTATTTCATATTTTCTTACAAAGGAATAATAACAAGTAATAATAATAAAAAACTTTTATTTATATCCCGCCCTCCCCGGCCGAAGTCGGGCTCAGGGTGGCTAGCACCAGATACATAACATTGGTATAAAATCAAACAATAATTAAATTACCTCCTAAAAACCTCTCAAAGTCTAATTAGATGGCTTTCCACAGGGTCAGGGTTGGGAACAGTAAGTGTTCTCTGAACTGAAATTTCAGCCTTTATGACATAGGAAAACAGCCAAGTGAACAGCTATTTTGGTGGAGGAGGGTCAAGATATTAACCGATATGCATGAAATTTCATATATAGCTATATAATCCCTAGTATAGTAAGATAAGACCTTCGGAGCAGGCATTAAAAAAAAATTTCAAAAAAAATTCCATTTTTTTTCCAAAATTTTTTTTTCCCTAAAAAAAAATTCTTGCTAATTTGTCACCCCCTCCATTATGGAACCCGGCGTGGCCCGCCCCCCCTCACCCCTGTTTCTTACATAGATCCTTTGTATGTGGTTAAGTGCTTGCAGGTTTCCCTTCACCTGTCTCTAATATCTTCCTGTTAGTAAACGGAAATGCTACCACAAATAGTTAATTTAAAGCCTCTTCTCTGGGTGTGCAGAGAGAGGTTTATCTAATAACACACCTATAATAGCCGTCATGTTACCCAGCACCCTTCTTAAGTGGGGTTGTCTGTCACAAAGACGTTAGCCCCAGTGGTGTCATAGAGCAGCCTTTCACAGCCGGGTAGCCTCCAGGTGTTTTGTACTAGAACTCCCAGCAGAAGCAGAAGCAGCAACAGCCAACATGGCCAAAGGCTTGGGAACTGTAGTTCAGCAGCACCAGGAGTGCCCCAGTTTACCTAAGGCCACAGAGCCTTCTGTCCCCTCTGGGCTGCGAGGAATGCAGTGAAAGTCACGCAGGGGCTAAGATCTGTTCTTCCTTTTATCTTTCTCAATGCAGGCGGCGGAGGTCCCCAACTCTTATCTCTCGGTGTGATCAAATGCGGCAAAATCGCCTCTGCCAGCCTCGGTGTGAGCCGCTGCATACAAACAGTTTCTGACTCAACAATGACTGCACAGCTAAAGTAGGACGGTTCCCCAGATTAATCAATATACAAAGTGTTGCCGTGGTTCTGATCTCCATCAAAGCTCCTCTCCATCACAAAGGAAGGGGAGATCAAAACCCAAAAATTCAATAAAGAAAAGGAGCGCATTCTGCTCCAACACCACTTGCAGTTCGCAGCTGAAATAACATTGATATACAAACGTTCTCAAGGAAAAAACACACACACACACACTATATATATATATATATATATATATATATATATATATATGAATGAAATCCCTCAAAGCACTCCAAAGAAGAAATGATCCCTGGGGTTTGGGAGAGATCTGAGGCCTTGTCTGCACTTGAGATGGTCAATTACCATATTATCATTATTATTTATTAAATTTGTGCACCACCCTTCATCCGAAGGTCGCAGGGCGGTTCGCAACATAATCATACAAAACGAGAACAAAAAATTACATAATAAAACAAAGCAAACAAATAACCACAAACACTTTTAAAAGGCTATAGAATGTCAATCAGCCAAAGGCCTGGTTACAGAGAAACGTTTTCGCATTCTGGTGCCTAAAGATATGTAACGAAGGCGCCCGGCGAGTCTCCCTGGGGAGAGCATTCCGCAGACGGGGAGTCACCACAGAAAAGGCCCTGTTCTTGCGCTGCCGCCCTCCAGGCCTCTTGTGAAGGAGGCACACAAAGGAGGACGTCAAATGTTGATCGTATGAGGCTGTGTTGGGGCTGCAGTGGACCAACTTCACAATGTGAGCAGAGGCCCAAAGGATCAAATGCATATCCATGAAATAAAGATCCCCTGCATTTCAAAAATTAGATGTTAGGGAGAAGAAAAAGCTGTGACTCTTCCCCCTGAGATACTCGTTTTCTGTGTGGAGGGTTTTCTTTAGTAAGGCGGAGCAGTCATTTGTGTCTGAACAGCCCAGACACAGGTTGACCACCTCAGTGAGAATGAGACCTGAGAATCAAACCAGACATAGGACACAGTTGGAGTCTCTGCTGCCATTACTGCTGCCACGGTGGAGACTGGTCTACTAGAGAAAAACTCAGTGTACTTTCCGGCAATGCCCAAGTACCTACCATCTTACAACCAACTAGGTTGCTGTGAGCTTCCTCCTCCTCAGTGTTGCCATTGTAGAACTCAGCAAGGAGGAGCATGGGAATCATAGATTCATAGAGTTGGAAGGGTCCCAAGGGTCATCTAGTCCAACCCGCTGCAATGCAGGATCAAACTAGAATTAGTTGGCATTGCCTCTCATTGGTTCTGGCGCCACCTACTGTTGGCCTCCCTGCATTCCACCCAACCAGTCTAAATGGGAACCAGCTACCACCTAGGGCAGTGATGGCCAAACACAGCCCTCCAGCTGTTTTGGGACTACAGCTCCCATCATCCCTAGCTAATGGGACAAGTGGACAGGGATGATGGGAAATGCAGTCCCAAAACAGCTGGAGGTTTGGCCATCACTGACCTAGGGCAACATGGCTAATGCTTTGGTTCTCCACAACTAAGTCTTGTGTTCTAGTCTTCACCGACAGGGTGCCTTCCAGGGGTTTTGGTCTGAAATTCCCTTTGTCCTCAGCCATCATTACACCAGCTGACCATTTAAACTAGTCACCGTGTTTCTTAGAGAGGCTGGAGAGGGGAAGAAACTGAAAAGCCTGTGAGGACAAGTGATTTACCTGAGAACATAGGCCAGCATCCGATTCTCACAATGGCTGACCAGATCCCCTTGGGAAGCCTGCAAGCTGGATATGAGTGCCAAGAACCAGTGTGGTTAAGAGCGGTGGACTCGTAATCTGGGGAACCGGGTTCACGTCCCCGCTCCTCCACATGCAGCTGCTGGGTGACCTCGGGGTAGTCACACTTCTCTGAAGTCTCTCAGCCTCACTCACCTCACAGAGTGTTTGTTGTGGGAGGAAGGGAGAGGAGAATGTTAGCCGCTTTGAGATTCCTTAGGGTAGTGATAAAGCGGGATATCAAATCCATACTCCTCTTCTTCTTCTTCTTCTTCTTCTTCTTCTTCTTCTTCTTCTTCTCCTCCTCCTCCTCCTCCTCCTCTCCTTTGGTTTCCTGCAACTGGGATTCAGAAGCATTCCTGCTCTGTATGGTCAGTGCTATTTTTCTAGAAAAGGAGGTGCCTGAACTCACCTTGTTCTCTTAGAATGGCGATGGCACCCATCTGAGAGGTGCTGGAACTGAGTTCTGGCAAGTTCCGGCTAGAAAAAAAAGCAGTGCGTATACGGAGCTTGCGGAAATGACCGGGAAACTCCGTGACCAGAGAGACGACGCGGTGGAAAAAGAGTGGAAGAATTTTAAATTGTATTTGAAAGATCATTGTAGGATTGAAAGTTAGATATAATCTGAGGATAAGATAAATCGTAGATGTTAAGGATTAAGATAAGATTTAAGTTAATTATTTGGCAATGTTATAATAAAGTTAAGAGGTATGAGATAGAATTGATATTAGTGTAAAGATTAGAATAATAGGAAGAAGTTTGGGAAGTTATACAAAAGGTATTCTCAAAGGACGCAGGAGGAGGAGATAGGAGGAAGTCCTGAGACGATGTGAGGAAAGAATATATTTTTAGTGAAGTAATATGTTAGTGTTTTTGTTAGGTTTTGTGTTGTGTTAGTTGTGTTTTTGTTTATGTATGTTTTAATTGAAAAATTTAATAAAAATTATTATAAAAAAAGAAAAAAAGCAGTGGGTATAGCCTTCTCCTCAATGAATGTGTCCCTTCCTCTTTTAAAGCAATTTGGGTTGGTGCTCAGCACGGTCTCCTGTGGGAGAGAGTTCCATAGTTTAACTCTCTGCTGCACGAAGAAGCGTTTTCCTTTGCCTGCCCTGAATTTTCACACATTCAGCTTTATTGAATGTTCACGACTTCTGCTGTTATGAAAGAAGGAGAGAAGCCTTTATCTCAGGGGTCGGCAAGCCTTACCGGGCATGGGCCGGATCACTCCCGCGGAGATCCTCCGTGGGCCGGACTGGCACAGCGTGATGTCGCAAATCGCGTCTGTGCATGTCTGTGGCGCCAGAAATCGCTTCTGCGCATGCCCAGACACTGGAAATTGCACCCGCGGCAAAGCGATTTCCAGCGTCTGGGCATGTGCAGAAGCGATTTCTGGAGCTGCGGAAGAGAGTCCCTGCTCTGCGCTGTGCCAGTTTAGCTTGGTTAAGCAACCCTCATGGGTTGGTTCCAGCCCATGGGCCTTAGGTTGCCGACCTCTGCTTTATCTACTCACTTTCTCAGTGCCATGCAAAAGAAAATGTCCCCAAACTCTGGAACCTTTCCTCAATCCTTCCCTTTGGGTTGCTCTTCTCTGAACCTTGTCCAACTCCATAATCTCTGAGGTGCCCAGAACAGCATTCCTAATGCAGTTGCGCCGTAGATTTCTGAAACAGCTTCATGATACCAGCAGTTTTATTTTCAGTTCTTTTCCTAATGGTCCCTAGCATGAAAATTCCCTTGATTGATTGGTTGATTCATTAAATTTCTATCGTGCCCTTCCTCCCCAAGGAGTTTTGGTTAATTAATGCAAAAAACAAACAAAAAACACAACAAAACAGACAAACAAACAAACAAACAAATGGGAGTTCATGGGTATGGGATTGAATAAATGGGAAAATTCCTACGTCAGACTGGTAAAAGGTAAACGTAAAGGACCCTTGGGCGGTTGGGCTCAAACACGGTTTCATCTGCCAGTCTGAAGAACAGGAAGAGCTGCTGAAAATTCTCTGTGCCTTTAATGGGATTGTGAATTTTGAATAATGGGATTCACTTTCTTTCCACCATTAAGAGATTAGTGCTGTTGTCAATGTGCAGCAGACACTTTGTCTGAGACCTTAATTTAACCCCCTTTCAATGTGGTTAAGTCTTCAGATTATCACTGTGGTTTATAAACCCTCACCAGAGGCAAATAATGCTATTACTCCCTGGAAAACAATGTATTTGAGGCTGCCACTCTATATCCGGTTTCCCAAGAGTAAGCTCCATTTAATGCACTGGGACACGGGCTGTGTACACACCATACCTTTAACACACACACACACACACACACACACACACACACAAAGGTATAATCACTGGAACTCTGAAGGTATTTGGAATTGTAGCTCTGTAGTGCTAGGCTGATCGCCGAAGAATTGATGATTTTGAATTATGGTGCTGGAGGAGACTCTTGAGAGTCCCATGGACTGCGAGAAGATCAAACCTATCCATTCTCAAAGAAATCAGCCCTGAGTGCTCACTAGAAGGACAGATCCTGAAGTTGAGGCTCCAGTACTTTGGCCACCTCATGAGAAGAGAAGACTCCCTCGAAAAGACCCTGGTGCTGGGAAAGATGAAGGGCACAAGGAGAAGGGGACGACAGAGGATGAGATGGTTGGACAGTGTTCTCGAAGCAACTGGTATGAGTTTGGCCAAACTGCAGGAGGCAGTGAAGGATAGGCGTGCCTGGCGTGCTCTGGTCCATGGGGTCACGAAGAGTGGGACATGACTGAACGATTGAACAACAACAACAAGTGCTAGGCTACAGCTCTCAGGATTCGTGTGTGTGTGTGTGTGTGTGTGTGTGTGTGTGTGTGTGTGTAAGGAAATGTGTAAGGACCCCTGGACAGTTAAGTCCAGTCAAAGGCGACTATGGGGTTGCAGCGCTCATCTCGCCTTCAGGCTGAGGGAACCGGCGTTTGTCCACAGACAGCTTTCTGGGTCATGTGGCCAGTGATAAGGAAAATTCTGGGGTGAGAGGCTACTCAACAGCCCAGATTGTCGGGCAGAGCCCGTGGGTCTATACGGTCAGAAAGGAAGGAAGTTCCAGCCAGGTATAGGAGCAAAACAGCGGTCAGTAGACCATGGTGTTTATTGTTGCGCACCAGGTCCCCACAGGAGTAAGAACCCCAAGCATGGGGTTAAATTGACTTTTAAAACTTCCCGCAGTCACCCAGAATACAGTTTGTATAGCTCCAGTTACAGGTGGGTAGCCGTGTTGGTCTGCCATAGTCAAAACAAAATCGAAAGTTCTTTCTAGTAGCACCTTAGAGACCTTAGAGTTTGGTGTGTATCTGAAGAAGTGTGCATGCACACGAAAGCTCATACCAGGAACAAACTCAGTTGGTCTCTAAGGTGCTACTAGAAAGAACTTTCGAGTTTGTATAGCATCATTGATACATCATCCTTACATCACAAATCACATAAGGGGAGGGGTAGACAGGGGTTACACTAGTTCAGCCTTGGCAAACATGTCCAGACACATCTCTTAACACCTCTCAAGTACCTATCACCAAAGAACAATAGAACTCTTTACATATCCTTGTCTTGGGGCAGTTCTGGGGATGAGCTCTTGGAATTTTATGGTCAGCTATCAGCTCGGAGATTGCCACCCTTGGGCACTCCCTGGGTGGGGTGTTGTGTATGTGCCCTCATGCTTGAAGGATTATGTCAGGAGAGAAAGGTAAAGGAGTCTTTTCCTCTAAGGCCAAAATGGCGTTGGAATGAAGAGAATTGGTCAAACTACTGATTTTATATGAATTTATAAAGCTAGGTATCTTCCCTGAGCTGTCAAGTCGAAAGGATATATTCAGGCATAAAATTGTAACAGTGTAACAACTTTAAAGATGTACCCCCCCGTCACCAGCATGACTAAACCACATCTGGCGCAACGGGACACTGTGACGGAAGCCAGAGCGCACGAAAACGCCGTTTACCTTCCTGCCACAGTGGTACCTATTTATCTACTTTCACTGGTGTGCGTTCGAACTGCTAGGATGGCAGGAGCTTGGACAGAGCCACGGGAGCTCACCCTGTTGCAGGGATTTGAACCGCCAACCTTCCAACTGGCAAGCCCAAGAAGCTCAGGGGTTTAGACCACAGCACCACCCGCTACCCACCTTCATTATACACCTTTAGGTGCCAGGCAAAAATGGTCCTCTTTAACAAGGCCTTGGGCTGATTGACATCTAATGCCCTTTTAAATGTGTTATGGGCCGTCTTTGTTCTTACTATTTTTTATATTGTAATTTTATATTGTGAACTGTCCTGAGATCTACCTGTATAGGGCGGTATACAATTTTTAATGGCAGAAAGTGATGGCAGAAAGTGAGGAGAAATTAAAGAACCTTTTAATGAGGGTGAAAGAGGAGAGCGCAAAATATGGTCTGAAGCTCAACATCAAAAAAACTAAGATCATGGCCACTGGTCCCATCACCACCTGGCAAATAGAAGGGGAAGAAATGGAGGCAGTGAGAGAGTTTACTTTCTTGGGCTCCATGATGACTGCAGATGGTGACAGCAGTAACGAAATTAGAAGACGCCTGCTTTTTGGGAGAAAAGCGATGACAAACCTAGACAGCATCTTAAAAAGTAGAGACATCACCTTGCCGACAAAGGTCCGTATAGTTAAAGCTATGGTTTTCCCAGTAGTAATGTATGGAAGTGAGAGCTGGACCATAAAGAAGACTGATCGCCGAAGAATTGATGCTTTTGAATTATGGTGCTGGAGGACACTCTTGAGAGTCCCATGGACTGTGAGAAGATCAAACTTATCCATGCTTAAAGAAATCAGCCCTGAGTGCTCACTGGAAGGGCAGATCCTGAAGTTGAGGCTCCAATACTTTGGCCACCTCATGAGAAGAGAAGACTCCCTGGAAAAGACCCTGATGTTGGGAAAGATGGAGGGCACAAGGAGAAGGGGATGACAGAGGATGAGGTGGTTGGACAGTGTTCTCGAAGCGACTGGTATGAGTTTGGCCAAACTGTGGGAGGCAGTGGAGGGGTGCCTGGCGTGCTCTGGTCCATGGAGTCACGAAGAGTCGGACACGACTGAACGACTGAACAACAACAACAACAACAACAACAATACTAATAATCTGAAGAAGTGTGCATGCACACGAAAGCTCATACCAATAACAATCTCAGTTGGTCTCTAAGGTGCTACTGGAAGGATTTTGTTTTGTTTTGTTAATAATTTATACGCCACTCTGGGTGGCTTCCAGCAAATTAAAACATAATACGACATCAAATACTAAAAACTCCCCTAAACAGGGCTGCCTTCAGATGTTTTCTAAAAGTCAGATAGTTGTTTATTTCCTTGACATCTGATGGGAGGGCATTCCACAGGGTGGGTGCCGCTACCAAGAAGGCCCTCTGCCTGGTTCCCTGTAACCTCACTTCTTGCAGTGAGGTAACCGCCAGAAAGTCTTGAAAGCTGGACCTCAGTGTCTGGGCTGAATGATAATAATAATGGAAACAACAGCTGTTCACGAAGAGAAACACCTTGCCCCTCTCCGTTGTTCAGAATGACCCAGCAGGCTTTTCTTCTCTTCTTATATTTTGTGCACCAGCCGTAGCTATTTTGGACTCGATGCCACATTCTGCTCTTTTCTTGTACTCCTGCGACATCACGGGACGCCCAGAGACTGACCCAAATCCAAGATCTATGGTGTTGCAAGTTCCTCCACCATCTAGGAAAGAGGAATGTTTGATCATTTCATCTCAGCCTGTGCCCACCTCAGATGATTTAAGATCCGGCTGCCTGCAAATCTATTCAAGGCAATTAGCTTCTCTCATAACAATGAGCTTCTTTGTAAACAGCCCAGGGAGCGGATCTCTTTCAACAACAGAGCACCTTATCTTGACAAGTGGCCTTGTGAAACTCGGAACACAATAGCCCGTATTTAATCACAATGTTCTCACCTTTCACTTCTCGCCGGCTTCATCCTTCCCACTCCCACTAGTAATTTTTGTTCACTCAGAAAAATGATCATTCCATAAAGAATAGGAGATCAAGCGATGAAGATCTGGTTCCCTTTGTAAGCAGCTCATTTTGTTCTGCGTTTTCTTATTAGAGACCTCTTGATGAACCCTAAAAAATAGCCGAAACAAAATAGAAAATTCTTTCCAGTAGCACCTTAGAGATACCAAGTATCTGAAGAAGTGTGCATGCACACGAAAGCTCATACCAAGAACAAACTCAGTTGGTCTCTAAGGTGCTATTGGAAAGAATTTTCTATTTTGTTTCGACTGTGGCAGACCAACATGGCTACCCACCTGTACCTAAAAAATAGCCTCTGTGCTTCTGTGCTTGCTGATGGCAAACATTGGGTTCTGAGAACTTCTAACAGTGCTTCCCAGTCTGCCTCTGAATTTGGCCCAGAAGCTGCAGCTGGCGTTGAGGAGGAGAACTGGTTTGGACCACTGCAACAGATGGATATCTCCCCCATTCCCACTGAGCCGAAATCGACAGGTGGGCAGGGGCACCCGCCTTTCAATCACTTAGTGCCACAAGGATGCCAGGTGTGCATTTTTGGGCTGCGCAAATTGTGCAGGCAAATGCATAGCCTGTAAAATGCCCCTCGGAGAACTCCACAATCAGCTGCTGACTAACTTTAAAAGTGAGAGCTGGACCATCAAGAAGGCTGATCGCTGAAGAATTGATGCTTTTGAATTATGGTGCTGGAGGAGACTCTTGAGAGTCCCATGGACTGCAAGAAGATCAAACCTATCCATTCTGAAGGAAATCAGCCCTCAGTGCTCACTGGTAGCCACTGGAAATCAGCCCTGAGTGCTCACTTCTGATAGGGGACCGACTTAAGGACTCTATATGGGCTCTTGGATAAGGGAAACGGAGCAGTCTTTTTTCCTTATAACACCCCACATGAACCGACCTGGACCCTGCAACCGTCATCTGAGACCCTTCTTCATGTGCTCCTGCCACAAGAGGTCCGGAGGGTGTCAGCATGAGAACGGGCCTTTTCTGTGGTACCCCCCCCCTTGTACAATGCTCTTCCCAGGGAGGCTCACCTGGTGCTTTCATTACATATTGTTAGGCATCAGGCAAAAACATCCCGATTAGCCTTTGGCTAATTAAACAATCCATGGCCATTTATTTATTTATTGAAAATTAAAATAATCTTTATTGAAAATTATATAATACCATGCAATAATAATAAAAAACCAACAAAATAAACTAAACAACAAACAAATGACTAATAATGAATATCAAAATAACAAAATAACAACAAATAAATCTTAAATAAAATAAAACTAACCAAACAAACCAAATCTTACATATTCATTCATTCTAACAAAAACATTCATTCATTCCAACAAAAACAAATCAATAATCATAAGTAATCATAAATTCAACAAAATAAATCATACTATCTGCATTTAATACTCAATCTTACCTATTTCTTAGACTTCCACTTGCCGTCCTCTCGGGTTATTAACTAAATCGTTGGATACTGCTTCCTTTTATCACTAGACCACATACCTTACATTATATAACCTCCTATCCTTTCCCACCCCCTTTAACAATACGGAAAATTAAAAATGGATCCATGGCCTTTTAAACTGGGTGGGGAGTGTTGTTTTTGTTTGTTACGATGTTCCTTATTTTTGTGTTTTTATATTGCAATCCTCGGGTGTAGGGTGGTATAGAAATTTAATAAATATTAAAGCAAACGAACAATAGTGGGACCTCTGTGTTGTTGTTTTCTTTAGTCTTTTAAGCAACGCTAGTGATGTGTGAATGAGACAGAACGGGTGTTGGGTAGCTCCAGCTCCCAAGTTTTTTAACTCTGCTAAACCAGTTTTAAAAAAAAACCTCAAGAGATGCTGAGCCATTTGGGCTTTTTGCCTGATGCTGTTTCAAGCTTGGTATGATATCTTTGAGAGCGATGCACCCCTCCCCAGCCATCTCCCTCCCCCTTGTACCTTCCTTGTTGAGCACAGAGTGGGGCCCTGTGATGTTAAGGTCACCCGCGGCACTTGTCAAACAAGCCAGGCGATCAGGCGATCAGGATGTCCTCCCGCATCCAGCGACCTAAAGCAGAAGATGGGCAGTTGGCAGGGCGGTGGAGGACTTTCAATCAGGCGTCTCCGAGCAAGGAAAGTTCCTGCTGACAGGAGTGAAGCAATCGCGGTTCCAGTCGCACGGCAGAAAGGGGTCACGGGTTGAGCGCCGGTTCAGGGTGAATCGAGGTAGCGGCCTGTCTCTGGTAATATCTCTTTTGACAGTGGCAGTGAACTGCATCAGACCACGCGCTCAGCCAAGAAAGTGCTAAAATGAAGAGTATCATGGCCCCTTTCAACAAGCGTTTTGGAAAGCCCTGGGCAGAGAGAGAGAGAGAGAGAGAGAGAGAGGAGGAGGAGGAGGAGGAGGTGTGAAGTGCTTACCTAATGACAAGGGGAGTTCTTTCAGGGGGGGGGGTCTAATGAAGAACAGCCAAGGCCCATTTCTACAGAAGATATTGTTGGCCAAAAAATATGCATTTTCCTAGCATGTGTAAATTATGCGACATTACCAGGTGGCACTTTGAGTAGGGGTGCTCAAAGGTTCCTGATACAAACCGACCTGATCTGCACCTTCACTAATGTGTGGATCTGATCGCGGCCATCCGTCGGATCTCACACTTTTTGAAATGTGATGTTGTTCTCAAAAAAAAGGTATCAAGAGGCATTTTCAAATGCCTCCTTTGAGATAAAATGCATTTACCAACGTGGATTTTGAGCTAAAATATCAATGTGGGTTTTGAAGAGTAAACATGTTGAAAAATGTGTACTTAAATGCGAACACTCGTGGTGATTTTATATTTTTAAAATGCATATTAGTAAGGGAATGGAGTGGGGTGGACATGAGAATGAACACATACAAATTCGACACAGGTTGGTAATGTGCATGTCTACTCAGAAAGGAGACCCTAAAAAAATCCACATTACACAAGAGACTGATCTTCTGGCTCAGTTTCTGTTTTTTTGCACTGGCTCCGCCTCTCTGACATTGAGCACGCCCCCACATTTCATTGGCTGTCAGTATTTGGCGCCTACCCTCCTGTTGATTCTGAGCAGAGGAGCAAAGCAAAGCTGCTTCTCTCTGGCGTTAAACATGGCCTCCCTTGTGTTGAGTCAGACGCACAGGTCCACCTAACTCTGAATATTGTCTACTCACTGACTAGCATCAGCTTCCCAGGCTTTCATGGAATCATCGTATCGTAAAACTGCAGAGTTGGTAGGGAACCCGTGGGTCATCTAGCCCAACCCCCTGCAATGCAGGAATCTCAACTCAAGCATCCATGACAGATGCTTAGAAACCTCCGAGGAAGGAGAGTCCACCCAACCAAGATGTCTCCCACAGCCCTGTTTGGAGATGCCAGGGATTGAACCGGCACCTTCTGCATGCAAGGAAGATGCTATAGCTCAGGCATGTCCAACAGGTAGATTGTGATCTACCAGTAGATCACTGGACATCTGTGGTAGATCACTGGTAGATCATTGGCTCCCCCAAAGAAGCTGAACAACTGTGGCTTCCCTAAAAAAAAAGCTCAACATTTTACCTGCTCCCTGAAAAAGCTCAACAACTTTGACCTGAACCCCAAAAAGGGGGTAGATCACTGCCAGTTTTTAACTCTGTGAGTAGATCTCAGTCTCTTGGGAGTTGGCCACCCCTGCTTGTAGATCTTTCGTCATTGACTGATTACGTTGGTGATTGATCATGGAGGTGGTTGGTTGAGGTGCTTTTTCCTCTATGGATGAGGTTATAATTATTCTGTTGGGTTATTAATATTCTGTTGAGAGTCACCCAGAGCGGCTTGAAAAACCCAGCCAGTTGGGCAGGATAATAATAATAATAATAATAATAATAATAATAATAATAATAATAATTTGTGTTCCTGCTGTGTGCCAGCCATTATGCCACACCCCACAGTGGTCATTTTATGCCACGCCAAGCCCAAATAACAGGCATTTTGTGGCTGGCATCCATCACACTTTATCAAAAAGCCAGATGTGCCCACTGGCCCGAAAAGGTTGGTGACCCTGGCACCATGAATATGCCAGCAATTCTTTTGAAATGTATGAAGGGTTCCTGGTTGTGCATATAAGAGCCAAGTGATAGACTTTTCTTTCTTTCAGCACTCTTCCCCCGCCCCAGGCAGATAGATTCCCCTCAAGATAAAAACCAGCCCTAATCCAAGACCTCCTACAGCTCCCCGGAGCTCCCACTGCTAATTTGCCGCCTCTCAAAGTTAATTTCCTTGCATAATACAACCTGGCTCACTCCTCCTGCCCTTTTCAGATTACCATCAGGAATGAGATATGTGGCGATTTTTCATTTTCTGTTCTGAGGCTATGATTCTGTTATCGGTTCAGATTTAACTGGCTGGGAATCATCCCTGTGAGATCAAAGGAGACGTGGGGTTAGCAGAGAGAGATGAGGATCACGCACGCTGTTATCAATCGCTTATCATGTTCGTGCATGACAATACACCAGCTGTTTGGCCCTTTTGAACATGGCAGCTGATCTTTAGATTTGTGCTAATGTTGCAGTTCTGTGCCTTTTCCACTTATGGAAATAATGGCCCTTGTGGCAAAAATGTACAATGTTGAAAACGTATCATCTATGCTGCCCATGGATATTCTTCCAAGCTCCATACATGCCATACATTTAAAACACGTGACCCTTCTCCAGGAATCTTGGACCCTGCACAGAGCTACAATTCCCAGCACCTTTAACAAACCACAGTTCCCAGGATTCCCGGGGGGGGGGAAGTCATGCATGGTGTGCTCTCTGCTGGCCCAGACAGCAGGACTACGTCCAATGGGCTTTAGTTACAGGGGAGGGTAGATTCCGGTTGAAACAAGCAGTTTGACAATGGAACCAGCTACTTGGAGGGGTGGTGGGATCTCCTTTGATGGCGGTCTTCAAGAGGTGTGACATCTGTGTCAGAATGTCCTACACACGAGTAGGAGCTTGGCAGAGACACATGCCCGACTGGCATGTTCCCTCCCTCCTGGGCAATCATTCGGGAGCTTCAAAAGCATTCCTCAGCCCGAACATCACAGCGACTGATGCCAGAAGACACCAGCACACTTAGGGATCCGCAAAGGTTTGCGCAGTTGCGTAACGGAACTCAGCAACTCGGCATTTTGGCTAATCTACTTTATTTACATATAAACACATGGAGTATTTCAACATGGCTCCCTCTCTCTCTAACATCAGGCAATAATAATAATAATAATAATAATAATAATAATAATAATAATAATAATAATAATTTATACCCCACCCATCTGGCTGGATTTCCCCAGCCACTCTGGGCTGCTTCCAACAAAAATCAAAATACATTAAAATATCACACATTAAAAGCTTCTCTAAAGGGCTGCCTTCAGATGTCCTCTAAATGTCTGGTAGTTGTCTATCTCTTTGACATCTGCAGGGAGAGAGTTCCACAGGGCGGGCACCACTACTGAGAAGGCCTTCTGCCTGGTTCCCTGTAGTTTTTCTTCTCGCAGTGAGGGAACCGCCAGAAGGCCCTCGGCACTGGACCTCAATGTCCGGGCAGAACGATAGGGGTGGAGACGTTCCTTCAGGTATACTGAAGAGAAAGAACAAAGGACAATAGTCCCACTTCAGGAAACACAGTAAGACAAACATCCTGTCTTCGCCACATCCCATTCCTCTGGAATCAAAACACCTACCCAGTCCTGTGATAGACAATAAATCCATGATTGCACGTGGGGAATGAATCTCCAACAATCTGTCTGTTGGGGACACTCCAGCTACAGATTTCCTGCACCAAGCAACTCCATGGTTCTATACAGTGCTTTTCTTTTCTAGAAAAAAAAGTGCCGGAACTGCCCCCTTCCCACCTTTGTTCACAAATAGTCATTTCATGATCACATACATAATATCCTGGGAGTCTGAAATATTCTCCCACTGGTTTTTGAATGCTGTCGGGAGGATCTCTGATGACATGGGTGACATTCAGCCACAACCTCACAACTGTAGTGTTGACAGAGAGGACACACAGAGAGAGCTGGCATCTGAGTCTCTTGGAGGGACCAATCCCCATGTCTATATACATGTGACTTGTTCTCGCTGGTGATTAGCTGTTTCAGGTTCTCTCTAAGCAGGTAGTATCGCCCAAGGGACTAGATTCCTCTGGGCCCATTGCTGACCCGCTCCATCCCAGAAAGGATTCTGGTTGCTACATGTTTCTCCCTCCCACCCAGGAAACCTGAAGCCTGGGGTTGGAACTTTGTGGACCTATAGATGTGGGGGAGAAATTCCCCTTCGGGGTTCAAGCACAGAGACTCACACACAGTCCCCAATTGGTTCGACTTTATTCAGCAATGCTTTAGAGGACAAAGTCCAAAGAGTCTCTGAGAGCTTTTCAATTAGGACACGAACTGTACAGGAAACAAATATGTCACCTTGGATGTTAATATCCTCTGGTCAACCACCTTCTGGTTGCTTCACCATCCCTTTGTCCAACCGCAGTGCTTGAAAGGCAACTTCCCTCAACCCATTTTCATTGCACCTATGAACCCCCTGCTTGTACCTTATCTGGAGTTGTGTGTTCATGCAAACAGTTCGTTGTTGGTTTCCTCCTAGGTTTTTACCAGTTTTGTGGTCAGGCCACGTTCTTGCATATGTGACACTGTCCTCACTGATAATGAGCTTTACGGAAACCCCACGCCAGCTGTTGTAGGACGGCAACTTCCACCATGTCTGGTCACTGTCCACGTTGGCTGGGGTTGGGGGGGGTTGGAGTCCAAAGGCATCTGAAGGGCTACCGGCTCCCTACCTCTGCTCTAAGATCTCCTTTTCAGCACCGCCTACCGACAAAAACCAATGTGGGGTTTTCATTCAAGCCGTGTCTGCTTAACTGATTTCGCCATACCAGACGTTTCTCACTGCGCTGGGAGCAAGGACGATGTCCTTGGCTGTGTGCAAGGAGCTGAAGGGACTGCTCTTTGTTCTAATAATAAGCAAGCGCTGGAAGGGGGCTGTGATTTATTATGCCGCTCATTGATTTGTGCTTCCTTAAATAAAGCTGCACTTTGAAAGGAACACACTGCTGTTGTCTGAGACTCAATGGCTGGAAGAGAAATGGAGAAACAAGGGCAGCAGAAAAATAGGAAGGAGCCTGTTCAACAAACCCCACTTAATCTGGGGAGGGGAGAGAAGAACAACAGGCAGAATGGGTGGGGTTTTTTTTGAAATTGGATTCAGTGCGGACCATGGTGTAATCCTCTGCAAAAATCTCTATATTTAGGACCCACCCTATTCTTGTGATTGCAATTTCTTCTAAACTGTTTTGAATGTTGCATTTTCCCTGGAGCTTTGGGGTGAAGGGCAAGCAACAAGTAAATAATAATAATAATAATAATAATAATAATAATAATAACCTCTGTTCTGCCCACCTCATTACTCTGTGCATTCTTGGAGACCAGGGGGGGAGGCAGCTTGTCACAGGAGGAAAGGGAGACTCCCTGGATTCTTCAGCCTTCCCTTGACCCCCCCCCCTGTGCTTCACCCTTGGAGTTTGAACGGCTCTCTGTCTTTGCTCCCCTCTCTTCATACCTCTTCTGGTTCTGGGAGACTGGGGAGTGGGGAGCTGGTCGCAGCAGCAGGAGGAGACCCCCTGGCTTCTTCAGCACAGTGGCAGAGGAAGAGGGGTGTGTGTCGCCCCACGTGTCATCACTGAGGGGGGGGTGACAAAATGACAAAACAAGAGTTTTTAAAAAATAATAATTAAAAAATTGGGCTCACAAAACTTTTTAGTTCAGTCATCAAATGCAACGAAACACAGCTGGCACTGGGTGCCACACCATGGGGGCCGGCATTTAACCGCGGGGGCCTGCAGTGTGCTCGAGCCACACGTCTCTCCTGGGAGTGATGTGGTGGCTTGGGCGCCTGCAGGCTCTGTGCTGCCTGAAACGGCAGCGTGGGGGTTGTGTCTGCCCTCCGCCTCTCCCTCAGCCCCCCTACAGCTGAGGGGGAGGCGGTGGAGAGGCTCCATGCAATGCGCCCCACCCCCATGGGCAGCTCGTCCTGCCCCTGGCTGCAGGACACGTGCGCCGCCCCGGCACCCAAGTGGCTAGCTACGCCGTTGCTTCAGCAGCCTGCGTCATACCTGCTTCTTGACTCCGCTCCTCTCCAGCCTCTGATTCTGGACCTCTGATTCTGAAGATGTTTGGAAACTGCAGGGAGTGCACCAGATGAAAGAGGAGCACCAAGAAACTTTAACATATAATTCGGGCTTCCCCAACCCAGTGCTCTCCAGATGTTGCTGAACTCCAAGTTCCAACATCCCTGAACATCAGCAATGCTGACTAGGGCTGGTAGGAGTCAAATCATTGCCAGTATGGTTATGGTTACAGGTAGGTAGCCGTGTGGCTCTGCCATAGTCAAAATAAAAATAAAAATCCTTCCAGTAGCACCTTAGAGGCCAATTAAGTTTGTTCTTGGTATGAGCTTTCATGTGCACTTCTTCAGATACTTCAGTATGGTTATATAATGGTTGTGTGTAATTTAAACGCATTCATGAACTACCTAATACTTCAAAAATATCTTGTATAGTCTAAAACAGGGGTGGCCAACTTCCAAGAGACTGCGATCTACTCACAGAGTTAAAAGCTGGCAGTGATCTACCCCCTTTTGGGGGGTTCAGGTTGAGGTTCTTGAGCTTTGTTTAGGAAGGAAAGCCCTGTTTGGGGGGCTTCAGGGCAAAGATGTAGAGCTTTTTTTAGGGGAGCCAGTGATCTACCAGTGATCTACCACAGACGTCTAGTGATCTACCAGTAGATCACGATCTACCTGTTGGACATGCCTGGTCTAAAACAACAAACAATGTATCGTTAAAACGCTGGCACAAAAACGAGTAAAACAGCTGTATAGAAACACATAAAGGCAAATAAAATGGGACTTCAGAGGACTTGTCTATGTTTAAAAAGCTCCAGTATTATAGGCCTGGGAAAGCCTAGGCAAGAAGACGAGTCTTCGCAACATTTCTGAAGCAACTGCTTCTTGTACAACAGAAGGAAGGCCATTCATCGCAGGGTCCAAGGGCAACAGCAGAAGATGCTCATTTTGGGGTCACCACCCTGCACGATAATTCTTACCGCAACATTTTGTTGCACCCTTTGCTGGTACTTCAGCAAAGAACATGTTCAATATTCATGGGTTGGAAGATTAGGTTTGGAGATTTCCGTTTCCTCTTCATGCTTCAGACTTCCCTCTGCCCCAGCCTCTTCCTGCTCACTGAACCCTGTTGCTCTTTCAGTATCCGGCACCTCCTCCCCCCAATCTTCTCCCCCTGACTTCTCAGTGTCCCACCACCAATCCCCTAGCTCTGAGCCTTCCTCCTCTGGGGTTTCCCTTGGGGGTTCCCCGGCTGGTGCGTCCTACCACTCTTCTTCATCCGGCCAGTCCCTGACACTGAGCAAGGTGGGCCAGTGGTCTGACTCGATGCAAGGTAACTTCCTGTCTTCCCACCTGTTTAAAATTTGCTGTCACAAACTGAGTTATGGTTTCTGTTTCCTAGCGCACTTCTGACACCAGAATTCTCGTTAAGGTTTCTGGCTTTGTTTCCGCCATCTTTGGCAGCAGTGGATTTGTATTCACAAGGAGCCAACAGCACAGACTGCCGAGAAAAGCTCAATCAATCACAATCACAGGCAAATGAATTGCACTGGTGCTGCTTTTGGAACAGCGCAAAATGCAGCCGCCCCAAATTTATAGGGATGTAGCCTGCCTTACAGGGATGTGGGTGGCGCTGTGGGTTAAACCTCAGAGCCTAGGGCTTGCCGATCAGAAGGTTGGAGGTTCGAATCCCCGTGACGGAGTGAGCTCCCGTTGCTCGGTCCCTGCTCCTGCCAACCTAGCAGTTTGAAAGCACGTCAAAATGCAAATAGATAAATAGGTACCACTCCAGCGGGAAGGTAAACGCCGTTTCCGTGGGCTGCTCTGGTTCGCCAGAAGCGTCTTAGTCATGCTGGCCACATGACCAGGAAGCTGTATGCTGGCTTCCTTGGCCAGTAAAGCGAGATGAGCACCACAACCCTAGAGTCATCCACGACTGGAACTAGTGGTCAGGGGTCCCTTTACCTTTAGCCCGCCTTCCAGAGCGAGATGCCATGTGTTGTGCGGGTTCTAGAGGTGGTCCTAAAAGCCAAATTCAGGGCAGGAGATTGCGACTCAAAATCCTCCAGGCCAAACTCAGATTCTTGCTCAATGAGATGGCAGAGTCTCCCCATGAAATCTCAGTTCCGGTGTAAAGAGGTGCTTACTTGAAACTCCTCAACCTACCACCGGGGAACTTGACCTCTTCTAGCCATGGAAGAATTAGAATGATGCGTCTGCATTCAGTACTGGTAAGAAGGACTGGACTGTGCCACTTCGGATGCCAAGGCGGGGGACGGGGGATGGGACACACTTCTGAATGCTCATATGTAAAAGCAACAAGCAGCACATCATACAAGCTTGCTCTGCTTAGTCACTAATAATAATATATACAGTGATACCTTGGTTCTCAGGGACCCAGGTGGCGCTGTGGGTTAAACCACAGAGTCTAGGGCTTGCTGATCAGAAGGTCGGCTGTTCGAATCCCCACGACGGGGTGAGCTCCTGTTGCTCGCTCCCAGCTCCTGCCCACCTAGCAGTTCGAAAGCACGTCAAAGTGCAAGTAGATAAATAGGGACCGCTCCGGCGGGAAGGTAAACGGCGTTTCCGTGCGCTGCTCTGGTTCGCCAGAAGTGGCTTTGTCATGCTGGCCACATGACCCAGAAGCTGTCTGTGGACAAACGCCGGCTCTCTTGGCCTATAGAGCGAGATGAGCACTGCAACCCTAGAGTCGGACACGAGTGGACCTAACGGTCAGGGGTCCCTTTACCCTTTACCTTTACCTTGGTTCTCAAACTTAATCTATTTCGGAAGTCTGTTCTAAAACCAAAGCATTCCAAAACCAAGACGCGCTTTCCCATAGAAAGTAATGCAAAATGGATTAAACCATTCCAGACTTTAAAAAACAACCC
The DNA here is from genome assembly GCF_009819535.1 of Lacerta agilis. Classification (NCBI taxonomy): domain Eukaryota; kingdom Metazoa; phylum Chordata; class Lepidosauria; order Squamata; family Lacertidae; genus Lacerta; species Lacerta agilis. Next base: position 6,729,416 of record NC_046321.1, on the reverse strand, counting down.
CTAAAACAGCAATTTAAAATGAATTTTACTATCTAATGAGACCATCGATCCATAAAATGAAAGCAATAAACAATGTACTGCAGGCACACAATCAATCAATCAATTAGTAGCTGAAGTGGGTTCCACATAGTCACAAAAATAAACAAAAAAGAGATGCAAAAAGAAAAATGCAAAATAAATAGCAAAAACAGACAGACCTCTGCGTATCACTCAAAACAGAAGTGTGGCACTCAAAATGGAGCACGCTCGGCTTCCAAAAAAAGTTGGCAAACCGGAACACTTACTTCCAGGTTTGCAGTGTTTGGGTTCCAAGTTGTTTGAGTAGCAAGGTATTTGAGAACCAAGGTACCACTGTATGTTACTTAGAGGAGGTTGTTAGGAGAAACCAGTTTCTAAAAATCTCAATTCTGAGAACCGCAGCTTGTCAGAGAATTGCTAAAGAGAGGACAACCGATCCAGCAATGTTGTTATTGTTGCTGTTGTCGCGGGTTACAACATGTTAAAATTATACACTACACGGGACTGCTAACAGTTGACCTCATGGCTACATGCCGCCTAATTTTGGTACTTTTAGAATTTGTCCTTGTCTCCTGTCCTCTCCACTTTGTGGAATATCTGGCCAGCTTTGAGTAACAGCTTGTGACATTTGGTTTAGCAAACCAGTGAGGGCTTCTGGATATACACCCTGGGCGCATTGCCACCACATGGCTCAGCTGGGAGGATAGTACCAACATTCC